>NW_008704261.1:2273795-2288662 GCF_000326865.2 Helobdella robusta | reverse complement strand
GATCAGCAGCTTTTTTCCCTTTTAAAGGAAAAAATCCCAGAAACACTTCTCTTACTTCAACTTTTCTATTATGAATTTTCACATATCTGATAATTTCAGACATTTGGTCATTGTGTGATGCGTCAGGTGTGCTATCAAACATGATACCAAAATACCGGGCAGATTTTATATTCATGATAAGCTTCTCCTTCACATGATTTGCTAGGACATGAATAAACTCATTCTGAGTATTTGGTGCAAGATAAGATGCTGATGCTTTAGTTTTATGTGTGCTTTGCTTTAATCTTAATAGGTGCTCTTTTAGCACTGAGTCATATTTAGAAAGCATCTCAACCATTTCAAGAAAGTTTCCTTTATTTAATGAAGATTCTTCTTCATTGTGGCCCCGAAAAGCCAGATTTTGCTTGGCGAGAAACAATGTAATATCGAGCAGCCTATGCAAGATGTCTCTCCACTTTTTCTTCTCTATGTCTATCAAAGCAATATTTTCTGCATCAATTGTTTTGTGCATTCTAAGTCTCACCTCCAAGGTTTTCCATTTTTCAAAGCAATGCAAGTGAGCATCGGATGTCTCATGATTAGGCACTTTCGGGCTCATTTTCCACCATGTCTGAAATCCAGTCACAAATTTGGATGTTGTGTCTGTAGCATTAACGGCAAAGAGTCGCCAGCAAAAACAATATAATTTCTCACTGACGGGAGAATAAACCATCCATGTTCGCAACACCTTCTCACCATTTGGCATCACCATATAAAACCACTCTTTAGATAGCTGGCAAACATCACCTTTAGCTTTTAGATCTTGCCTCGTCAACATCCTGAAAGGCCCATCTTTGTTCTGGAGATATGCACTTCCTCTTTTGATGATTTGAACGCGCAATTGATCTGGAATTGGTATATTCCAATAAGAAGCCTCATCCAAAACATTCCAATTTTTCCCCGTAAGTTCATTTTCAGTATCATATTTAGAGTCACTATTATCAGTCCACTCTTCTGCTACAAATTCATCTATTTCTTTATCTTGTTCTGCTCTATTTTTTTCTATATTAATGTTTTCCTCTGCTGACTGCATACCAGCATCAGATAAATTAGTCTCATCATTTTGTGGTTGAGGAACTGTGTCTTTGGAAGAACTCTGGGCCTCATCTGATCCCTTTACATATTGCATCATAGATCCGCGCAATGTAGATAGTATTTCATCTTTCTTTATTTTGGCTTTTCTTTGTTGACATCCGCTTAGCCTTTTTGTTGTATGAACTCCACCTCCACGTGGCATGAAATAATATCCTTCAACAATAAATATATAAATATAAATAAATAAAATGAAATTATTTGAAATTTGGTTGGTTAAATTAAATGTAAAAATTTTAAAATTATTTAAATGCTAATAAAACAAATTATATTTGTACTTACGGATCAACTTTTGTGAAATTACTTTGAATTGTTGTCTTATATCATTAAATTGATTAAAAATTAAATAATTTTTTACTTTAAGTAAATTATAGATTATTCTCTTAAACTTGACTAACACACGCGCGTAGTAGGTGGGCAAAACAAACACTGTTGTACGTTATTAGACACGAACAAGTTAAATGTGCGCGGCGCTTAATAATTCGGACGTCAAACGGTATAAACGTGGAATACAAAAATGGATGATTTGAACGAAAGAAATTTTATTCATAATACATTTCTGGGCGCTGGGCGGGTTAGGCTGAATCAATGCTAAGAATAATTTCATGGAGGGACATAAAAACATATACAGTGATATTTTGGTGTCACCCCTTGTGAGGGTGTCACCCGGTGCGGTCCGCACCCCCCTAGTGACGCCCCTGTCTAGTTCTAATTAATTAACCAATTATTTGTTGTTGATAAAACAAGAAAATTTCGATGCCAGTACAAACGTCGATTTTTTAAAGTACACGAACGAACATTTTTGAATATTGAAATTTTTGAGTTTTTTTTTAACATTAATTTATTAGACAGTTTAAAAAATAAAAAGTCAAAAATTCAAAATAAAAATACAAAAAAGCCTCTCTTCTACTAGTATGAGTCTAGTTTTTCCTGGCACAATGTAACATTTGTAAAACTTTTAAGAAAGTGACATTTATAAAATCAAAATGGATCAAAATTCAGTTAAATTATTAAGTTAAAAATCGATTAAAACTGCCATAGAATGATTTCAGCAGTAAAAAATGTTTACAAGAATTTGCCGCCGGTAGCACAAGAACAGGGAAGAAGCTAAATATAGATTGGAAAACTGAAAAACCCATTGACAATTTGGTGCTAAAAAATTTTGCTTCCAAGCTTCCTGACCTTGAGAAGAAGGTCAACACTATAAAGCCATTCTTATATATAATTCAATGGTACACACATACACCACACACACACACACACACACACACACACACACACGCACACACACACACACACACAGCAACAGTACATTTCCGGTATGGTTGTTGATGATTTGTTAGATTTTTTTAATAATAAAATTAGTAAAATTGTTAATAAATTATTTGCACTAGTCCAATACATTCGGTTGAAAGTCAATGTAGTTCGACAGTGCCATGATTTAATAAAGAATGCAAGCAACTGAAGAGATAGTGTCGAAAATTAAAAAGACGCTGTAAAAGAACTCTACCAACAAATAGTAAAGAAGAATAGGTTAACGCAATCAACATAAAAAAAATTATTTTTAACTGACCAAAGAAACGTTTTGTAAAACATGCATAGGTGAGAATGGATGAGTTTTTTAGAAATAAAATAAAAAAAATCAACATGATACATTAGGTGGAGTCGGCCCCTTATTTTCGAGAAGACAAACTAAAGATGAAGAAACATTTTCTGACAGCCTACCGATTCACATATCACATGCAATGGATGTGATGCGTTGGTTCACGTGTATTCGCCAGACTGTCGGACAAAGTTGGAGGTTTTTACCGGAGTCGGAATTTTGTGAGAAGTCATATACATATTTTTCACCCGACTCCTAAAGTGTTGAGGATTTGAGTTTTTTTTATACTAAGATCATTCTAAGTGGTTATACCTCAACCCTTGACGCAGAAGAATTGGTAAAAGATATGTTTTACGAATGCCTTTATATCAGCTTTCAGAAAATACATAAAAATGACAAAATTGTAGTTTTTGGCAATTTCAACCCAAGGGTTGGAACACTGTTGATAAGCTTATTCCTCTTAAATCTTTTACTTATAGGCTCTATCCTCGTAAGGCTCCTTGGTTTGATTATGCTTATGTAGTAGCCAAGAAAAGTCTTAGAAGACTGGAGAAAGTCTATAGGTTAAATCCATCTAACTCTCTTTATTCTATCTATGAATCTGAATTGATTAATTATAAATATCTACTATTCTCTAAGCACTCTACTTTTCTTAGAAATTCTATAACATCTGCTTCAACATCTAAAAATAGGTGGTCTGTTCTATCTAAACTTCTACATAAAAAATCTTCTCACTCATCTTTTTCTGCTCAACAGTTTTATGACTTTTTTGTAAATAAAATTACTTCTTTAAGAACATCTAATTCTAATTTTTCTTCTCATAACTTTACTAAACTTACTACTGAATCTTTCTCTGTATTTACTCCAATAAATCTTTTAGAACTAACTGAAATTATTAATTCTATGTCGTCTACAACCTGTTCTCTAGATCTACTTCCTTCTAATTTACTTAAAGAATTTTCTTCAATATTTTATCCAACCATTCTCAAATTAGTTAATTTATCTCTTTCCACCTCTAAATTTCCTACTTCTTATAAGGATTCTTTTGTTATTCCCATTCTTAAAAACTCATCCCTAGATCCTATCTCTTTATCTAATTATAGACCTGTTACTAATATTACTTTCATCTCTAAAATAATAGAAAAAGTTGTTTTTAATCAACTGCCATCCTATTTAGACTTTAACTCTTTGCTACCTGTAGCTCAATCTGGTTTCAGACCTGCTCACAGTACTGAAACTCCTTTACTTAAAATACACAATGATATCCTTCTCTCTAGTGACAATAGTAATCTTACTCTTCTTCTTGCTCTTAACTTTTCCTCAGCTTTTGATACTGTTGACCATACTATTCTCTTGAGACTGCTGCATCTTTCTTTTAATATTACTGATTCTTGTCTATCTTGGTTTTTTTCTTATCTCTGTAATCGTTTTTCTTCTGTTGTTCTCAATAATTCTACTTCTAACTCCTCTACTCTTACTTTCGGGGTACCTCAGGGTTCTATCCTTGGCCCTCTTCTATTTATACTCTATACTTTTGAACTACCTCGTATTATTAATAACTTTTATTTCTCTAGTTAACTATATGCTGATGATTCTTACAATTATACTTCATTGAGGAGCGCTGTTGAACATCGCGGAAATAGCGCTTTATAAGCTAATTGATTGATTGATTGATTGAAACTTCAGCCTCTAAACTGGCATCATTGGCAAACATAGTCTAAAAAGCGCGAACGGTAGCGGAATCAGACTCATTAACCTTTGTGCGGAATTTGGATTAGTTAATACCAACACCCTCTTCCAGCAGCGTAGCCAAAAAAGGCTACCTGGATGTACCCATGGTCTAAACACTGGCATCTTTTGGATTATATCATAACCAGACAACGCAATGTCACCGATGTCAGTCATACACGAGTTAAGAGAGTTGGACTGATAATTGTCTAGTCATATCCTAATTTGCAATTAAGTTAACCCCACCAACTCGTATGTGAAATCTAGATAAAAAACTGAACATTAAGGTTTGCCAAAATCTGATAGTGCAAGAAAAACTTTAGGAAGATTTTTCCAAATACTCAACAAAGTCAGCTGTACACTATATCTCAGCAACCTACTGGTGTACCTTCAGTGACCAATAAATGGTCAATAATCAGCTCCTGCATACTGTAAACAGCTACGAAGGTTCTTGTGTGAGAATAGATCTGGCATCCTTAATCTTTAGCAAACAAAAAATAAAGCCCATAAAATCAGACCTAGCAATTCAAACTCACCCATTTTTAATCTTGCATGGAAAGCATCATGTACAAAGGTTCGGCAAAGGCAGCGTTGCATGGGAAAAAATTGGTGGACAGAGAAAGCTAAGGAACTACAGAGATTAGCGGATACAAAAAATATGCAAGGCCCAAAACCCTGCTCATCCGGTTAAGTCAAAAAATGGTCTTGCAGTGATTAGAGACCTTGAGGGAATTGTGTCACGCTGGGCCAAGCAATTTAAGGATTTGTTGAACTGTGTCAACCTTGTGAACCCGACGTTTATAGAAGCCCTTCAAAAACTTCCGACGGTTGCTGAGCTTGATAACCCTCGTGCATTGATGAGGTTCTGTAGGCCGCCAAGAAAATAAAAAATAAAACGGCAGGACCAGCGGCATTTCCGCAGAGATATACAAATATGGTAGCCTCTGTCTATGTAAGCGATGGTATAATTTCATTTTTCAAGTGTGGTCTACTGGCATAGTACTATAGTAATGGAAGGATGGAAACATCATGACCATCTACAAAAAGAAGAGCGATAGTGTGGTAACAGTCGTGACATATCCTTTCTCTCCAACGCTAGCAAGATTCTGGCGCATGTCATGTTGAAATGATTTCAAAAACTGTTGATGTTGTCATGCCAGAATTGCAATGTGGCTTCCGAAGCGGTCGTAGCACCACCGATATGATTTTTACCGTACGCCACTTGATGGAAAAATGCTTTGAACAGAACCAGGATTTTTTCCTGGCCTTCATCAATCTAACAAAGGCTTTTGACATGGTCAACAGAGATTTGTTATGAAGTGAATGATCCTAGGTATTAATAGATTTGGCTAGCCGCCAACATTTCTGACTGTACTGCGTGAATTTCCTACAAGTAAGAGGGCCAAATTTATTGCTGGTGGTAAGAAATCTAAAACATTTGATGTTTTTGTGAAAGAAAAACAGGACTGCGGGAATTTTTTTTTGTTTTTTTTTCACACATTCTAATTAACGTTGAAATAACTTTTGATGTTATATTTTATTAATATGCTTTATTAATTTGTCGTAAAAACATTAAGGTTTGTTATTTTGTACAGCATAAACTAAGTCATATACATAGATCAAAATATATAGGCCTTTGCGCTATAAAAAAAACTGCTTCTTGGTAATTACCATATTGCACATATGTTTCATTGAGCTATCGGAATCCATCGATGATACACAGACAGTTGATATTTCTTTTTAATTAAAATTTAAATGCTTGTTTGTCTATGTTTATCGTTATTATTCTAAACATATATTTTGAATTAAAATATATGGTTCTGAATTATTGTTGTTTTTGCCAAAATCGGCTGATTGTTATGCAAAGATTGTGGTAACTATTAGCCAAGCAGAAACTTTGTTGGTTTTGTCCAAAGATGAATTGTTCGAAGTTCTGTTGGGTTGTTGAGACAGTTAATACGATGCTGAAATGTTAAAAATTGGGAGAATTGATTGTTGTTACATGCTGGGAAGATTTTTTGGATGTTTGGGTTGAATCTGTTCTGGTAGTTGTTGAGTCGTTCTGAATTATTACGAAACGTTTGTGTGCGTTGTTTTATTGGTTACTCAATGTTTTATACTGCTCATTATAAATAAATATATATATGTATGTATATGATGTTATAGTAATTGTATATATTATTTAAATTTATATAGCTTTCCATATACAACTCCAAAGCAAAATATCAAGCTTTTTTAATAGATGGTTTTAAAGTTTTTACTCTCGATTTGGACTGATTTGTTCCTTATTTGTTTAATCACTGATCGTTCGCCAGGACGCTGCCTGCCTCTTGCGTCAAATCAAAATATGTTGCCGAAGTTTTCTTTTGAATGTATTTTGCCAACCAAACGTTTCTAAAAAAAAATATAAAAATTAAAAAAGTTGTCAGTTGGTTTTCATTTTCAGTTTTGATCTAACATTCTAATAATTTTGATTTTGAATTTTTTTTAATCTTTAATTTTTATACATATTGTTTATAAATTTATCGTCACATATAATATATATATATATATAATATACAAAATACATAGATATATTATGTATTCAATATTCATTGTCATTCACCAATCACTTTGATATTATTATTGTTTTTATTTTATATATTTTACATTACTTTTTAATCATACATAATTAATTAATTTAATCAATAACTAGTTTACTAATGTGCATGTTTTTCAGGAAACTTATCAAGGACAATTATCAGCACATAGCAGCACAACTGTAAAAAGTTGAAAAAATAAAAAATATAATAATGGACAATAATAAAATAGTTAACAACAATAATGAGGTGGTAAATGCGATCCAGAAATCTTCTAATGAAATCAATGCAAATATTGGCGCAACTATTCAGTCATATACATTTCCATTTTCTGTTGTAAATACAACACCAAATGTTCAAACACTTGTTACTTTAGCCCAAACGTTATCAGACAATTTACCTTTAATGAGTGCATCATCTTCAATATTATCCTCAACAACCTTTGTTGGTGGTTTTCAAAACAATGTTTTTTTTGATGTTGTTACTGAGAATAGTGCTAAGCAATTTAAATTAAATATTATTAATGAGGTTAACAGCAGCAATAGTCACAACTGTGAAGATAGGAACAGTAAGAACATTAATAACATAAAGAATAGAAGCAATGACACGTGCAGTGATGACAACCAAAATAAAAATGTTGCTTTTAACAATTACTCTGGTGCGGGTCCGAGGATAGTAAGTTATGTTGAAAATGGTCATCTGCATGTTGACGTTGAATCAGTTAAATGCACTGATAGTTTACATTGTCAATCAGCCAATCCAGATAAAAAACAAGTTGCCAATTTAGACAGAAGTTTTGATAACGATCAAAAAACGAATGGTGCAAGTAAAGACGATGATAACAACATTTTCAGTTATAAAGAAAATGAAGATGATGGTGGTATGATACAGAACACAGAATCAGAATTTGAGTTTGAAAGCACAGAAGCAGATCAATATAAGATGGAACCAGAAGCTGATCAGATGAATGATGATGAAAACTGCAACAATGATGGTTTTGAAAATGATAACATCAACATTGGTTGTCATGCGACAAATGAAAGTCTTAATAACCACCATGAGGATTCAAGTGATGAAGCTGCTGATGAAGTTGCCAAGCTGAGTTTTATTAGCAACATTAACTTTAGTAGCAGCAATAATGTTAACAGAAATTCAATTATTAACAATACATCAATTGTTAGTGACACTAATTTTGCTGGGAACTCTATAAATTTTATTAATGATTTAAAATTAAATGGTGTGCCACATCACAGTCTACAAGCAGTTTCTGGTGGCAACTTCATAGATAATGCAAAATTATTTAATAAATCCAATAGTAATATTCAGAATTATAATCATTATGATAACAAGAAAAGCAACTATTTTAATAATAATACTGACAAAAATATTGTCAATTGCAACATCAAAGATATGATTGGTGATAATAAAAAAAAAGATTTTGATAGTGTTTTTGATGATTTGAACTTGAATAATTTTTCTAACAAAAAGGTTGTTGATACGGAAGGGTTGATGACATCAAAAAATTCAGTTCCTGATCAGTTTACACATGGAAAGTTTGCTGTTGACTGTTTGCAAGGTGATGGAGTCTTTTTGGCCAGCTGTGACTGTGAGATGAGTAACACCAATAATTTGAGCATTAACAATGAAAAAATATTTGATGATGCTTCTGCGATGCATCTTAGCAACAAAAAAAATATTAGCCCCAAAGATATTAAATGTGATGAACCAATCAGCAGCCAACTGTTTGGCATACACCTTAACAACGAATATGTTACTTCAAATTGTAAAGATGGTGGTGATAACAATGAGAGCAGTAGTCATGGCAATCAGTTGACTGAAACTCAATCACTTCCCTTGTTTCCTCTAAGTAAGTGTAATTCATTGATGGCTTCCCCATCGTCGTTGTCATCTCCATTGCATCATTTCAAAATAAAAGCCAGTTCCCTTGTTTCGTTGGAGGAAGGAGCTAAAAATCATTCGAATAAAATCAACTTCTTCCATAGCAACATCGATGATGATGAGAGCGCTACGTTCTGCTCGGTCAAACATCAAAACAAGGATTATTTTAAGACGAAGAGACAATGGAATGAAATATCTCTAACATCCATCTCCATGGACAGCAATATGACTCCATCCAATCATTTTATTGGTGATGTTGACGTTGATTTGAATTCATGGGATCATATAAGCAGTGGTTGTGCCAGACAGACAGATTCAACAAATTTTGGCACAAATTTCTCAAACACTTCTTCACAAAAATGTCATTTTCTACAACTTCATCATGCAAATTACCAACCAAGAGTTAGTATTTTGATAACAGTGTGTTTGCTTGATTTGATTGAAACATATGAAACATTTACACATATCTGTTGGTGAGATGGTACCATCACAAATAATAAAATTGTTCTGCATTCTTGCAACTCTGTGTAGTATTGTTAAAACTTATAATGTATGTTATTTGATATTCATTTGTAGTTTAATTGCACTTGTGCATAACTTTACATGATGAGTGAAGTCAGTCTCAGGAAAACATTTTATGAGATTAAGAGGATTTTTTTATAACTTGTGACCTTGAGGAATAAGCTGAGTGGCAAAAGTTTGCAGTTCAAGTAAAGCCTAAATTTGGTTCAGCCATGTTTGTATATGGTGAAAAGGTCGAAATGAAGAGATGTTGGAACACAATGATGGTAGGTAAACCAACCTAAAAATAGTTCTGCTTGCAGAGGCTGAAGCAAGATTTGAGTATGTTGAATTTCTAACCAAGATTTTTGACGCCATAATGTGTGCGCTGATCTCCCTGCTTGGTCATCTTAAACATTATTTACTGACTTGTTGATTTTTTTTATGATTTCTTCAAATATTTCTCTGACAATTACATCATATTTTTTTCTTACTTTACTAACATGTCTTGCCAAGAAGGTGATCGATCACTCTTTAATTCATTTTTTCTACTTTTTTGTTATTTTAGTTCATTCTTTGTCGCATTCATTTATTAATTCTTCACGCGTTCATTTATCCGTTCATTCATTTATTCTTTCTATAATTTTTATTCATACAAAAATTTTTATTCAAAATTCAGTTTTTATTTATCAACAACCCAGTTTCATTCATCTTTTTATCTGTGTATAAAATAATATTATTTACTTTGTTTTTCATTCTTTCATACACTTCTATTTACGAATTGAGTTATATATATATATATATATATATATATATATATATATTATATATATATATTTACAATATTCTATAAATTCTACCGAATGTTTGGCGTTAATATGTTTTTAGTTCGTTTTTTTCAATTTTTCTCACTGAAGTTTTTTGGTGAACGTTTAGTTTATTAAAATTCAAAATAAACTTATTTTCCGAATTCATGCTGCAAATAACACCATATTTCGATTCCGAATGAATCATCATCAGTGCTTTCTGCTGTTTATATAGGAAAAAATTGACTTTGTCAAAATGGAGATTGACTTTGTCAAAGTGAACTTAGATGGAAATTAGGTGTCAGGTTTCTTTATTGGCTGGTCATCTTCTTTGGTCTCCTTTTCTTCATCAATAGCATCTCATATTCTTCTTTGTCACTATTTACAATGCTAGTTTTTATTACTTCTTTGTTTTCGTTGTTGGTTAAGCGCCGGGTTGGAAGTCAGGTTGTCATTTTTAGTTGTATATTTATTTTTGGTTTATTGATGTCAATTAGGACTGCTTCTGCAATTTTAAGATGCGTGTAGTAGTGGGATGTCACGCCGTATCAATATAAAGGCAAGGAGATGTCATTTATTCCAGGCTGCACGTATGCGTGCTCGAACGGCAGCTTCAGCTGTTCCACTACAATCCAGAACATCCCCTAGATATTGAAACGATATCTCTACCTTAATGGCTTCAAAAACATTGTTATTTCGAATTTTTTGTTGTGGATTGATGCAAGCAGGACAAACAAAATTGGACACTTTAGATAAAGTACCAATTATTTTTGAACAACGTTTGTGACACCGCTGGTTACAATGCTGACACTTGATTGAATTGTTACCTATACCAGTTTTACAAACTGAACAGGGCCATCGTCCAGTAGCTGTAGATTGGATGGGTTCACCAGTGTTCATTGCTTTGGTTTTGCTGATGTTGACTTTGAATCCATGATCGGCGAGTCTGGTGTTCCAATCTTCAAACATCTGTGCTGCATTCTGCTCAGACGTGGCTGTTAAAACGATATCATCAGCATATACTAGATTCCAAATGTCACCAGTGCGTATCGGTTTTGTGATTTCTTCCATCACAGTTATAAATAACAGTGGACTGAGAATCGAGCCTTGGTGAACTCCAACGCCGATGTCAAATGCATCTGTGTTTCCAACCGTTGTGCTGACGAGAGTCTTAGTATTCGTATACATTTCTATCACAAGTCGAACAAGATATTTTGGAATGAGTTGTCGACGTAGACTCCACCTGATTGCTTCACGGAAAACTCGATAAGACTCGATCAAATGATTTTTCAAGGTCTACAAAAATGTGCGATAGTTGTTGATGCTTTGTGAGGTACTTCTCTTGCCGTTGCCGAAAGATGTGAATTGCATCAATTGTTGATTTTTCCGCTAGGAAACCAAATTGATAATTTCCGATTGTGATGCGCAACGTTAATTTTCTCCCAATGATTTTCTCGACAATTTTCAGGGAGTGTTCTAACAGACGTATACCCCGAAATGATGAACAGTTCAATGGATCACCTTTGCCTTTGTATAGCGGAACTGTCATGCTATAGTATTCTCTCCACTGTAGCTTGATCTCATCTTGTTCAAGAACCATCTAATTTTTGTCGGTTTTGATACATGAGGCACCAACTATGTCTTTTCTCGTACGCTTTGCTTGTTTTGCTATACGATACAGAGATTTCATTTGTTCACCTTTCGCTTTTAGTGAGCCACTTTCTGCACTGATCTGTCCGAGCCAGTGCAACTTGACGTTTTGCATAGTTGTTCTTCTCACGGAAAATTTCATGGTCATCAACAGACTTTGATTTATGCCATTGCTTGTATGCAGCTTTCTTTTCAGCTATTGCAAGTTAACTTGCAATTTAACTTTTCAATTTTTCTAACGGTTGATCGTAAATCATTTTCAAGTTTCTTTAGTTATAAACCAAAATTTTTGTTTATTTTATGCATGATAGAACAGAAAAGCTTTTTTTTCTATATATATTATTCTCTAAATTCTGTCTAACGCAGAATGTACCAACATGAAAAATGATACATGGAAAATTCTAATTATAAAATGTATTATTTACATTAAGAAGTGTGAAAGTAAACTATGATTCTAAAAAATATTTGTAACAGTAAATAAATAAAAATAAAATGAAGCTTTTGACATATACGTTTTCGTAGAAAAGAATTTAAAAAAATATAATAAAGTTTTTAAGAACAAACAAACAAAAGAAAAGCAGCTACGTTCATAACCAGCCATATTGGTACTGTACCTTATTCCTTCATACACAGGGACACAAATAAAGGGCAGCATACATTCATTCTTTTAAATATGACATAGAAAAGATTAGATGATTACACACATAATTACCAAAAATGAGTTAAAGTGAAATAAAATGAATAATTATGTGTGCATGAAATGTATAAATACCTACTTTTGATGATAAGATAATGCTAGAATAAAAAATATCCAGTTGGTTAATAAATTAAATCTAAAAATAGAATAAATAAAAAAAAAATAGATAAAAAATAATTTCAATTTTATTTTTACCATACCATAACTGCAAAATATTGTGTGCGTGTTAAGTTTTATGGATGCTTATGATGATGACGGAAAAAACAATGGCCCTCAGTATCCGGCAGAAGAGGGTGCGAAGAATCTCCGGAGATCCAGTCGATGGGGTTGTGGTGCAAGGCCCTGTGGATGGTCTGGCTACGGGCACCCCACTCTATAGTGTGGCGGTGCAAGGCACTATAGATGAAAGGACTACTTGTAGACCAAGGGGTTGGAGGTTTGGTACCTGGAATGTAGGCACGTTGACAGGAAGAAGTTTGGAAGTGGTGGAGGAGCTGCAGAGGAGAATGGTTGACGTGGCTGCATTACAGGAGGTCAGATGGAAGGGTGAGGGTACAAGGTTTGTGGGGGCTAAAGGTGGAAGATATAAGTTGTGGTGGAAGGGGGATGATGGTACGGGAGGAGTTGGTGTGATAGTAAGAGAAGAGTTGGTGGAGAAGGTGTTGGAAGTGAGGCGGAGAAGCAATGGGGTAATTGTGGTGGTGATGGTGTTTGGAAAAGTAATAGTGAGGGTGATATCAGGATATGCTCTGCAACAAAGTAGGAAGGAAGAGGAGAAGGATAGGTTTTATGATGATGTTTCTGACGAGATTGGGCAAGCGGGGTTGAATGAGTTTGTGGTGTTGTTGGGTGATTTGAATGATCATGTGGGGGCGGATGCAGACGGATATGAAGGTGTACATGGGAGATGGGGATATGGTATACGGAATGAGGAAGGGCGTAGAGTGTTGGAGTTAGCGGATGCACACAGCATGGTGGTGGGGAACACTTGGTTCACAAGGGAACCAGCGCGATTGATTACTTATAGGTCAGGGGAACATAGATCGATGATCGACTATATATTGGTAAGGGCCAAACATAGGAAGTATGTGAAGAATGTGAAGGCGATACCTGGTATGTTGCAGCATAGTATGGTTGTGATGGATGTGACATCAAAAGAAATGGGGAGGAGGAAGAAGGATAAGTTTGTGGCAAAGAGAAAGACATGGAAGTTGCAGGATGCAGAGGTGAGGAAGGCATTTGAAGTGAAGGTGGCTGAAAATTGGGAGAGTGGTAAGGATGGAGATGTTTGGGAGAGATACAGGGACTGTGTGTTGGCTACGGCAGATAAAGTATGTGGATGGACGAAAGGAAAGTGTAGGCATGGTGAGACGTGGTGGTGGGATGAAGATATAAGAAGGGTTTTGGAAGTCAAGAAGGAGAGGTTTAGGGTATGGAGAAGGGACATGACGGAGGAAGCGGAGTCTGAGTATAGGAAGGCTAAGAAGGTTGCAAAACAGGCAGTGGCAACTGCAATGACGAAAGCATCAGATAGGTTAATGAAGGAAATGGAATCTGATGTGAGTTCGAGGAAAATGTTCAAAGTAGCAAAGCAGTCAATGAGGGATAGGAAAGTTGTGCATAGATGAGGAGGAAAAAGCTCAGGTGTGGAAAGCTCATATGGAAAGGTTGATGAATGAAGAGAATGAGTGGGATGGAGATGTGGAATCCGCGGTCACACACGGACCTATAGAGAAGGTGACGATGGAGGAAGTAGAGAAAGCAGTTAGAGAAATGAAACTAGGTAAGGCGACAGGGGTTTCGGAAGTGGCGGCAGAACATATAAAAGCGAGTGGGGTGATAGGAATTGAAGTTATGATCAAACAGTATGTTTGATGATGAAGGTATACCTGAGGATTGGCGACACAGTGTTGGTGCCGTTGTATAAGGGCAAAGGAGATGTGAGAGATTGTGGGTCATACAGGGGTGTGAAATTACTAGAGCACGGAATGAAGGTAGTGGAGAGGGTGCTTGAGAGGAGGTTGAGAAGTATGGTGACAGTTAATGAAATGCAGTGTGGGTTTATGCCTGGTAGGGGAACGGTGGATGCGTTGTTCATGGCGAGAATGTTGCAGGAGAATTATAGAAAGAAGAGACGAAGATTGTACATGTGTTTTGTGGATCTAGCAAAGGCTTTTGATCGAGTACCGAGGAAGGTCATTGAATGGGCGCTTGAGGAAGAAAGGAGTGAATGAGAGACTTGTTAAAGCTGTGATGCAGCTGTATGAAGGGGC
>NW_008704261.1:2271280-2273742 GCF_000326865.2 Helobdella robusta | reverse complement strand
TTGTGATGGATGTTGTGTGTGGAACATAATGGAGGGGTTGTTATTTGAGATTTTGTATGCAGATGATTTAGTCTTGATGGCTGATAGCATGGAAGAATTGCAGTTAAAATTTGACAGATGGAAAAGTGTTATTGAAAAGAAAGGGTTAAAAGTTAATATTGGTAAGACGAAGGTAATGGTGAGTGGGGAAGGTGGGGAACGAGTGATAAGTAAAATAGACCCCTGTGGGGTATGTGATAGGAGAGTGAAGGCTAACTCGGTATTGTGTATAGGATGTCAGAAATGGGTGCATAAGAGATGTAGTGGTGTGAGGGGGGCACTGAAAAAGGTGGAAGGCACGTTCAAATGTAAGAAATGTGTTCATGGTGTGATTAATAGGACGAACGCAAGGACGGGGTTGAGTGATGGTATTGAAAGAGTGGAAAGCTTTGTTTACTTAGGGGATAAGCTGAATGCGGATGGAGGATGTTTGAGCGCAGTTACGGCTAGAGTTCGTGTGGGATGGATGAAATTTAGGGAACTGGGTGGGGTATTGTGTGGAAAGAAATGGTCAGTGAAGATGAAAGGGAGGGTATATATAGCATGTGTGAGAGCAGCGATGGTATATGGTGGTGAAACTTGGGTGTTGAGGAGAGAGGAGGTAAGTGTACTGCAGAGGGCTGAAAGAGCTATGGTGAGGATGATGTGTGGGGTTAAAGTGAAGGATAGGAGGAGTAGTACAGAGCTGATTTCAATGATGGGACTGAATGAGGACATTGTGACATTGATAAGGAGATCGAGATTGCGGTGGTATGGACATGTGTTGAGAAGGGATGAAAGGGTCGGGATTAGGCGAGCGTTGGAGTTCGAGGTTGAAGGAGTGGTAGGAAGGGGTCGTCCGCGATTGGGATGGAGAGAGCAGGTGGAGAAGGACAGGGTGAAAGCGGGGTTGCGTTATACTGAGGCGAGTGACAGATGTGGATGGAGTCGAGGGGTATTTCGGTTTCATCATAGGTAGCCAAACGGCAACCCCCGATCTCGGGGAAAATACCGTCTAAATGTGTGTTGTTGTTGTTGTTGTGTTAAGTTTTATGGAATAAATAAATAAATAAATTAAATAAAAACCTATAATTATTATATATTGTAGAGTATTGTGCGTAACAGTGGAAAGTAAGTGTCACATAAGTTAAAAATATAATAATAAGATGAATATAATGAAATGAAGAGAGGACAGCATTAAAAGGAAGGCGTGTTAAGTGTAATTTGCATAAATTAGGAGGATAAGCAGTGGTAGCAAAGGGTAGATAACATGATGGCAATTGAAGCTTATTTTCTTTATAAGGCAGGCATTTAATGTTTTGAAGATTTGGCTGATGGGTGGATATAACGATTGTTTAATAATTTAGTCCAATTAATTTTCTGATGAATGGTTGTATTATTTAATTAGTTTCCTTTTTCATTCTTTCATTCACTCCGATCTCTGGATTGAATAATGTTATTTAATAAGCTTTGTTTTTCATTCTTTTATTTGCTCACTCCCGTATTGGCTAATTGTTCTTGACATTTGTTTGCTACATGTGTGGATTTAAAGTTTTTGTGAACTTATCTTTTGTGCATCTTGTTAATTGTATTATCATCTCTATGCATTTCTCAATGTAAGATATCATTTGCACAATATTATTCGTTATGTTTGTTTTCATTTTCAGTGATTGACCTCCAGTTTGTTTTTAAAATCACCATCTATATTTTTTTCGATGTTGTTATTTTGAATGACATTTTAGTGGAATAGTTCTCATGTTTGTAGTAGTATGGATACATTACTTCATCATCTTTTTTTGTTTTGTTGTTGCTTGTTTTATAACACCTGTAACTGTTTTAATTTTCAGTGAGTAGAATGTGGAAGTTTTAATTTGGTCACAACTGTGTTAAAATTGTGTTTCAATATTTCTACATTTTTAAAATTTCATTACACAGACATCAAGCTTACTGGCTATATCCAATTCCGGAGAGGAAAAGAATGATGAGAGTGATGATGATAATGATGATGATACCGTAAAATTAAAACTTCCTTCACACGAAGAGGACAAATTGAACACATTAAAACAATCGATAATTGAAAACACCACCAAACTTAGTAGAAAAACAAATGAACAAATGCAGTTGGGTTTTCAACATCACCCAAAAAAACTTCACGTGGTTCCATTGTTGAAAGAAAAGAGTGCCATTAAGAACATCAACATTGAGAAAGATGATGCAAGTTTTAAAAGAATGAACACATCAAGTTATTTCACTGATGCAGAAAAAAGAAACTTTAAACATAATAATACAACTTACAATAAGAATAATAATAAAATTATTTACATTGCTAACAGTAATAATGGATTATCAAACTTGAGTGGCCATGACTCGTCATCTGATCACCAAAAAGACTTCCCATTCATTTACCAGCGAATGAATTTAATGCAACACAAATTGAAAAGCAA
>NW_008704261.1:2268887-2271086 GCF_000326865.2 Helobdella robusta | reverse complement strand
ACACACACACACACACACACACACACACACACACACACACACACACACACACACACACACACACACACACACACACACACACACACACACACATATATATATTTGTCGGCAACCCAAACCCATCATACATACATCATACCCATCATATATATATATATATATATATATATATATATATATATATATATATACATATATACATATATATATACATATTAAAATTATTGTACTATTTATTTTATATTATATATTTTATATTATTTATAATATATATATATATATATATATATATATATATATATATATATTAAAAGGATATATATATAAATATATACATATACGTGTGTGCGCGTGCGTGTGTGCGCGTGCGTGTGTATACATCAGCCTAGATTCATACAAATTTGTACAGTGGTTAGCATATTAAAATTGCATTTAATAATTCAATGGTTCATACAGTAGTAGTTAGCATTTGGAAATGATATGTTGAGTGGATGATATAGAGTGGAGCATTGTTACTTATGCCGTTGCTTTAATTTTCGTTCTATGTGATAATGGGATGGAAAATTGTGGACTCTGTATTTCGCGAAATAAGGAGATGCACCAACGAGTTGGAAGATTGGAGATGATTGTGATAAAAATATTGCTATCAAGACTGTTACATGACTGATGATAATAATGATGATGTCGTTACAAATGATAAAAATCTGTATAGCTTTTAAGTTTTTGTTCAGAGAAAAACTACTGTCTTTACTACATTCTACTGTTACATAAATATTTAATAATTTAGACAAAGGATGAATATTTAATATGATATATAAAAAATGATCTTCAACTTTACAGCACTGTGAATCACTGGTTATGAAGCTACAGAAAGAGGTATGAACTTTATAATAAATTTATAAAGATTATTTTCTTATTTATTGTAATGAATGGATCAGATTTGTCGGCAACCCAAACCCATCATACTTGTGACATTGCAATCAACACGGAAATTCGTGTAATTGGAACCCAATCCCTGCTGTGCAGTTTGCAATCTTCTGACGAAAAGTTCCCAATCACTCATTTGATTACATTCCACTGTTTGTCCACCTCTTATTCAACTTTTACAGACATCTTACCCCGACCTAGCCACAGCCACAGTCAGTTGCTTGTAAATATTTTAATACGTGGCCTTCTTAGTGAGCACAGCTGTGTGTGCCTCACGGGAAAGGAAATAGCTTTTTTAAAATCGTAATCATTTATTAGTACAAGCCCTATTATTATCATTGTATTTGTGTAATTATCCTTTAAGTTACTGACTTTGCAACAAAATTTGGAGGTGTCAAGAAAAATGGAAATGAAAAAGAATGTGGCCATTCAACATATAGATCAGGTTATGATGATTGCTCTTAAATACTCCTGCTGATTTTCGTATTGGTTTGAATTAATGGGCTGAAAGTGACGCTGTCAACGTCATTACGTTGTTATTAGGCTCTTATTGATGCTTTTTAATCGAGGATTGCCAATGATGTCTGAATGAAAATAAATCAAGCTATTGAGCAATTTTTCTGAGTCACTGTTTTTATAATTACTAAAGTGTTGTTAACTACTATCTGTTGTTAACGACTGTGCAAATTTGGGTGATGGCCTTATTAATTTACTTTATGTTCTTATTGCTAATGTACGTTATTTAGACTGTTGCAAATTTGATGGACGAGTGGATGAAAGAAAATGAAGCTCTAAAGAGGAATGTTGAGAGACAGGGCTGTGAATTGACCACCATTAGGACATTTGCACAAGAACAGCATCGTGTCAGTTTATACATACATAGAGATTGACGCGATTCAATGATTTTGTAATCAGTTGGTTGCTTTAACGTGTCGCTGTTTAATTTAAAATTTTATGAATTTAATAAGTTACATGCAGTTAATTTTTAATAAATTTTGCTTTTATTATTTATTTACTAATAAATTATCTAAGAAAATAGTGATGATGTAATGACGGTTATAATTATTTTTAAAATGACAATGAATAGTAGATATAAGCGAACATTTCAATACTTCCCAGTTGATTACGAGGTATGAAATTCAATTGAAAGCTTCTTTGGAAGAGGGAGAACGGATGAAAATAATACACAAACAGCAAGTGCTCAACATCAGTCAACAAGTATGTTTGTTCATGCTATTTTAATAAACTTCTGCAAAAGAAAAAAAATAAATA
>NW_008704261.1:2249626-2268444 GCF_000326865.2 Helobdella robusta | reverse complement strand
TTTACATTCTTTTAAATTTATTCGTTTATTTTCAACAATATAATGAGTTAATTTTAAAATATAGGTTGTTATTCATTTATTTATTCATTTTAATATATAATATTCTATTTTCTATTTCTTATAATTTATATTATTAACTCCTCATTTGGTTTTACAATCTAGGCTCCGACGATGGCATTAGCCGAAACGGCCGTCAGCCAAACTTCACAGTTTAATAAAGTTGAAACAAAACAGCTTCGTGTTGTTGAAATTTTATTTAAAAAACTTCTAACTGCAAAATGGGGTGTAATCTTCAACCGAACATGTTTATCTGAGAACCTCATACCAAATTATATATATATGTATGTATTTTCATTCATTCATTTTCAAAGTTTATTCATAATCAACAACATATCAAATAAGTTAATAAAAGTTATGAAGTTGAATATGCGGAGACAGAATAAGACTGTATGTCTTGTGGTGGCCACCGCAGGTAGATATATGAATAGTTAATGAAATGAAGTAAGAAAAATAACTGAAGCAAAAGGATAATTGAAGATAAATAAATAAATGTTCGTGTTATGCATATATAAACATATAAATGTTCGTTCAGTACATATATAAACATATAAATGTTTAACCATTCTTAAAGACCATTCATTCGCTTCATTTGTTCTCACGTATACATAATATAGTATTAGGTGGTGGATTCAAGACCCAGTGTCAATAAAAAAGCATGGAATTTTGATTTGAAATGTTGTAGGTTTATAATGGCTCTTAAATGGGGAGGTACAAGTTCTGTCCAAATTTTAGGATCAGCTATTTTTATGCTTTTCTGGATTAATTTGAGGCGGGTTTTGTAGATATAAAAGAGTGTCAAGTAGTTGTAGATTGGATGGAGTTGCTTAATGTGTTAGAAGTTGATAAAGTGAGGTGGGAGAAGATTGTTGATAAATTTAAAAACGAATTAAACGGAGCTGTAAAGGTAGATGAAGTTAAGTGGTAAAATTTTCTTTGCTAGGAAGAAGGGTTTAGTATGAGAATCGGGTTTGAGATTAAA
The DNA here is from genome assembly GCF_000326865.2 of Helobdella robusta. Taxonomy (NCBI): domain Eukaryota; kingdom Metazoa; phylum Annelida; class Clitellata; order Rhynchobdellida; family Glossiphoniidae; genus Helobdella; species Helobdella robusta. The sequence goes on along the minus strand of NW_008704261.1, from coordinate 2,267,405 downwards.
AATTAAACCTATTGATCTTTTTTGGGAGAGTATTAAATTATTCATATGGCTTTTTGGACTATTTCCCCATTGTGTGATGCAGCAGGTTAGATAAGGGTAAATGATTGTATAATAAAGCGTGTGTAGAGCAGAAAGAGAGAGTTTATATTTGATTTTGTAGAAGATGCCAATGAGTTTGTTGATTTTGTCTGAGGTAGTTTGTCTGAGGTGAGAATTCCATGAGTGATTTTCTGTGATGGTGATTCCAAGGAATTTGGTTGATGGATGCGGTTTATAGGGAATACCAAAGATAATGTATGCACATTTTGAATAATTTAATAATTATAGGCCCACCGCTTATAACTGGTGGTTGCCGTTAGGATGGGTGTCTTGGATGTAAAAATTTTTTCATAAATTATTCTATGCCATCACAAAGAAAAACAACAGCCCCTAGTCCCCAGCAGGTCTTAAGTGGTCAAGGGGTGCTAAGAATTCCTGGGAAGTATGCAATAGCGGAGGGATGTTGCAGAAAAATTCAGAATGGCCCCTCTATGGTACTTAGACTTGGAACGTTCAATGTTGGATCACTGACTGGCCGCAGCATGAAAATTGCAAGAATGCTCGAGCGTAGAAGGATTGACATCTGCTGCTTTCAGGAAACCCGATGGAAATCCAATGGTGTCTGTCATGTCAACTCAGACAAAGAAAAATATAAACTATTCTGGAATGGTCAAAAGACGGCCAAAAATGGTGTTGAAATTTTTGTCAGAAAACCGCTAGCCCAAGAAGTACTGGATATTAAAAGGATTAATTCACGTGTCATGTGGATCAAGCTTCGCCTAGAAAAGCAAACAATGATTATTTTTTCTGCATACGCACCACAGACAGGCGAATCAGAAGACATGAAAAATGACTTCTGGGCTGCGTTCTCTGACATCATCTCAACAATACCAAAATCTGAAACAATCCTGATTAGAGGCGATCTCAATGGCCACGTTGGAGAGAAAACAGATGGTTTTGACAACGTACATGGCGGTTTTGGCTATGGAGAACGGAATGAAGGCGGCAACCGCATCTTTAAGTTTGCTGAAAGTCACGGGTTTTGTTTATTGAACACAAATTTTAGAAAGAGGTTAGAACATCTCATAACATACAAAAGTGGACCATCAGCCACGCAAATTGATTTCTTCGCTGTCAAGCAACAACATTGATCAAGCTACAGTGGAGAGAATACTTCAACCGTCTGTTAAATGAAACAAATCCCATCAATGTCAACTTTGACGCTCGACCTATCAAAGGTCCGATTACAAACATCACTGTAGAGCAGCTTACAGAAAGGTGAAAGCTATGAAGGATGGAAAGGCAGCAGGGCCCTCTGGGCTCACAAATTACATTATCAAAGCATCTAGTGCTGCAGGTATCCAAACGTTACTACAACTTTACCGTGAAATGTGGAGAAATTGCTCAATGCCGACTGAATGGAACTATAGCATGAAAGTTCCGTTATACAAAGGCAAAGGTGATCCATTGAACTGTTCATAATATCGAGGTATACGTCTGTTAGAAAACTCCCTGAAAATTGTCGAGAAAATCATTGAGAGAAGATTAACGTCGTGCATCACAATCGGAAATTATCAATTTGGTTTCCTAGCGGGGAAATCAACAATTGATGCAATTCACATACTTCGGCAACTGCAAGAGAAGTACCTGGCAAAGCATCAACAACTATCGCACATTTTTGTACACCTTGAAAAAGCATTTGATCGATTCCCCGTGAAGCAATCAGGTGGAGTCTACGTCGACAACTCATTCCAGAATATCTTGTTCGACTTGTGATAGAAGTGTATACGAATACTAAGACTCTCGTCAGCACAACGGTTGGAAACACAGATGCATTTGACATCGGCGTTGGAGTTCACCAAGGCTCGATTCTCAGTCCACTGTTATTTATAACTGTGATGGAAGAAATCACAAAACCGATACGCACTGGTGACATTTGGAATCTAATATATGCTGATGATATCGTTTTAACAGCCACGTCTGAGCAGAATGCAGCACAGATGTTTGAAGATTGGAACACCAGACTCGCCGATCTTGGATTCAAAGTCAACATCAGCAAAACCAAAGCAATGAACACTGGTGAACCCATCCAATCCACAGCTACTGGACGATGGCCCTGTTCAGTTTGTAAAGCTGGTGTAGGTAACAATTCAATCAAGTGTCAGCAGTGTAACCAGTGGTGTCACAAACGTTGTTCAAAAATAATTGGTACTTTATCTAAAGTGTTCAATTTTATTTGTCTTGCTTGCATCAATCCACAAAAACAATTACGAAATAGCAATGTTTTTGAAGCTATTAAGGTAGAGAAAGTCACATCGTTTCAATATCTAGGGGATGTTCTGTATTGTACTGGAACAGCTGAAACTGCCGTTCGAGCACGCATACGTGCTGCCTGGAACGAATGGCATCTCCTTGCCTCTATATTATCAAACGAAGTGGAAACAGTGCCATAACTTCTCTTGCAGATGTTGACAACAAACAGTGCCATAACTTCTCTTGCAGATGTTGAAGTACCTGGCACACGTCCCAAAGGCCGTTCAAAGAAGTCCTGGTCGCAAACAATCGAGCAAGACATGAAAGCTCTAAATTTAAATGAAATGGATACAACTGATCGTCTAATTTGGTGCAAAAAGTTAATGGCAAAGAAAATAACGCCCTATCTCGGGAAACTGGGTCTCTGGACGCTAAACGAAGATTGATTGATTGATTTCGAATAATTCCCATCAATGTCAACTTTAACGCTCCACCCATTGAAGGTCCGATTTCAGACATCACTATAGAAGAGCTTACAGAAGCTCTGAAAGCTATGAAGGATGGAAAAGCAGCAGGGTCCTCTGGGCTCACAAATGACATTATCAAAGCATCTGGTACTGCAGGTATCCAAACGTTACTACAACTTTGCCGTGAAGTATGGAGAAATTGCTATATTCATCGAGAAAAATTTCAACAGATTTTCGCCACACAGTTAAACCACCGATCGCAAGCGAGTACAGGTTGGAGTACATAGAAAACCGTTTTGATAAACGCTCCAACCACTGTTTATGGGAAAACTGGTACAAAACGCCAACATGAACGTGACACTTGGTGGTGGAATGACAGTATACAAAATGCAATAGCTGAAAAGAAAGCTGCATACAAGCAATGGTAAAAATCAAAGTCTGTTGATGACCATAAAATTTTCCGTGAGAAGAACAATATGCAAAACGTCAAGACGCATTGGCTCGGACAGATCAGTGCAGAGAATGACTCACTAAAAGCAAAGGTGAACAAATGAAATCTCTGTATCGTATAACAAAACAAGCCTTGAGATCGGGTGCTGCGGCTGATCCGTACATTTTCTTTTTTTGTAGGAGCCCTCTGGTACTTGGTTGTACTATAGTTTTTGTTGACGACGGTGATCGCTTTGAATTGTTGGTAGCTGACGATATTGACGATCGAGTAACATCGGCATAGGTTGGGTTAGCTAGGTTATGGCTATGCTCCGTTGCCTCTGCCCAGTTGTGATGTAGAGTAAGTAATTTTGCCATAGCTTCGTCACAACTCAAATTGGCACTAGTGTTGATGAGCTGTGAAGTTTTGAGGAGTTTTTTGTAGCGTTCCTCTCATTCAGCGTATTTTATCTAATTTGTTGGCGGTGGAGTCGATAATATACCTCTCCATTTTGCCTAGTTGTCCGTTGACAGAGTCGATAAAACATTCGACGTTGGCGTCGGGAATTTTTCTGAGATCTGCTGCTACATAAGTTGTTTTCATTGTTGATTTCGATGAATCAAACCGAATTGCTAAATTAACCAGTTCGAGAAATGCATCGTGCTTGTTTGCAGCACGTGGTGAGTTTTCAATGTGTTTTCGGAATTTTCTTGTGTTTCGAGATCCGAAATTAATAGTTTTTTGCCGTTTTTGATGTCTTCGAGATTGTAGAAATTTTCTACGTTTTTTAGGAATTTTGCGTTATCTAATTTGTCCACATTGTTGATTAAATAACAATTATTTATTTATTTATTTGAACAAAGCACGGGCTATTGCCCATTACCGAATTTACAGGAAAAAAAATACATAGTATTATACATGCATACCACGATACATTCGTACAATTGCTTCACAAGTATTACCACGAAGATAATGCATTATACCATGGCAGATTGAAAATAAGTTCCAAAAACAATAAATTAACACTAACAGTGTCTTGAGTGTCACCATAAATGCAAACTTATAAACCTAGATATAATAAAATACTTTATCCATCTAACCCCATTAATCCCATCCTACACCTGAATAGCATAGAATTAACTACACATTTCCCATGCAATAGAAAAAATAAACAAACATTCATGCATCCATCTAATTTCCTTAACCTCCCCTACCCATATACCAACTCATATACCCACCTACTCATGAATCATTAATTATTATATCAGATAATTATATTAGAACCTAGAAATTTCATTAACTATTTACCAATCAATAAAAAAAAACCAAACAATCATATGAAAAACAATAATAATAATAAGAAAGTTGTGAAGTCAATATAAAATATAATTAACCAAAAAATTTATAAATGAAATACGCACATGCATTCAACCATAAAATGGGTAATGAAATAATCAATCCAAGTCAATCTTACAAATTCCCAGTCATTACTGATAAAAAATAAAACAAGTACATATTTTTACCTATATTTATGCTCATATTTTTACCATATGATAATTATTACATTAACCTCATGATAATGAGTATTATAAATGTTGCATAAGTAATTCTCTCATTAATCCACTCCCATCCATCCATGAAAAATTCTTATTCAATCATACTAATAGATTAAAAATCTCAAACCATTCCTACTTATCAACACACACACATCCAATTGAACCGTCAGTTTAAAAGTATCACCTATATTGAAATTTAGCATCACCCCAAAACAAATCCAAACGAGATTTAAAAACACTTGTATTTGGAGAGTCAACAACAGATTGTGGGAGTCTATTCCAATCCGCGACTACTCTGTTACAAAAAAAATATTTTTTAACATCCTTGTGAGATAAACCTGTTGACAACTTCTTATGATGCCCTCTAGTTCTCCCATCATTATTGAGCAACATGAACGAATGATCAGTATCTGGATTGGCCACCAACATTTTATATAAAAAAATCAGGTCCGCTCTAGTTCTTCGATATTTCAAAGAATGCAAGTTCAATTTTTTTAATCTATCAATATACTCTAAACCATAACAAGAACGGATAGATCTAGTAGCTCTTCTTTGAACTTTTTCAATCATTTGTATTAGGTTTATGTGATGTGGGCACCAAACCTGTACCGCATACTCCAGATGTGGTATGACCAAGCCTTTGTAGAGACATAGGTAAGCTTTTTCATCAATAAGTCTAAAATGCCTGTTTATGATGCCCAACATTGTGTTGGCTAACTTAACTTTACTATATATATGATCTCTAAAAGTGAGTTTATCATCAACAAACACACCTAAGTCTTTTATTACTTTGACTACTTGGATCACTTGTTTGACCTGGGCAGAATCCCACATTTCATAAATATTATTATATTTATTTCCGAACTTCAATACGCAACATTTATCTGCATTTGGAATCATACGCCAGACATTTAGCCAATTTTGCATATTGATCACATTTAGTTGCATGGACTTCAAGTCATCTGCACATTTGATAATTTTAAACATCTTTGCATCATCCGCAAAAAGATATATATTCTCACATGCTGAAGGGAGATCATTAATATAAATTGTAAACAGTAGAGGTCCCAGGATACTACCTTGGGGAACTCCACTAGTAGCATCAAACTTTGAAGACAATGCATCACCCACTCGCACCCTGAAGTTTCTCTTCTTAAGATATTCACTTATCCAAACAAGAATTTTGTTATCGAATCCATATTTCTTTAGTTTCAGTAACAAACAATTGTGAGATATCCTATCAAAAGCCTTCTCGAGATCAGTGTATATGACGTGTACCTCCTCATCACAATCAACACTGTGCAAAATTGAACAATCAAAAATTTTAAATGAAATCAATAAGTGGTCACTTCTGCCCAGAGGAGATGAATACTGCAAATCTGATACGCAATCTTCAGACGTAATAATTAAATCCAAAACATGAGGACAACTGTTAGTTCCATATCTTGTTGGTTCGTTGACATGCTGCAGCCAAAACCTATCATCAATAAGCTGCAAAAATCTATTTTCAATCTTGTAGTCAGAACCTGCACAAACTCTCAGCTTCCAATCTATATCTGGAAAATTAAAATCACCCAAAACAAGACAAATACATGAAACTCACCTGGTTGTCCTTTTATCTTAAATATCCAGTTATTAATGTCGTCCTTTTCTGCAATTTTCTTCTTTTTATCATCGAGAAGCTGTTTTCAAATATCTCTATCTAATTTAATAAGGTCATGGTTAATGTAGACTCCATTGAATGATTTACTCCTTCTCAGTTTGAAACAGTTTTCTAGTATCAGGTTTTTAGTAGTTAAATTCAATAATTTAATTAAAATAGGCCTTGGCTTTTGATCATTCACCCTTTTACCAAGTCTGAATACATTTGAAACCTCCTTCTCCAAGTTTTCATCAGTTATCTCCTTCAACAACTGAAGCACTTTCTCTTTATCTGCTTTCCAAGAAAAACTTTCATTTTCTGGTATGTTGAAAATGACTAAATTGTTTCGACGGATATCTCTTTCATTAGCAACATCCAGATGATTTTTTGTGTCCAGCACCGATGAATGTATTTCCTTGACATTTGTTGTCAAACTCTCAATATTACCTTTAACTACTTCATTCCACTTTTTTGTCATTTCCTCTTCCTTGGCTACCTGATTTTTTACCTCATTGAGACTATTCTTCAAGTTAGTTTGTTCCCTCATCTGTTCTTTTAGCATCTCTTCTCTAAATGTGACTTTTTCCATCATCTGAGTTAGACATCTGACTTCATTTGCCATTTTTTCTTCTAACTGTTTGATAGCAACAAGCAATCCTTCCTCCTCATAATTAGTCAGTGTTTTTATTTTTTCTTCATTTACTTTCCTACAACCTTCACACAGATGCAATCCCGCAATATCACTCATCTTATTGGTCACCTTCTTTGTCCGTGCGGTTATGTTAGGATTAGTGTTTTCCATTTTCACTTTCTTTAGTCGGCGAAATACAACAGGATTTGAAAATTATTAATTAAATAAATTTTCCAATACTGTTAATAACTTAAAATTAAATTTTTTAAACTCGAAATTGATAAATTTATTGAAAAATTTAAATTGTGAAGAAAACTTTCCGAACGAAAAGTTATTAATGGTATTATTATTGGTATTATAATTAATCTCGCAGATTTTCAGTGTACGTTCGGCCATTGCGTAACCGGAAATATGTGTGTTTGTGTGTGTGCGTGCGTGTGGTGTGTGTATGTTTGTGTGTGTGTGTGTGTGTGTGTGTGTGTGTGTGTGTGTGTGTGTTGGAGGAGACCATATTTTATACAATATTGCATGAATGCAACCGAATTGTTGGCATCAATCGATTTAAAGTTTGTCCTATGAATTTTTCTTACTACAAATTTCTGAATATTGAGTCTTTTGTCTTGAGCTTTGTTGAGTTCATCAATGCGTGGCTTCAGGGGCAGCCAAAGGTTGGACGTTGATGTATTTGAATCATGATAAATGACATTTTTAAAGTAGTATATTTGGAATTGACTAGGTGAACGATTTGAAAGCAGAAGTTGAAAACATGAGGCATGAGAAGAATGAAGCTTTCAAAAACTTAGATCAATGGAAAAAGAAATGCGAAGAAGCCAACAACAAGATGATATCAATGCAGACGGATGTTTGTCAGGTTAAGTATTTTTATTTATTTATTTGTTTGTTTGTATTGTTACTATTTTCTCTTCAATACTTTTCTGACACATAAACAATAAACACATTGTGTATATAAATAAACGTGAACAACGCATCACACACATTGCACGTGAGAGGAGAGATCTCATTTTAATCGAATTTGATCACTGCAATGGGCCGTCGTGCAGCTCAAAATGTTGTATCATTATTTAGTATGAAATTCTATGAATATCTGAATGCTTTCAAGTAAATTATTATTTAATTATGAATGACCAGACATACAGTTCTTGTTCTTATCTTTAATCAGTCACCAGACCTCATAATCCTCACTCACTCAATGACTAGAATTATGTCTTTCGTTTTTAAAAAAGTAATGAAAATATATTCGTTAGCAGAAGAAACTATAAAAAAATATAATTTAGTTTTTGCTATATATGTTCTGTGGTAGATGTATGCTGCTGGTGATTATCATGGAATATAAGTTATTTACTGAAAATTAGTGAACATTTTTTTTAAACTTTGTGCATGTGCATACATTGTGTTCGTTTGTTATGATGATATTTATATTGCATTTACCGTCCCGTTTACAGTACGAACGAGATGTTAATGATATAAATGTGAAGCACCTTCATGAATTGCAGGTTATGCAAAGCCACATTCAACAGAATCAGGTTATTTTTCAATTCATCTCATGTTTTGTTTTAGTAATTTGTTTCATTGAATATGTACTGTAATATATACTAATTGATCTTTTGTTGATACATGATACATTGGTTGGTGTATGATGTTTCAAATTTTTAGTTGAAGCTTGCAGAACAGAATAATATAATTGAGAAATTGACCGATGAGCTAAGAGAAATGAAAAAAATCAAAGAGGAAAACAACTTAGTGCTGGAGCAAAAGGTAGTTTTAAAATTTTGTTCATTCTTTTATAATTTGGTTGATAACCACGTTGAATAATGATTATGAAAAACAATTTCTTTTTCTGGCATGTGACTTGGACCTTGAAAAATTTGATATTTTGCTCTTAAATTCTTTTATCCCTTCTCTTAAATTTGCAGGCGACTACATCTAAAAAGATAGATACATTTGTAGTTATTAGTGTCTGCCTTGTCACATTTTGTGCAAAGTATCAATAGATACTTACATTTTTACACAATATTGTTGACTGCCTGTAAGTTTAGCTATTATAAAAAATTTTATTTCATTGTTTCAATTCAGAAATTATTGGGACTCGAAGTGAATAAGATGAAATTGGAACATAACGAAATGGTGAAAGTGTTATCTGAGAAGTTTCAGTCTGATTTAAATGCCCAAGTATATATAATTTGATTATTCTGATTTCATATCTGATTTGCATAATGCCTATGTGCGATTGTTCATTGAGGCTATGCATCAACCATCGTACGAATTAATGTGATAATAATTTCCCATATTCTACGAAGAATAAGAATTTATACGGCTATCAAAGAGCTTCTTAAGTCGTGTGGATTATTCCGAAAAAGATGAGTTTTAAGCTGCTTTTGATACTAAGTGACAATCCTCGTTGACGCAGGCTATGTGTTATATTGTTACAGACTGTTGGACCGGCTACGGCTACGGTCTAACAGAACGTAATTAACACGATCAAACTTTGATCCACCTGAAACGATGTTAGCCGCACGATTCTGAATTGACCGTAAACGAGTCATTACTCTGTTGGAAACTCCGTCAAAACACTGTTTAATTAATCCACTTTGATTGAATAAGCGTGTGAACTAAACATTTTAATGTATCATTATCAAAGCTTGTCTGAACCTTCAAAGCTCAAAAGAAGATTCTTTGTAATGTTCAACTTTTTGATACGCCCAAATTATTAACAGAAGAACGAAAGCTGACAACTGAACATTTCAGCAGACAAGTTTGTCAACTAATGTTTCAAAAGTTGTATTACAGCCCACAGGAGCTATTTTGACATCGCCAACGAAAGCATGATATTTAAAATTATGACCTTCAATAATGTGAAACATACCGGCCGTATACAACAAAAACAGGAGGCTCCATGACTGAGTTTTTGGGAAATCCTTACGCATACATTTCATATATATTATATGTATTAATAATACACCACACACACACACACACACACACACACATACACAACACACACACACACACACACACACACACATATATATATATATATATATATATATATATATATATATGTGTTGGTAATAGACCATAATTTTTACAATATTCTATAAATTCTTCCGAAAGTTTGGCGTTAATATGTTTGTATTTCGTAACAATATTCGATAAATTCTAACGAATGTTTGGCGTTAATATGTTGTACAATATTCTATAAATTCTACCGAATGTTTGGCGTTAATATGTTAGTACAATATTCTATAAATTCTACCGAATGTTTGGCGTTAATATTTTTGAACTACAAACATATTAACACCAAACATTCGGTAGAATTTATAGAATATTGTAAATATATATATATATATATATATATACATATATATGTATATATATATATATATTATCTAGATCATTTTCTGAACTTATTTAAATATAATATACACCTATTACACGGCATATATAATTTACACGGCACTTGCTTTACACGTTTTCGCTTTTACACGGTTTTCCAAATAAGTTTTTTTTGTTTTTATCGCACTCTACTAAATGCTACTGTGATTGAACACGTGCTTGCTTGGCTCAATATGAAGAAGTTAACAAAGATCTTACAAAAAATTCGAAGCAATTGTTAATAACCGATTTTATTACCATCTCTCATAATGTAAATATTTCTGGTTCAAACATCAAACATCAAATAACTTCGAGTGATGAAAGTGAATTCGATCTTCAATTCTGAAAAAAAGAATGAGAGTAATTTATGACAGTGGTGAATGATAATAAAACACCTTTGGTTTTATTTTTTGTTCTTCTGTTTAATGTATTGTAATTAAATAAAAAAAAACCAGTGTTTCCGTAACATATTAGATATTTTAACCTGTCAATCAATCAATCAATCTTTGTTTAGCGTCCAGAGACCCAGTTATCCGAGGTAGGACGTTGTTTTCTTTGCCATCAACTTTTTGCGCCAAATTAGACGATCAGTTGTATCCATTTCATTTAAATTTAGAACTTTCATGTCTTGCTCGATTTTTTGCGACCACGACTTCTTTGGACGGCTTTTGGGACGTGTGCCAGGTATTTCAACATCTGCAAGAGAAGTTATGGCACTGTTTCCACTTCGTTTGACATGCCCAAACCACCGCAGACGGCATTCGTCCTTTATATCATCTAAACCAGCACGACGCAGGATTTCGGTAGATTTGATGTGGTTCTTTAGACTAATTCGTTGCGTCCATCGGAGCATTTTCATGTCGGTTCGTGGAAGTTGTTGTTCCAGTTTGGTTGTCATTGGCCATGTTTCTGCCCAATATAACAACACCGGACGTATCACAGATTTATAAAGTCTTGATCGTAATGGAAGTGGGTTGTTCAAGAACCATCTCATTTTTGTCGTTTTTGATACATGAGGCACTAACTATATCATTTTTCGTATTCTTTGCTTGTTTTGCTATACGATACAGAGATTTCATTTGTTTACCTTTGCTTTTAGTGAGCAACTCTCTGCACTGATCTGTCCGAGCCAGTGCGACTTGACGTCTTGCATAGTTGTTCTTCTCACGGAAAATTTTATGGTCATAAACAGACTTTGATTTTTGCCACAGCTTTCTTTTCAGCTATTGCATTTTGTACACTGTCATTCCACCACCAAGTGTTCAGTAAACATATGTGTTCATGCTTACGTTTTGTACCAGTTTTCCCACAAACAGTGGTTGCACCGTTTATCAAAACGGTTTTGTATGTACTCCAATCTGTACCTGCTTGCGATTGGTGGTTTAACTGTGTGGCGAAAATCTGTTGAAATTTTTCTCGATGAATATTGCTTTCCAGCTTCCACGTTTTGATTCTCCGAGGCATTTGTTAAGACTTATGTTGTGACAGTTCAACAACCAGGTCTGCCACAAGGAGTCTATGTTGGGCGACACATGATTCGCCAGGTATAACTTTGACATTTTTGAATAGCCTTCGGTGTTGTTGCTTGACAGCAAAGAAACCAATTTGCGTGGCTGATGGTCCACTTTTGTATGTTATGAGATGTTCTAACCTCTTTCTAAAATTTGTGTTCAGTAAACAAAACCCGTGACTTTCAGCAAACTTAAGGATGTGTTTACCATCTTCATTCCGTTCTTCATAGCCAAAACCGCCATGTACGTTGTCAAAACCATCTGTTTTCTCTACAACGTGGCCATTGAGATCGCCTCCAATCAGGATTGTTTCAGATTTTGGTTTTGTTGAAATGATGTCAGAGAACGCAGCCCAGAAGTCATTTTTCATTTCTTCTGATTCGCCTGACTGTGGTGCGTATGCAGAAAAAGTAATCATTGTTTGCTTTTCTAGGCGAAGCTTGATCCACATGAGACGTGAATTAATCCTTTTAATATCCAGTACTTCTTGGGCTAGCGGTTTCCTGACAAAAATTCCAACACCATTTTTGGCCGTCTTTTTACCATTCCAGAATAGTTTATATTTTTCTTTATCTGAGTTGATATGACAGACACCATTCGATTTCTATCAGATCTCGAATGGTGTCAATTTTTAAGGATGATTAAGCAGAGAATGTCTTCCATAAAATATCACAAAAAGTAAATTTTATTTGAATAATACTCGCGCTCACATAAATTTACAAATATCCGTTAAACATTAAATAGACTGTAAATAAACTGAATTAAACAGCCTGCAGTCTTATTCAATATTTTAATTCAAGTGCCACTAAACATATCAATCATAAAAAAATTGTAACTGGTTTTGTATATAAGAAAGAAGTTAATATTTTTATGAAAACTTATTTAGCAACCCTTCTTAACAAATACTAATTAATTGAAATAAAAAAACCGTCCCTATCGTTACAATTTTTTTTGCAATACAATTATATATTTAAACATCCAATTTAATATAGTATTATTTTAAAAATCAATCGTTACCAATGCAATACAATAATGTCTATAAATCAAATACAATATTATAGCATTGATTTATATATCCAATATAATATTTATACATCCACACTATTACATACTTGTTTTGTTTCAGCTTCTCATTTTCCTCACTAACAGACCTTAGTTGGTTTCTGAGATGTTCCAATCTGAATTATTAGAATGTACATAAATGTGTTAAGATAAATAATTTCAATACAAAAACTGATTTGTAATGTCATAAAATTAAACTTCACTTATTACTACTACCAGTAAGTTCATCCCAAAAAACTGTTGCAACAAACCCTCCCTGCCAGGTAACTGCATTAGGTTTTCGTCAATGGAGCGGGCCACTCCGGTCATCCTGCTCCTTATCTTCCAACTAAGAGCCGGTATTGAACCTAACTACCACCCTCAACAAAATTATAATTTGATCAGGCAGACTGTCATTGTTAATGTGTTTATACCTATGAAGATGATGTAAGAGGAAATTGTTAAAAGTTTATCCACACAATACGTCAGTAGCTTTACATAATACAATCCGTCCAGAATTTGGATCAACATTCAATCAATCCTCGTTTTGCAACCAGAGTCCTGGTTCCACGAGGTAGGACGTTGTTTTCTTTGCCATCAACTTTTTGCGCCAAATGAGACGATCAGTTGTGTCCATTTTATTTAAATTTATAGCTTTCATGTCTTGTTCGATTGTTTGCGACCAGGACTTCTTTGGACGGCCTTTGGGACGTGTGCCAGATACTTCAACATCTGCAAGAAAAGTTATGGCACTGTTTCTACTTCGTTTGACATGACCAGAGCACCGCAGACGGTGTTGCCGGTATTCTTCCTTTATATCATCTAAACCAGCACGACGCAGGATTTCGGTGGATTTGATGTGGTCCTTCAGACTAATTCGTTGCATCCATCGGAGCATTTTCATGTCGGTTCGTTGAAGTTGTTGTTCCAGTTTGGTTCTCATTGGCCATGTTTCTGCACCATATAACAACACCGGACTTATCACAGATTTATAAAGTCTTGATAGTAGTGGTAGTGGGATGTCACGCCGCATCAATATAGAGGCAAGGAGATGCCATTTATTCCAGGCTGCACGTATGCGTGCTCGAACGGCAGCTTCAGCTGTTCCAGTACAATCCAGAACATCCCCTAGATATTGAAACGATGTGACTTTCTCTACCTTAATAGCTTCAAAAACATTGCTATTTCGAATTTGTTGTTGTGGATTGATGCAAGCAGGACAAACAAAATTGGACACTTTAGATAAAGTACTAATTTTTTTTTAACAACGTTTGTGACACCACTGGTTACACTGCTGAAACTTGATTGAATTGTTACCTACACCAGCTTTACAAACTGAACAGGGCCATCGTCCAGTACCTGTGGATTGGATGGGTTCACCAGTGTTCATTGCTTTGGTTTTGCTGATGTTGACTTTGAATCCATGATTGGCGAGTCTGGTGTTCCAATCTTCAAACATCTGTGCTGCAATCTGCTCAGACGTGGCTGTTAAAACGATATCATCAGCATATATTAGATTCCAAATGTCAACACTGCGTATCGGTTTTGTGATTTCTTCCATCACAGTTATAAATAACAGTGGACTGAGAATCGAGCCTTGGTAAATTCCATCGCCGATGTCAAATGCATCTGTGTTTCCAACCATAGTGCTGACGAGAGTCTTAGTATTCGTATACATTTCTATCACAAGTCGAACAAGATATCCAGGAATTAGTTGTCGACGTAGACTCCACCTGATTGCTTCACGGGAAACTCGATCAAATGCTTTTTCAAGGTCTACAAAAATGTGTGATAGTTGTTGATGCTTTGCCAGGTACTTCTCTTGCAGTTGCCGAAGAATGTGAATTGCATCAATTGTTGAATTCCCCGCTAGGAAACCTAATTTATAATTTCCGATTGTGATTCACGACGTTAATCTTCTCTCAATGATTTTCTCGACAATTTTCAGGGAGTTTTCTAATAGACGTATACCCCGATATGATGAACAGTTCAATGGATCACCTTTGCCTTTGTATAACGGAACTTTCATGCTATAGTTCCATTCAGTCGGCATTGAGCAATTTCTCCAGATTTCACGGCAAAATTGTAGTAACGTTTGGATACCTGCAGTACCAGATGCTTTGATAATGTCATTTGTGAGTCCCGAGGGCTCTGCTGCCTTTCCATCCTTCATAGCTTTCAGAGCTTCTGTAAGCTCCTCTACAGTGATGTCCGAAATCGGACCTTCGATGGGTGGAGCGTCAAAGCTAACATTGATGGGATTTGTTTCGTTTAACAGACCGTTGAAGTATTCTCTCCACTGTAGCTTGATCTCATCATGTTCAAGAACCATCTCATTTTTGTCGTTTTTGATACATGAGGCACCAACTATGTCTTGTTACGTACGCTTTGCTTGTTTTGCTATACGATACAGAGATTTCATTTGTTCACCTTTGCTTTTAGTGAGCCACTCTTTGCACTTATCTGTCCGAGCCAGTGCAACTTGACGTTTTGCATAGTTGTTCTTCTCTGGGAAAACTTTATGGTCATCAACAGACTTTGATTTTTGCCATTGCTTGTATGCAACTTTCTTTTCAACTATTGCATTTTGTACACTGTCATTTCACCCCCTTAGTGTCCCGTTCATGACGTTTTCGAATAGCTTTCGGTGTTGTTGCTTGACAGCGAAGAAATCAATTTGCGTGGCTGATGGTCCACTTTTGTATGTTATGAGATGTTCCAACCTCTTTCTAAAATATGTGTTCAATAAACAAAACCCGTGACTGTCAGTAAACTCAAGGATGCGATTGCCATCTTCATTCCGTTTTCCATAGGCAAAACCGCCATGTACGTTGTCAAAACCATCTGTTTTCTCTCCAACGTGGCCATTGAGATCGCCTCTAATCAGGATTGTTTCAGATTTTGGTATTGTTGAGATGATGTCGGAGAACGCAGCCCAGAAGTCATTTTTCATTTCTTCTGATTCGCCTGTCTGTGGTGCATATGCAGAAAAAATAATCATTGTTTGCTTTTCTATGCGAAGCTTGATCCACATGAGACGTGAATTAATCCTTTTAATATCCAGTACCTCTTGACCTGTGTTGTTGTATGTTATGAGATGTTCCAACCACTTTCTAAATTATGTGTTTAATAAACAAAACCCGTGACTTTCTGCAAACTCAAAGATGCGGTTGCCACCTTCATTCCGTTCTCCATAGCCAAAACCGCCATGTACGTTGTCAAAACCATCTGTTTTCTCTCCAACGTGGCCATTGAGATCGCCTCCAATCAGGATTGTTTCAGATTTTGGTATTGTTGAGATGGTGTCAGAGAGCAGCACATAAGTCATTTTTCATCTCTTCTGATTCGCCTGTTTGTGGTGCGTATGCAGAAAAAATAATCATTGTTTGCTTTTTTAGGCGAAACTTGATCCACATGAGACGTGAATTAATCCTTTTAATATCCAGTACTTCTTGGGCTAGCGGTTTCCTGACAAAAATTCCAACACCGTTTTTGGCCGTCTTTTGACCATTCCAGAATAGTTTATATTTTCTGTCTGAGTTGACATGAAGGCAGCAGATGTCAATCCTTCTACGCTTGAGCATTTTTGCGATTTCCATGCTGCGGCCAATCAGTGATCCAACATTGAGCATTCCAAGTCTAAGTACCATAGAGGGGCCGTTCTGAATTTTTCTGCAACATTCCTCCGCTATTGCATACTTCCCAGGGATTCTTGGCACCCCTTGACCACTTAAGGCCAGCTGGGGACTAGAGGCCGTTGTTTTTCTTTGTGATGGCGTAGGAATAATTTTGGGAAAAGTTTTTACATCCGGACACCCATCCTGACGACAATCACCAGTTATAAGCGGTAGGCCTAGCCTTTTGCTCAAAAGCACGCAAGGCAGCCTGGATGCAGTTTTATGTCATGCCCAGGACCGGTATACAAATACTTGAATACTAAAAATTAGGATCGTAAAAACAAATAATAAAACTCAAAAAACTCAACACATACCTGATAGATGATGTGACATTGTAAACTGCCCACAATGATTGTCCTTAACTTGAATATTTGCGTACGGGATTGTCAAATTCTTTGATTTGTTCACTATCAGGTCATCAAAGTAGAAGAGGAAGTTATCAGATTTGATTGGTTCCCGACCGTTATCCTCTGCAGCCAGCAAATGCCTGCTGCTTGATGCCAAACTTCCATCAGAATCCAATTTCTTTTTGACTATATTTGAATTATTTTTAACCTGTCAATGCATTTTATTTTTATTTCTGTGTACACCTAAAAATTTTGTAAAAAATCACAACTGTTAAATAGCAAAATTATGCATTTTTTACAAGCTTTTCGATTTACACGGTTTTGACTTGAAAATTTTTAATTTTCGATTTACACGTTTTTCTTAAGAACGTATCTACCGTGTAAATCGCGGGATAGGTGTATTTATATAAGTATATAAGTGTATGGGCATGAAAATTTTGTATAGATATTATGTAGTCGTCAGAAACATTTAAAGGTTTTTTGAAGATGCGACAGAGTACCGGATCATCGTGATAATTCATTGGGACCTGTTTAGATGGCCTGTGTCAGTTATCTCTGTGAATTAAATGTTCGCTAAGTCGAGGTACCTTAATTGGATCTTCATGCCATGTCACCTGTTGTGTTAGTTTTGGACGTAGCTGTATGAATATAAAATAGTATTTTGTATAAACTGATTAATAATTCATGCCACTTAACCGACCAACATTTACTGTAATCAACTCCTGGTCCTGATCAAGTTACCTATAAGATGTTAAAACTCTGTTCTTTGACATTGAAAAGGCCTATGACACA
>NW_008704261.1:2236640-2249449 GCF_000326865.2 Helobdella robusta | reverse complement strand
ATAGATGATGTCACAATCACTTTTAGAAATAAAGACATGATAAAAATGCAGAATGAAATAAACAACGCTAAAATCCATTGAAAAAAGGGCACTGAAAAATGGAATAAAATTTTCTGAATCAAAGTCTAGAGCTATACTTTTCTCAAGAAACCAAAAGAGGATTTTTCCGAAGTTAAATTTTCAAGGAAATAATCTTGAGTTTTCACAAGAATACAAATATTTAGGAATAAAATTTGACTCAAAATTAAATTATATATATATTATAACAATTTTCCAAGCAACTATACGAGGAGTATTAGATTATGGTTCTCTAGTATATGGCTCTACACGAAAATCCTACATGAAGATTCTACACCCAATAGTCAACGAAGGTTCCAGGAGCATACAGAGCATCACATCCATAAGTCTCCATGTTTTGGCAGGAGAAATGCCAATAAGTTTAAAACACCAAAAATTAGCCTTAAATTAACTTTCTTTACTTTAATTCCTCATTGGTTACTAAAGCACCCAGAAATTGATACGTCAATAACAGGAATGTAAAAATAGCAAAAACCTTAGTTAAAAAAAATTAATAACAATTTAAACTTTGTTCAAATATATACGGATGGATCAAAAAGGGAAAATTCAACGTCTATAGTAATGGTGGTCTACTGGCAAAAGAAACGTATTCATGGATTAATGATGCACCTACAAGGAGCTGCTTTAATATACACGGCAGAGATCCTTACTATAGACATGGCTTTAAACTTCATTATTAATTCAGAGAAAAATAAATTCATAATATTTTCGAATTCTTTGTCTACTTTATCAGCCTTGATACAATACAAACTTTTAAGTCCATTAATAATTCAAATGCAAAATAAGATTCATAGTGTTTTGGATAGCAACAAAAATTTAATTATAATGTGGATTCTCAGCAACATTGGAAATGAAGGAAATGAAAAGGTGGATCAGATGGCTTCTCAAGCTCATTCGATGTCATTATCTAGAGTTCCAATTCCGTCCATTGATTTAAAGAATTAAACATCCTTATTGTTGAAAAATGACAGCAGGTGTGGAATAAAACATCAAATTTTTTTAAAATTAAGTATGCCATCAGTAAATAACAAAAAGTTCAAAAATAGTTATTTAGATCGTCATTTAAGTCTGTTATCAATAGATTAAAAATAGGACACTCAGCAATCACACATTCTTAGATCCCCAACAAAACAAACCACCTTATTGTGAAGCCTGCGACAAAAACTATCTATTCAGCATATATTAACTAAATATGAAAAATACGATCAGATCAGAGAAAACTCGGGGTTCCGTCAAATGTAGAATTGCCCTTCCAGAATAGAATTCAGGAAGTCTGAAACGTCGTTAAGTTGCAAAAAAAAAGAATTCAGCCTGGTAATTTAAACTGATAAACCTCCATGCAAATTATATGCAGGTGTAAAAAGATGGAGATGAACTTATTAAAAAGGGTCAACAAGGTGATGAACAGTTTATGAAAGCTAAATAACATAAAGATAAAGAAAGATAAATGTTATAAAGTTAAAAAGATAAAACTTGATTACGGGAGGTGCCACAGATGAAAATGCGCTCTGGAAGCCCTGTTTCTGTTTGTTGCAATATTTACATTCGTCAGTTAACGCAATTAGGTTTATGTTAAGCATTTTCCAAAGCTAAAATGTCTTTGGTCAATCAAACTTTATAAAATTGTTTTTTATAATGAAATTTTTGTCAATATAAAAATTTGATCAGAATTGATGATTTTTTCATTTTTTAATCTAATGATTAACTATTTTTTAATTAACACGATTTGAATGTTCATTTGTTAATTTAATTATTTTTAATTATAGTTGTCAGATGTGAGAAAAAAGTTGGCTGATGAACACCGCACAGAGATGCACCAACTCCATGTCGCCCATGAAAATGACCTGGACAAAGTTGAAAAACATTGGAAGGGAGAGGTCGTTAAATTGGTGGATGCTTACAATAACATTCAGGAAAAGTTGAGCAATCAGTATGTATTAACATTTGTACAAAAGAGTCCCTGATAATTGTGTTGAAGATTTTAATTATAACAATATAATCATTTATATAGCGCCATTCGCACCGCTGCTTTAGAGGCGCCCAGACTCATGTGCACACTGACACACACAGTCTTTAGTCTTTTTTTTAAAGACTCAGCTAAGAGTTTTGTCTCACATCGGTAACATTTGGTGTGAATGAAGGAAACTGCAGCTCGCGGGTTAAAAGGTCAAGCAATCTTTTTAGATTCAGTTCAGAGGAATCAACAAACATAAACAGCGTATATGAATACGTGCTAAACGACACATCACTCGCAATGGATGTGGTAGGCGGGGATCTTTTTGTCATCATCGAACGCAATCTCTGTACACTCTGCAAAACAGCACAAGGTGACTTTATCAAGCACACCGCCCTATGAAATACTAGAAGGTAAACTGAAGAGCTGGAGTGAGGAGATTTTTTGAGGGTTAGCTCTGCGGTTTTATTTTGAATAAGCGATATTTTTTTGGGAGGCTTTGTTTTTTATAAGATTGAATTACAATTGTCTGCTGTTCATAAGATCAGGCATCCACCAAGAGTAAATCAACATTGGTTGGGACCAGATGTCTAAATTATTTTACGGTAGTTGCAAGATAAAAATTATTTCTTTTTATCGAAAGTGAAATACTTGTGGAATGTAAAACCGAATAATTTGATAGAATTTAAGATTGATAGTGTTGATCCAAATTTGATTGACATGATTTCAGAGCAGGATTGACATCTGCTGCCTTCAGGAAACCCGATAGAAATCCAATGGTGTCTGTCATGTCAACTCAGACAAAGAAAAATATAAACTATTCAGGAATGGTCCAAAGACGGCCAAAAATAGTGTTGGAATTTTTGTCAGAGAACCGCTAGCTCAAGAGGTACTGGATATTAAAAGGATTAATTCACGTCTCATGTGGATCAAGCTTCGCATAGAAAAGCAAACAATGATTATTTTTTCTGCATATGCACCACAGACAGGCGAATCAGAAGAAATGAAAAATGACTTCTGGGCTGCGTTCTCCGACATCATCTCAACAATACCAAAATCTGAAACAATCCTGATTAGAGGCGATCTCAATGGCCACGTTGGAGAGAAAACAGATGGTTTTGACAACGTACATGGCGGTTTTGCCTATGGAAAACGGAATGAAGATGGCAATCGCATCCTTGAGTTTACTGACAGTCACGGGTTTTGTTTATTGAACACATATTTTAGAAAGAGGTTGGAACATCTCATAACATACAAAAGTGGACCATCAGCCACGCAAATTGATTTCTTCGCTGTCAAGCAACAACACCGAAAGCTATTCGAAAACGTCATGAACGGGACACTAAGGGGGTGAAATGACAGTGTACAAAATGCAATAGTTGAAAAGAAAGTTGCATACAAGCAATGGCAAAAATCAAAGTCTGTTGATGACCATAAAGTTTTCCCAGAGAAGAACAACTATGCAAAACGTCAAGTTGCACTGGCTCGGACAGATAAGTGCAAAGAGTGGCTCACTAAAAGCAAAGGTGAACAAATGAAATCTCTGTATCGTATAGCAAAACAAGCAAAGCGTACGTAACAAGACATAGTTGGTGCCTCATGTATCAAAAACGACAAAAATGAGATGGTTCTTGAACATGATGAGATCAAGCTACAGTGGAGAGAATACTTCAACGGTCTGTTAAACGAAACAAATCCCATCAATGTTAGCTTTGACGCTCCACCCATCGAAGGTCCGATTTCGGACATCACTGTAGAGGAGCTTACAGAAGCTCTGAAAGCTATGAAGGATGGAAAGGCAGCAGAGCCCTCGGGACTCACAAATGACATTATCAAAGCATCTGGTACTGCAGGTATCCAAACGTTACTACAATTTTGCCGTGAAATCTGGAGAAATTGCTCAATGCCGACTGAATGGAACTATAGCATGAAAGTTCCGTTATACAAAGGCAAAGGTGATCCATTGAACTGTTCATCATATCGGGGTATACGTCTATTAGAAAACTCCCTGAAAATTGTCGAGAAAATCATTGAGAGAAGATTAACGTCGTGAATCACAATCGGAAATTATAAATTAGGTTTCCTAGCGGGGAATTCAACAATTGATGCAATTCACATTCTTCGGCAACTGCAAGAGAAGTACCTGGCAAAGCATCAACAACTATCACACATTTTTGTAGACCTTGAAAAAGCATTTGATCGAGTTTCCCGTGAAGCAATCAGGTGGAGTCTACGTCGACAACTAATTCCTGGATATCTTGTTCGACTTGTGATAGAAATGTATACGAATACTAAGACTCTCGTCAGCACTATGGTTGGAAACACAGATGCATTTGACATCGGCGATGGAATTTACCAAGGCTCGATTCTCAGTCCACTGTTATTTATAACTGTGATGGAAGAAATCACAAAACCGATACGCAGTGTTGACATTTGGAATCTAATATATGCTGATGATATCGTTTTAACAGCCACGTCTGAGCAGATTGCAGCACAGATGTTTGAAGATTGGAACACCAGACTCGCCAATCATGGATTCAAAGTCAACATCAGCAAAACCAAAGCAATGAACACTGGTGAACCCATCCAATCCACAGGTACTGGACGATGGCCCTGTTCAGTTTGTAAAGCTGGTGTAGGTAACAATTCAATCAAGTTTCAGCAGTGTAACCAGTGGTGTCACAAACGTTGTTAAAAAAAAATTAGTACTTTATCTAAAGTGTCCAATTTTGTTTGTCCTGCTTGCATCAATCCACAACAACAAATTCGAAATAGCAATGTTTTTGAAGCTATTAAGGTAGAGAAAGTCACATCGTTTCAATTCTAGGGGATGTTCTGGATTGTACTGGAACAGCTGAAGCTGCCGTTCGAGCACGCATACGTGCAGCCTGGAATAAATGGCATCTCCTTGCCTCTATATTGATGCGGCGTGACATCCCACTACCACTACTATCAAGACTTTATAAATCTGTGATAAGTCCGGTGTTGTTATATGGTGCAGAAACATGGCCAATGAGAACCAAACTGGAACAACAACTTCAACGAACCGACATGAAAATGCTCCGATGGATGCAACGAATTAGTCTGAAGGACCACATCAAATCCACCGAAATCCTGCGTCGTGCTGGTTTAGATGATATAAAGGAAGAATACCGGCAACACCGTCTGCGGTGCTCTGGTCATGTCAAACGAAGTAGAAACAGTGCCATAACTTTTCTTGCAGATGTTGAAGTATCTGGCACACGTCCCAAAGGCCGTCCAAAGAAGTCCTGGTCGCAAACAATCGAACAAGACATGAAAGCTATAAATTTAAATAAAATGGACACAACTGATCGTCTCATTTGGCGCAAAAAGTTGATGGCAAAGAAAACAACGTCCTACCTCGTGGAACCAGGACTCTGGTTGCAAAACGAGGATTGATTGAATGTTGATCCAAATTCTGGACGGATTGTATTATGTAAAGCTACTGACGTATTGTGTGGATAAACTTTTAACAATTTCCTCTTACATCATCTTCATAGGTATAAACACATTAACAATGACAGTCTGCCTGATCAAATTATAATTTTGTTGAGGGTGGTAGTTAGGTTCAATACCGGCTCTTAGTTGGAAGATAAGGAGCAGGATGACCGGAGTGGCCCGCTCCATTGACGAAAACCTAATGCAGTTACCTGGCAGGGAGGGTTTGTTGCAACAGTTTTTTGGGATGAACTTACTGGTAGTAGTAATAAGTGAAGTTTAATTTTATGACATTACAAATCAGTTTTTGTATTGAAATTATTTATCTTAACACATTTATGTACATTCTAATAATTCAGATTGGAACATCTCAGAAACCAACTAAGGTCTGTTAGTGAGGAAAATGAGAAGCTGAAACAAAACAAGTATGTAATAGTGTGGATGTATAAATATTATATTGGATATATAAATCAATGCTATAATATTGTATTTGATTTATAGACATTATTGTATTGCATTGGTAACGATTGATTTTTAAAATAATACTATATTAAATTGGATGTTTAAATATATAATTGTATTGCAAAAAAAATTGTAACGATAGGGACGGTTTTTTTATTTCAATTAATTAGTATTTGTTAAGAAGGGTTGCTAAATAAGTTTTCATAAAAATATTAACTTCTTTCTTATATACAAAACCAGTTACAATTTTTTTATGATTGATATGTTTAGTGACACTTGAATTAAAATATTGAATAAGACTGCAGGCTGTTTAATTCAGTTTATTTACAGTCTATTTAATGTTTAACGGATATTTGTAAATTTATGTGAGCGCGAGTATTATTCAAATAAAATTTACTTTTTGTGATATTTTATGGAAGACATTCTCTGCTTAATCATCCTTAAAAATTGACACCATTCGAGATCTGATAGAAATCGAATGGTGTCTGTCATATCAACTCAGATAAAGAAAAATATAAACTATTCTGGAATGGTAAAAAGACGGCCAAAAATGGTGTTGGAATTTTTGTCAAAAAACCGCTAGCCCAAGAAGTACTGGATATTAAAAGGATTAATTCACGTCTCATGTGGATCAAGCTTCGCCTAGAAAAGCAAACAATGATTACTTTTTCTGCATACGCACCACAGTCAGGCGAATCAGAAGAAATGAAAAATGACTTCTGGGCTGCGTTCTCTGACATCATTTCAACAAAACCAAAATCTGAAACAATCCTGATTGGAGGCGATCTCAATGGCCACGTTGTAGAGAAAACAGATGGTTTTGACAACGTACATGGCGGTTTTGGCTATGAAGAACGGAATGAAGATGGTAAACACATCCTTAAGTTTGCTGAAAGTCACGGGTTTTGTTTACTGAACACAAATTTTAGAAAGAGGTTAGAACATCTCATAACATACAAAAGTGGACCATCAGCCACGCAAATTGGTTTCTTTGCTGTCAAGCAACAACACCGAAGGCTATTCAAAAATGTCAAAGTTATACCTGGCGAATCATGTGTCGCCCAACATAGACTCCTTGTGGCAGACCTGGTTGTTGAACTGTCACAACATAAGTCTAAACAAATGCCTCGGAGAATCAAAACGTGGAAGCTGGAAAGCAATATTCATCGAGAAAAATTTCAACAGATTTTCGCCACACAGTTAAACCACCAATCGCAAGCCGGTACAGATTGGAGTACATACAAAAACGTTTTTATAAACGCTGCAACCAGTTTGTGGGAAAACTGGTACAAAACGCCAGCATGAACGGGACACTTGGTGGTGGAATGACAGTGTACAAAATGCAATAGCTGAAAAGAAAGCCTCATACAAGCAATGGCAAAAATCAAAGTCTGTTGATAACCATAAAATTTTCCGTGAGAAGAACAACTATGCAAGACGTCAAGTTGGCAAGTCGCTCTGGCTCGGACAAATCAGTGCAGAGAATGGCTCACTAAAAGCAAAGGTGAACAAATCTCTGTATCGTATAGCAAAACAAGTAAAGCGTACGTAACAAGACATAGTTGGTGCCTCATGTATCAAAAACGACAAAAATGAGATGGTTCTTGAACAAGATGAGATCAAGCTACTGTAGAGAGAATACTTCAACCGTCTGTTGAACGAAACAAATCCCATCAATGTTAACTTTGACGCTCCACCCATCGAAGGTCCGATTACAGACATCACTGTAGAGGAGCTTATAGAAGCTCTGAAAGCTATGAAGGATTGAAAGGCAGCAGAGCCCTCGGGACTCACAAATGACATTATCAAAGCATCTGGTACTGCAGGTATCCAAACATTACTACAACTTTGCCGTGAAATCTGGAGAAATTGCTCAATGCCGACTGAATGGAACTATAGCATGAAAGTTCCGTTATACAAAGGCAAAGGTGATCCATTGAACTGTTCATCATATCGGGGTATACGTCTGTTAGAACACTCCCTGAAAATTGTCGAGAAAATCATTGAGAGAAGATTAACGTCGTGAATCACAATCGGAAATTATAAATTAGGTTTCCTAGCGGGGAATTCAACAATTGATGCAATTCACATTCTTCGGCAACTGCAAGAGAAGTACCTGGCAAAGCATCAACAACTATCACACATTTTTGTAGACCTTGAAAAAGCATTTGATCGAGTTTCCCGTGAAGCAATCAGGTGGAGTCTACGTCGACAACTAATTCCTGGATATCTTGTTCGACTTGTGATAGAAATGTATACGAATACTAAGACTCTCGTCAGCACTATGGTTGGAAACACAGATGCATTTGACATCGGCGATGGAATTTACCAAGGCTCGATTCTCAGTCCACTGTTATTTATAACTGTGATGGAAGAAATCACAAAACCGATACGCACTGGTGTCATCTGAAATCTAGTATATGCTGATGATATCGTTTTAACAGCCACGTCTGAGCAGAATGCAGCACAGATGTTTGAAGATTGGAACACCAGACTCGCCAATCATGGATTCAAAGTCAATATCAGCAAAACCAAAGCAATGAACACTGGTGAACCCATCCAATCTACAGGTACCGGACGATGGCCCTGTTCAGTTTGTAAAGCTGGTGTAGGTAACAATTCAATCAAGTGTCAGGAGTGTAACCAGTGGTGTCACAAACGTTGTTCAAAAATAATTGGTACTTTATCTAGAGTGTCCAATTTTGTTTGTCCTGGTTGCATTAATTCACAACAACAAATTCGAAATAGCAATGTTTTTGAAGCCATTAAGGTAGAGAAAGTCACATTGTTTCAATATCTAAGAGATGTTCTGTATTGTACTGGAACAGCTGAAGCTGCCGTTCGACCACACATACGTGCAGCCTGGAATAAATGGCATCTCCTTGCCTCTATATTGATGCGGCGTGACATCCCACTTCCACTATGATCCAAACTTTATAAATCTGTGATACGTCCGGTGTTGTTATATAGTGCAGAAACATGGCCAATGACAACCAAACTGGAACAACTTCAACGAACCGACATAAAAATGCTACGATGGATGCAACGAATTTGTCTGAAGGACCATATCAAATCCTGGTTTAGATGATATAAAGGACGAATGCCTGCAACACCGTCTGCGGTGGTTTGGTCATGTCAAACGAAGGGGAAACAGTGTCATAACTTCTCTTGCAGATGTTTAAGTACCTGGCACACGTCCCAAAGGCCGTCCAAAAAAGCTTCAAACAATCTAAATTTAAATGAATTGGATACAACTGATCGTCTAATTTGGCGCATAAAGTTTATGGCAAAGAAAACAATGTCCTACCTCGGGGAACTGGGTCTCTGAACGTTAAACGAAGATTGATTGATCCTTAAAAATAGGCCCTTATAGTTTTTTCACGGATACTTGAAATCTAAATACGTCCTACCTCCGGGGAACTGTGTCTCTGCACGCTATACGGAGATTGATTGATTGATTGACTTGAAATCTAAATAAATATATTTTTATGTTCAGTTTAATGATGTCTCAATTATAAACGAAAAAAACATTGTTTCTTTTGTATCTTTGGCGCATAGGTACCAAGGTTAGTGTTACTTTATTTTATTTTGAATTGATTTTATTCATTCCATCAAAACAGGGACGTGATCACACGGTCGCTGCAAAGCATGTTGCACATCCAACACCAGCAATCATTTAATCTACAATCAAATAAGAACAACATTGCTTATATTGATGAAGATCTTGGCAAGTGTAATGTTGAGTTTGATAACATCCTTTCTTTGGATAAAAACAATGTGCGGCAGAGCAGAAACTTATTTAACAACAACTTTGATCCTAAACAACTTCAAGAAAATTTTATTACCACAAATGATCTTAGGAATAATGAAGAATTTGACGTTGCTCAAACAGACCTTAAAAAATATAACAATGTTAATTCTAATTCTAATTTATATGCAAATAAAATGAATGTACTTGAGCTAGATAGAAAGCTAGTTAACAACTCACAAGCATCAGATGCACTCTGTTTCATCCAAGGAAATTTATTATCACCATTTTATACGTCCAATGAAATGTCAAAATCTCCGTTGTCTCCATCCAAATCAAGCGTGATTAGAATCAAATGTCATCCTACTACAACAATGTCCACTGAAACGTCAATACACAACTGCAAAAATATAAACAAACCTGCCAAGAAACAAAATTTTGTGCAACATTTTCAACGTAAGTATATTACCAAGCAGCACAATATTGCAAACAGAATTAACAATAAACAAACAGATGGAAAACTTTCTCCGTTTCAAGATCAACATCAAATAAGCAACTGTCCAAGTAACAGTGATTTTATCATTAAAAATCACTTCAAAAACAACATGAAAAACAAAAATAAAAAGTTGAACAACGAACTTATGAACAACATACATAAAATTACCACAAGTGATAAAGTGTTGCAAAATAACGTTGAGCCATGCACGCCTTCAACCAAACTGACCAGTTTCCAAAATGATAGACAACAGTTTAATCATTTTGATCAAAATATGAAGATTGGAACAGTTGAATATGGTGATCACTTTAGAAATGAGTTAGTACAAATTGGTATTTGTTTTAACAATGACATCGTTAATTAAGCGATACTATCGTAATATTTCTCGCATCACATTATTTAGCATTATTCAATATTTAAAATTATTAATATGCACTTAATACATTTTCACAAACGAATGTGCTGTGCATACGTGTACGTGCCAGGGAAGGCCTGTCAGGCACGCGATCTCAAATCAGCTCGGCCATACGTACACCAGAAAAAAGATATTTAATATGCACAAATAACTTAATAATTAAAATGAATAAAATCTTTAAAAAATGAATACATATTTATTAATAAACTATAAAAATGTAAAAATTGTAAAATTTGATGAGTTTGATGAATAAATTAATTGAAACTAAAGAATGAAACCAGACAATAAAACGCACTGAAAATGTGCGCGGGTGCGTTTGAGGGCCTGTATAGGTATTCTAAGTATGTGGTGCGTGCTGCATACATTATATATAAATATAAACAAAATAGAGATACATACAAAAAATAAATATCCAAACTAAGGTGAGAGTTTTAAAACAAAAGTCCGGCACAAATCAGAAATCTGGCCCAATTTTTGGTCTGGGCTGTATTTTAAAAACTGGCCAAATTTTGAGTGGAGCCGAATTCTGGTACAGCTTACGCATATAGACAGAACCGCCCAGTGTTCGTTCCTGAGTTTGGTCTTGTCGCATGATCAGGCACATTTAACACTTCTTCCCAGGCGATCTTCCACTTTTCCTTAAACCGCCAATTATAATAATTTTACATTTCTTTACCCAGTCCTTATTTGTTTTCCTTTCCACATGGCCGAATCATCTCAGTTTCTAATTACATCTGACAACTCATCTACACCTAACTCTTTCTTTATTATCTCATCACTTTGACCATTCCTCAATGATACTCCCATTATTCTTTTCAACATCTACATTTCTGTTTTCTCCAGCTTTCTTAAGATTTCAACCATCATAGCCCAAGTTTCGCATCCATACAACAGGCAACTTCTTACCTGTGCTTTATATACCTTACTCTTCAGGCCCAATGGTATACCCCTAGAACTCAGCAATAAAGTCATTTCTCTAAATTTTTAGTGACCATGTATATATATTTATATATATATATATTTATTTATTTATTTTGGAAAGAGGTTTGCAGTGATAAAAACTTCATTAAATGTTTTTGCCCATTTTGCGTTAATCAACTTTTTTATAATACATTCAACAACTCTTAATTGGTTCAATTCATATTTATTCAGTAAATGTGTCATAATCAAGCTTACAACGTTGTTTCAGCGTGGGCGCCATCTTCATAGCCTAAAATAGTATTTTGTGTTAAAGGGAAGAGGTTTACATTAACACGATATCATTAAAATTAACGTGGAATATAATAAAATTAAATTAATAAAGTTAAATTAGGAGGTAACATTGTAAGTTCGATTACAAAATAAAATAAAGTTAGATGTGAAAGGTAAAGTTACATTTATTAAGTGGAAAAATAGATATGTTGTAACCTTGTGAGTTTAAGTGATACATAATTAGAATTATCCATAGATAAAGATTTATAAATTATGACTAGATACTTATTAGAATATTTAGTAGAGTAAATAAATAAATAAAACCAATGTATATTACGTAAAGTTATTGATAAAATGGCAAGACAAAGCAAACTTAATGGAAGTTTTATTATAAGTGTTGATGATGTTATGCTTTTGTTGACCAACTGCTGCAAAAAAGGGAGCAGATTCTCTAGAAGCTCTTTCAAAATGAACGTAGAGACTGGATCAAGAGAACATGATTTTGAGGGCGAGGATGATATGATTGATTTTAATTCCTCGCCCGTGACCACATCGAAATGATCAAAATGGCAATCTGTTCGTTGATACTCCGGTTCATCTGAAATTAAATCCGACATTGCCGATGATTTTGCAAGGATGTACTGCAGAAAATCTTGTGCCGAGATGGGAACCATCGGTGATGCATCCAACTTTTTTTTACCCATTAGAGATGAAACTATATTCCAAATTATTTAATTTAAATATTGAATTATATGAAATATTTCATATAATTCAATATTTAAATTAAGTAATTAATACATGTAATTTTAGGCTCTGACAATAGCACTATAATAGCACAATAGCACTATATAAATATATTTGAAATATATATATATATATATATATATATATATATATATATATATATATATATATATATATATATATATTTCAAAAATTCAACACTACTTTCAACATTGTTCCACTTTTTCATATTTCTTTCTGGTTCGCTGGTAGCCCTACCATG
>NW_008704261.1:2184582-2236590 GCF_000326865.2 Helobdella robusta | reverse complement strand
AAGCCTAGTATTGTATGAACTCTACCGAATTGTTGGCATTAATCAATTTAAAGTTTGTCTTTTTCAATTTTCCTTATTAAAATTTTCTGGAAATTGTTGTAGAATTCATAGAATTCAGACAATACTGTCTAAAATATGGTCTCCTTCCAGCGTATATATCATGTTATCAATTTTTGTTTAATTATGATTTTATTATATTGTCGATTTTGTTGTTTTACCTTTGTCCTATTTTCAAATCATTTATTTCCTTTTAGAAAAAAAGGTATACAGTTGAACACTAGTTTGGAAGATGGTGATCTTAAAGACAGGAGTAAAATTCTTCAGCAATGCATCAAAGTCGTAAGTAGACGATGATTTTAGCTTAGGATTTTAAGCATACATTATTAGCATGTGATTAATGACAATAAAATAGATTTTAATGCCAAGTTGATGATTATCAATTCTGAATACTGTAAGAATCGTTGCTGATATGATCGTTTTAAAACAAGTTTGTGATTACCATACATATTAGTACTAATAAGAATTAATATATGTGGTAATTACTTATATTTTACTATTTAAGTGATTCTGATTGATTGTTTTCGCAATTAAATCATTGGTTCAAAACATGATTGATAAAACTTTACCTATATTACCATTTTAGATACTTGAAAATGGTTCAAAAACAACAGACGTTAATCTTGACAACAGGCAGACTGAAACAGGCTGAATAACTGATAATTATTCGTGATTTATCTTATTGTATTATACGAAACATTTTAGCAATTTTCCCCATCCCTGATATACAAGATTATACAATGATGAAGATTATCTATAAGATTTTTGTGACATTTGTTTTTAAACATAGATGCTTAGGAACATTGATTGGGACACGAATTGTGATGAGTTTAATTTAATTAAAAGTTTATTACTTATCAATATTATTATTGCTATTGGGATTTGTATAGTGATTTTTACAATTATCAATCTTTAAAAAACGCTTGGTTATAAATAACTTTAGCGGGACGTTCAATTTTGAGATGCTATTATCCTCCCATGAAAAGATAAAGAGCCTCAGATAATTTAGCATTGTTGTTGCTATCGCCTCTTTTGATGGTTGTTGAACCGCCACTCTGATTTTCATTTGAACCATTACTGGTTACCCAATCGGCAAACTTTGTATCGACAAACTTTGTATCGACGCATAGTCGAAATGACGTTAACAGTTTGTAGCTGTCAAGTCTGATATGATATGATATGATATTTGCCTCGACATCATAAGCTTCAGATATTCGATGACGTCAGATGTCATTCACGTCACGTTGCTGGCGTAATAAAATTTTAAGCAAAAACATTCCCGCTAGTCGTTATTTTTGAGCCGCTAGGTGGCCGTAAGCAGACGATGACATTCGACTTCAAATTATCACTGTAAGACGAAAGAGCGTTTAGAGCGCTTTTTTAGCAAAAGGTAAAAAAGTCGTTAGTTCCTTTTGAAAGAGTTTGATGATTTTTGTTCTAAAACATGAGTAGTTATTACTACTTTTAAATGAATTATACACCTTGTGTCAAAATAATTTATCGTTATCACAACTGTTAGCACTTTATTGAAGCATTTCACTGTTTACTTTTTCACCTTTTCCGGCTAAATTTAAGCTGGTGTAAGCCGGATATCTTTTAACATTCCGCCACATTTCTAGAGTGAACGAATTAATGTCAGCCGAAATGTTCTAAATTCAACATATTTAATTTCATATCAAAGAGCCATTTAACACTCATATAACTCTATATAACTTATAATATAACTTTATTATTGGCACATAAAATATAAAAAAATGAATAATGTAAGGACACGCAGATACAGCCAATAGTTAATAACATACTACATAGAAAATGATAAAGGATTATCGAAAAAAAGCATTTTCTGTATAAGATAAAAATGATACGATTAGGATAAACAACGCCACAAAAAATAATAACTTATCGTGTACTAATGTACCAGTTTAATTTCCTATGCCACACAGTGATGTGGCTTGTTATATCGGTCCTCGGTCACACTCAAACCAGAAATTGATAATTAACTCACTCGTAATTATTATCAAAAACGGGACCATACGTACATACAAACTTAAGTTTTAAATGTTTTTTTTAATTTTATTTTACTCATTTGTGGTTTGTTATGAGCCCTATTATTATATCTAACACTAGCTCAGTTTTACCTGTTTTTTCAAAGCGCTTCTTTGTTGTTTCTTTGTTTTATCAATGGTTTTTATATATTAATAATGGTTTTATATATACAATATTTTATATGTCCACCTATCTTTATTTCATTAGTTTTCTATGCGTTTCCATTTTTCCTTCTACCTCCAACAAGTTTGTTTGTTTTCCTAGCAGCTGTTTTTTAAATGATAAGCCTTTCTTTTTTAATTCAACTTCGACACAAGAATGGATGAAAAAACTTAAGTTGCAAACGTTGTATAATATAAAAACTTTAGTAAAATATTTTTTATAATTGAATATAAATTTTATACAATAAAATGTTGATAAATTCAAGAGTAAAAACCATTTGATGAAATTTAATTTGATGAAACGTATTCCAGTTCCATTAGCTCAATCTTTAAAAAACAACCTTAACAAAACTAGCAAAAAAAACCCAAAGAAGCATAATAATGAATCGAACAGTTCCATGTGAGCCTGAGTTAACTGAGGAAAAATGACTTCAAATAAACTAACAAAAAGGAATGTTCCTGTAGCCAAACCTTGAAGGATAACAGCAAACAAAGAATTTGAACGGCTATTTGAATGCTGAAACAAGCTGATAAGAATACCAAGAAGAATACCAAATGGCGAAGATAAACTGAATATAAATGCACTTGTGTAAGCTTTGTGAGATGTCTTACATTGTGATACTCCCCTAAAATCATTTGGGTTAATGTCGGTTTGGTCATCATTATTTACATTTGTTTCTATTTGTCCAGTATCTGAATCACTATCGTCGACATTTTTTCTATAGAAAACATTCAAATTTTTTTGTACAGCAGTTGAAAAGTTTTCAGCCAATCGAATTCCACATGTGGTGGCGACTACAGTTTTGTGAATAATAATTGCGGTAAATAATGTCCACAGTTGTAAAGACGTGTTGACTAGACCCAGTGCAAATCCTTCAATGACTGAATGAATTATCAACGCCAATAAAAAAACTATTGCTCCAAATGTTGAACTGGTAGAATTTGTTAAAATTTCTTTATTTGAGTTTCCATTCCTGTAAAATGGCAGGCGATGTTTTGTTGATTTGACCTGTTCTCTAATATTGTCTTTGTCACATTTGGTATCAGGAGCAAATGTATTTGCATTCAAATGATATGGTTCGATGTCATATTTAGAGTTTTTTCCTATCATGGTAATTGATTTGTTTTTTGTAACAGAAAGTGATGAAGTTTCATAATTTAATTCACTTGAACAATCTACACTATTTTCGGGATTATTAACAGAATTATTTTCACAACTGATTTCACTACATGGTTCATCAAAATCCTTGTTACGTAATGCATCATAGAATTTTCTATTAAATTTTCTTCTAAAGGTGTCATTGTTTTTGCTTTGACAGATATTAGAAATTTTGTGCAAAAAAATTTCTAGAAACATGATGATGAAGAAACCGAGGCACATGATAACTTCTGCAAGTGGAAAGTCATCCAAAAAAAATAATATAATGTGGCTTTTTCGTTGAGAACCTGCAAAATAAAATGCAAATATTTATTTATCCACAATGTTAACAAAGCAAAAATCGAATCAAAAAACGAATTTTTATTCGTTACTAAAATAACATATCGTAACAAATTAACTTAATATCTTATTGTAATTGTCAAATGAATTTGTGTTCAATAATTTTTAAATCAGGAAAATGTGGCTTACGGTTTATTAAAGAGTTTTTTTCAAAACATGTTTAATGGTTTTTAAATGTATTAAGGGAGTCGCCCCTAAATATTTAACTGACAGTCATTCTAAGAACTATGCCATACTAAGTCAAACATTGCGCTCTGACAATTCAGGACAATACTTTTGACAGCATACCTACTATGTTGGTGTTATATAAGAATTAATATATAAAAATATTAAACTTACTGGTCAAGTTGGACTCATTACAATTGATTTCAAAGTCCTTTTTCAGTTGAGTAGAGATATTGATAAACCCTCCTCTAACCTCTGGCAGCATGTGAACAATGGTAGTAGCAAGAAACACTCCAGCAGCAAACCAATTAAGATGTCTAAGAACACGTTTTAATCGAATGCTTGATTCTGGGGATCTTTGTTTAAGAGCAATCAGTGCTTTGTTGTCAATAAACTTTATTGGCAGAGCGGTAGATATAAAAGTTAAGATAAACATAAACACACTTGCAACCAGTTTCTCTTTCCATGTCTCTTTCATTCTGCAATTTAGTTATCTTAAATTTTATTGTCTGTCATCTATTTTTAAAAAAAATCATAATTTAACAGCTTAAATAAAAATTATAATTTCAATCAATCTTCGTTTAGCTTCCAGAGACCCAGTTCCCCGAGGTAGGAAGTTGTTTTCTTTGCCATCAACTTTTAGCGCCAAATTAGACGATCAGTTATATCCATTTCATTTAAATTTAGAGCTTTCATGTCTTGCTCGATTGTTTGCGACCAGGACTTCTTTGGACGGCCTTTGGGACGTGTGCCGGGTACTTCAACATCTGCAAGAGAAGTTATGGCACTGTTTCCACTTCGTTTGACATGACCAAACCCCCGCAGACGGTGTTGCCGGCATTCATCTAAACCAGCACGACGCCAGATTTCGGTAGATTTGATGTGGTCCTTCAGACTAATTCATTGCATCCATCGTAGCATTTTTATGTCGGTTCGTTGAAGTTGTTCTAGTTTGGTTGTCATTGGCCATGTTTCTGCACTATATAACAACACCGGACGTATCACAGATTTATAAAGTTTGGATCATAGTGGAAGTGGGATGTCACGCCGCATCAATATAGAGGCAAGGAGATGCCATTTATTCCAGGCTGAACGTATGTGTGGTCGAACGGCAGCTTC
The DNA here is from genome assembly GCF_000326865.2 of Helobdella robusta. Classification (NCBI taxonomy): domain Eukaryota; kingdom Metazoa; phylum Annelida; class Clitellata; order Rhynchobdellida; family Glossiphoniidae; genus Helobdella; species Helobdella robusta. The sequence continues at coordinate 2,231,544 of NW_008704261.1, read as the reverse complement.
AGCTGTTCCAGTACAATACAGAACATCTCTTAGATATTGATACGATGTGACTTTCTCTACCTTAATGGCTTCAAAAACATTGCTATTTCGAATTTGTTGTTGTGAATTAATGCAACCAGGACAAACAAAATTGGACACTCTAGATAAAGTACCAATTATTTTTGAACAACGTTTGTGACATCACTGGTTACACTCCTGACACTTGATTGAATTGTTACCTACACCAGCTTTACAAACTGAACAGGGCCATCGTCCAGCAGCTGTGAATTGGATGGGTTCACCAGTGTTCATTGCTTTGGTTTTGCTGATGTTGACTTTGAATCCATGATTGGCGAGTCTGGTGTTCCAATCTTCAAACATCTGTGCTGCATTCTGCTCAGACGTGGCTGTTAAAACGATATCATCAGCATATACTAGATTTCAAATGACACCAGTGCGTATCGGTTTTGTGATTTCTTCCATCACAGTTATAAATAACAGTGGACTGAGAATCGAGCCTTGGTAAATTCCATCGCCGATGTCAAATGCATTTGTGTTTCCAACCATAGTGCTGACGAGAGTCTTAGTATTCGTATACATTTCTATCACAAGTCGAACAAGATATCCTGGAATTAGTTGTCGACGTAGACTCCACCTGATTGCTTCACGGGAAACTCGATCAAATGCTTTTTCAAGGTCTACAAAAATGTGTGATAGTTGTTGATGCTTTGCGAGGTACTTCTCTTGCAGTTGCCGAAGAATGTGAATTGCATCAATAGTTGAATTCCCCGCTAGGAAACCTAATTTATAATTTCCGATTGTGATTCACGACGTTAATCTTCTCTCAATGATTTTCTCGACAATTTTCAGGGAGTGTTCTAACAGACGTATACCCCGATATGATGAACAGTTCAATGGATCACCTTTGCCTTTGTATAGCGGGACTGTCATGCTGTAGTTCCATTCAGTCGGCATCGAGCAATAGTACCAGATGCTTTGATTATGTCATTTTATTTCATAAATAAAAAATATTGTATATATATATATATATATATATATCTATATATATATATATTTATGTGCTGGTAAAAGACCGAATTCTTGACAGAATGTTATAAATTCCACCAATTTATTAGTGTTTATTAACTTATATTCGAACGTAAGTTGATAAACATAAATCGGTAGAATTTATATATATATATATGGGTTCAGACTGTCGTATATACAATTATTAAGAAATATTACCGCATTTTTCAACGCAGAAAATGCGGTGATATTTCCTAATAACTATATATATATATACATATATATATATATATATATATATATATAGTTCTCGTGTGACCGATGTAACTCTCACACAACTTTGTGTGGCATTGGGCAATCAATTCGGTACACGAGGTTCGTCTTCTCTAGTTTATTTGATGGTCGAATGTTATTCTTAATTATTAAATTAGACGCCCTCTTAGTGTTTTAATAAATTATTAATTTTAATCAACTGCTGTTGTTAGGAATCGAGATGTTTGTCTTAATAATACGTTTAAGTTGTGATTCGTATTTAGGTACTATTGTATTTTTTTATATGGTTTACATTCCCATTTATTTTAATATTAACATTTGTATCTCACACAAGGCTCTGAAGATGGTGTTTACACCGAAACAACGTTGTTAGGCAGCCAAATAATGTCACTAGTTCTCAATAAATACGATTTACAACCAATATTCCCTCTAAGCTGCGCGGCTGCGCGCCCGCGCAGTAGTTTGAACAGGCTGGCGCAGCTAATTTTTCTTCCGCGCAGTAAATCAAACAACTAACTCGGTATTGTAAAAATAAAAGTTCAAATAATTTTTTTTTCAATTTTATATAACCAAACCTCGTATTTTCAAAACTTTTTTAACTTAAGCGCTACATCGTTAGTCATATTTCGCTGCATTTATCATTGTTTATTTCCGTCGGAAATGTGAAAGCTTTATTCATTTATCAGTTGATAATAACGTAAAATCGTTTTGTAGAAAGTTCTGATAAATACCGATTAACATTAAAATTGATTTAAAGTAGATCAAAATTTAAAGCATGGAAGAAGATGCAGGAGTTAAGACAGAGATATCTCAGAAATGCTAAAGATATCTCAAAAAGTGAGTTAGAAGCAGCAAGGGATAAATACATCAGAAAGAGAAATCTAGCAAAGGCAACAAACAGGAAAGCAATAAAGGAATATGAAGAAAAACTAAGTGAGAACATAAGTAAAGACAGTAAAAGCTTTTTCAGTTACATGAGAAGTAAACAAAAAAGGAAAGATAAAGTGGAGCCTCTGAAGACTGATCATGGTAACATTGTAACGGAAGAAAAAGAAATGGCTGAGATGCTGAATAACTACTTTGGATCGGTGCTGACAAAAGAAAAATTAAATAACATAAAGGAGCCAAAAAATTGTTTGGGGGAAGCTAAGAAAGGATGCTTACAAGTGTTTACATAACAGAAGAGATGGTTGTCGAAATACTAGGCAGTCTCAAAGAGAATAAAACTCCATGAATAGATGAGCTGCACCCAAAATTTTTAAAAGAAATAAGACATGAAGTAGGAGCCACACTGTGCTAAATATTTAATGACTCTTTAAGATCAGGAAATATACCAAGGGATTGGAGGGACGCTATCGTCACGCCATTGTTCAAAAAAGGACGTAGAAGCAAAAATAGTAACTACAGACCAGTTAGTTTAACTTGCATTATATGTAAAGTATTAGAAAAAAATATCAAGAAGAATATAGTCGAGCACTTAAATTCTAACTGCATAATCAATGACAGCCAACATGGTTTTATGAAAGGACGATCCTGTCTATCTAACCTATTGGATTTTTTTGAAGATGTTTATGCTAACCTAGACTAGGATAACTCGGTAGACGTAATTATTTAGATTTTGCAAAAGCATTCGATAAGGTGCCACATAAAAGGTTATCCAAAAAGTTACAGGCATGTGGGGTAGAAGGAAATCTGCTACAATGGATAAAAAATTGGCTGAAAGATAGGAGACAACAGGTGCGGATAAAAGGAATAAACTCGAAGTGGATAGACGTAACAAGTGGCGTGCCTCAGGGATCGGTATTGGGACCACTATTATTTGTGATATACATTAACGACATCAACGAAGGAATAGTCTCTAAGATTTAAAAGTTTGCAGATGATACCAAATTATGTGTGAAAGTCAACAACGATGAAGATGCTGAAATAGTGCAAAAAGACCTAGCAAGACTGTACCAATGGTCCAAGGACTGGCAAATGCTTTTCAACGTTGACAAATGTGCAGTCATGCACTTAGGGAGGAAGAACGCTAGATATGAAAATAAAATTGGTGAAAGAGAACTACGATCGACAGAGGAAGAAAAGGATCTAGGAATCATTGTTCATCAAAGAACAAAACCGTCAAGACAATGTACAGCTGCAGCGGCCAGAGCCAATACGATCTTGGGATTTATAAGAAGAACAAAGGTCAGCAGAGAGAAGAATATCATACTGAAACTGTATAAAACCCTAGGCAGACCTCATCTGGAGTACTGTGTTCAAGCATGGAGCCTATATATGCAAAAAGATGAGGAAGTTTTAGAAAAAGAGCCACAAGAATGGTTAGAGGAATCGGAAAAATAGAATACGATGAAAGATTGAAAAAATGCGACTTAACATCATTAGAAAAAAGAAGATGTAGAGGAGATCTAATCCAAACATATTAATTGATCACGAACAGGGAAACAACACCATACTCGAGATTTTTCAGGCTAGTAAATAGTGATAAACTACGAGGACACAGATTTAAGATTTTCAAAAACTCGGATGGAAAAATAAAGAGCAAATTTTTCAGCAGTAGAGTGGTCAACGCCTGGAACGAGCTAAGCGATGATGCAGTTCTGCGAATTCACTCAACAACTTCAAGGCCAAACTCGGACAGATAGGATATTAGGAGATCAAATTAGTAGTGGTTCTTACACAGACCATAATCTTCTGAACCACTTTAAACCCCGTTAATAATAAAAAAAAGTAATTTTTTATATTTTTTGAATTTTAACATTTTTAACTGAATTATACATCTATTTTAATAAATATATGAATAAACCTTATTTATGTCTTCACATATTCATGTATTTGGTACGAATAAAGTTTTTCGACTATCGCAAATTTGCTCACACTGTTGTAATACTTGCTCAGTGAATTTAATTTTTGCACACAGCTTGGTCTCCTTCCAACACACACACACACACACACATATATATATATATATATATATATATATATATATATATATATATACACATATATATATATATATACACACATATATATATATATATATATATATGTGTGTATGTGTGTGTGTGTGTGTGTGTGTGTGTGTGTGTGTGTGTGTGTGTGTGTGTGTGTGTTGGAAGGAGACCTTATTTCATACAGTAATGTATGAATTCTACCAAATTGTTGGTATTAAATCAATTACTTATCATTATTTCTATTCCTTCTTCAGCTTTATCATTTCCTGACCAAATAATTTATACTTTCTTTTAGCCCCTTTTATTCTGGCCCCTTGATTCCTCCATGGAACTTCTTATAAACAGCCAAAGTCTTCTCTTGTCCTCAATAGTGCTTCAGTAACTTCTATGATCTTTCCAAGGATTGTACTTATATTCCAAGATCCAAGTCTAACACTGATATACTTTTCTTTCTGTGGGTTCTGCATGCTAACTTACTGTGCTATGACAGAATCTCAACACAGACCAAATGCATTACTTGCCCTATTCCTATTCCTGAAATCAATTGGCTACTAAATCATACATATTATTATATATATATTATATTTATATATCAATATTGAATATATCCCTCTAGTAGTCTAGTCTAAACTAAACTAAACAAAACATCCAACTAAAAAAAACCCAACCTTAAATCTAACATTTTAGTTTTAACTAATTCTAACTACTTAAAAACTAAGAAGCCCATGATGCTAATGCTAATCACTATTGTTGTGCTATCTATAACATACACCCCAAGTAGTGATTTGATAAATAAACAAAATTTTACTCTTATCTTTATTTTATGTGTAATATATAACTCCAAAAAGTCAAAAAAATTAATTTAACAAATAAATTTAATCTTATTTTGTTCTTATTTTTAAAAACAATTAATTTAATAAATTAATTCAATTATTTATTAATAATAGTAATAAACTATACATAGCTATTGCGATAGCCAAACTAATAGAAAAGACAAAAAAATAATTTAACAAATAAATTTAATCTTATCTTGTTCCTATTTTTTAAAATAATTTAGTTTAATTATTAACTAATGGAATAGACTAATAATTTTAAATTTTAATTAATAATGTTATAAATTTTATAATGGTCAAGAAAAAGAAATTAGACCAAAAAACCATACATCTACTCTTCTACAGTTCTACACTCTACAGAACAAAACAGAACTATCATTACATTACATAGATTTATACTAATTAATTAATATAAATTAATTTTGCTTTTGACGACAAACATCATTTCACAGCGAACACAATTTCACGAGCACGATATCACTATCAGTTAACAGTGTTAACTTAACACCTCCCACTACTGTTAATAAACGTATACGTTTCATGCAGGTCGGTTCGACGTTAGTTAAGTTGCCACAGTTAATTTTTTCACACATTCAGAGTAAATAACTGGCATATACCATGGACATAATGGATATGGCATAAAAATTAATTTATAACAAAAATTGTTTTTTGTTCTATGGTTCAAGCATCGTAGTTGTCTTCGTCAGCATCTTTGATTAATCGTCTGATCTGAAATTATTGCTTGCGAAGTTTTTGTCTCGTTTGCTGTTTTAAATTCGATTTCGTATTGCATTTTATATATTATATACTATATTTAGTACATTTAAAAAAGAAAAGGGATTAGTATAATTTTCTGCATTTATATATTTCGTTTTATACATTTTACATTCCACATACATACATACATACAAACGTACATATACACAATACACATACATAAGTAGTTAAGTACAAATGACATGACATTGAGATTAAACTATTAGAGAATCTTAATTCTTAACTTGTCAAAATAATATTAAAAACAATAACACATTTTTAATTAGAAAATATTTGCTTAGTATTTGATTTGACAGACACAGATTCTCAACCAAATCAAAATGCCTGTGTGTTTCATTAGAAAATACCAATCATCTTTTTTAGATGAAAATGTAACTTTACACAGGTTAATTTAATTTACACTATACTATAGCTGTAAAGTATAACACTATACAATATAATTATAATAATCAGCAAACAATTATATATAATAATATAATACAATAGTAATATTAGTAACATAATAAATGCATTAAATGGTAAGATGCTTTTCCAATGATATTTGACAAGGTTAGTGTTACGTATATAAAAACCAATCATTTCAAGGTTCAGTTGTATAATTTAAATTTTTTTAAAGTTATAATTTCGAAATTAAGATATTGTTGTCAGGATAATTTTTCTGAAGTGTTCTTTATTTATGTTATGATTAATTATATACCGGAAATAAACTTATTTTAATTTTTTAAGTTCGTAACAAATAATCTGATTCTATCATAATTCAAACATTTTGTATTTTTAGCCTTCTTCAGATGTAGTTAATTTCCGATAATATTTCTGCAACGTTAATAACTGATGTGATGTCAAGTGTAAATTTGGTTCGTATTTTTAAATCTATATATTATCAAGATTGTGTTACATTATAAGCCACCAAGTATTACAAATATCAGTTTTTATCAAATATTTTTAAAAATTTGCTTTGCGTTAAGTTTTGTTATATTTATATTAAAACATAAGAAGCATGTTTATGTTTTTTGTATAAGATAGAAACATAATTAAACATTTGTCTTGTCGTTCTGACCGGAGTTATCACCTTAAAGATATTAATTAGATGCCTTGCAAATAATAACATATATTCAAAAACGTCCAGTGTTAATAAAACTTTAATAATTTAACATTTCAGTTACCCTCAACATCATCGCGGCCAGTTGAAAAACCATCAACATCTGCTGTTAAATTGGTTTGTATGTTTGACAGGTTATAACATAATATACGTATCAAATACAATTTATTAAACTTTCTGCAACTCTCAAATACAAATAGTTATCTAAAAAAAATTTATATGGCTTGCATTCATTGATGCTTCTATTTCAAAAAACTGAATTGTCATTTAAAAATTACTTTATGAAATTTTTGGAATATATACTTGAAATGTAACAGACTGGTATTGATGCTTTGACGCCGAGAAGTTTGAAAAGGAAAGCTAATCAATCAAGTACGACATTGACTAAAACAAGGAAAGTGTTACAGCTGCAATAGAAGAATAAAGAGATATAAATTAAATGTTCAGGCATTTAAAGAAAAAATTAAAAAACTTAAAGAAATCAATGATGAACTGAACTCAAGATTGGTTACAAATTCCGGTAAAAATTTTTTATAAATTAGAAACTATTTTTTCACTATACATTTTTTGTTGAAATTGTATCATTGCTTCCAACCTAAAAATTTATTCTAACGTACAAATTCAGTAAGGATCATCTGGAGTTGTTCTTCAACTTTATCAGAAGTGCAGGTTTGAAAATATATAAAGTAATTTTTAAAGCACTTTAACTTCGTATATTATAATTTGACTTAGGAAAATGCAATGACAATCTCAATGTACAACAGTTTGAAACCATCTTTAAACAAGTTTATTTCAGATGTGGGATTGTCCTTGGGAAAACAAGATTTTAGCTTTATGCTTTTTCTATATGATCATCATAAAACAGTATACAAGAAAACATATATTACAATTGAATAAAAATAGGAACAATTGTTTTATATATATATTAAACATACTTTTGCTATCTGTTGGTAAAATCTGTATTTTTTATTTAGTCATTATGTTTTCATAAAACCCGTCACTCTAACATCTTCATTATTTTATATTTCATTTATTTTTTTATCTATGAAATCATTATTTTCAACATACTTTAACATACTTCAATCATATTTCATTTCTAATTGAGTCTTCACATTTGATTCATTCAATTGAAACAATATTTTTTATTTTCACATATTAAATAATACTTAATCTATATACAATTTATTTCAAAAATTTACTTTGTCTGACTGAATGGTTAGCTAATAACTTTCCATATCTCGTTTATCCTTTGTTTTGTATCTACTTATTTTTTTTTATATTTTGATCTTATTAACTTATAATTGTTTTTAATCTATTATATTTATTTGTGCACAAATTTTTCTTTCGGTTCTCTTATATGACTTGATCTTCAATATTTTTTATTATTCTGTGATTAATTTTATTCAATTTCAATTATTCCTGCAACTTTTTTATAGTTTATTTTATTCTTAATTTTCTTGGTTTTGTTATAATTTATTTGCTTTTTAATCATACTATGATTGACATTGAATTCAATTTATTGTTTCCTTTTCAAATCTTTAATTTATTACCTCTTTTCCGTTTTTATACATTAACATTGCTATTACTATTCCATACTGTGACTGAATTTCTCTATTTACAATTATTCAGATCAAATATTTTTTTCATTTCATCTTTTAAGTATTGTTCTTCAATATCAATATATACGTATATGATTGTTTAGGTACTGTTTATATGTAATGCTTACATATATATTGGGAAGTGTGTGTATGTGTTTGAGTAAAATGTAAGTTTGTATACTATACATTGTATAGTATATGTATGGGTGTGTAAATATGTGTATGTATATATGTGTATGTACTCATATATTAATTGGTTTTAAACATTATAAATTTTACATATATGCTTATATTAATTGGTTTTATATGTATACATATATTAATTGGTTTTAAACATTATAAATTTTTTATATTTTATATATATGTTTTAAAAATGGATTCTTAAAAAGTCTTAAAAAAAGAAAAATTATTTAATTTACATTTATTTAATCGAACTATGAACTTATGGATTACTTTTTAGAATGTTGGAGATTCCGCTTAGTTAAGAATTAAGATTTACTCTTTTGGAATGCCCTATTATATAACAAATTGAAATAATGCATCAACAATTATTTAAATTCTTCATTGTTTTTGAATTTGTTTTTTCATTCAAAACATTAAACAATTGGCCTTCAATTTTTCATTCCTTTCATAATTAGTTTTTGAAATTATGCTGACAACAAAAAATTTTTAATGTTGTAAATATAAATTAAACCCCAATATTGAAAAATGTTCATTATACTTTTTTATATATTCATCAACTAACAAAATTATTTTCAAGACCTTCTTTACCTAACATGTATGCCTTTATATCCAATCATTTAATGTTATCAAATTTTTGATTTCAATTTAAACATGCATTTTCTGCAAGAGTTTATTATTGCATTCTCATCTGCATTTGTAAATATCTGATCATTGAAATATGATCAGATATTTCAATAATTATTAATATAATCATTAATCTACATCATAATTTTACCGCAGCAATATATTAACTAGTTTCAAGTCATCATTATATCAACTTTTTTCATTCCAGAATGTAAACTTATCAGTTTTAACCCTTTCCTTACATTATTTGTCAGTTTTAATAATTCACTTTTTTATCTAATTCATTTTTTCATACAAAATATAACTTTTTTTGAGATAAACTTTAGATAATGCTATATCAATTGGAAGTTTCTATGGAAAAAAGATATCATTTCATATCATTTACAGTTTTTAATATAATATTTTTAAACATTTGTCTCTTTGTTGTCAAAGTAGTTGCCATTGACTTACATAAATGATTTGCACTTAAATATAAAACTATCCTTATTTTAATCACTAGAAGTAAATTATTGAAAATACATTTTAAAAAATTTATTTAAATTTTACTTATTTTATCACTGATTAAATGTAGAATTAACACAGTTTGCTAAAAACAGTCCATTTCATATTCTTGGCATACAATATATAGGCAGATTAATCATTAATTTACTCTGGTTTTTATCAATAACTATAAATTATTAAAATTGAATGAAGACATTTCCCATTTTTTATATATACAATGCAAATTCAAGAGACAACATAAAAGTTTATGAAATTTGGTTCAGCTTCAGATGATTATATATTCAAAAAAAGGTACACAAATGTATGATTGTCAACAACAACACACGTTTAGACGACATTTTCCCCGAGATCGGGGGTTGCCGTTTGGCTACCTATGATGAAACCGAAATACACCTCGACGCCATCCACATCTGTCACTCGCCTCAGTATCACGCAACCCCGCTTTCACCCTGTCCTTTTCCACCTGCTCTCTCCATCCCAATCGCGGACGACCCCTTCCTACCACTCCTTCAACCTCGAACTCCAACGCTCGCCTAATCCCGACCCTTTCATCCCTTCTCAACACATGTCCATACCACCGCAATCTCGATCTCCTTATCAATGTCACAATGTCCTGATTGTCAATGTCAATTGTCAATGTATGATTGTCAGCTATTGTTATTACAGTAATAATGAGCGGTCATACATTTGGTATACATACATTCTCATGAATTTACATATCACGTTTATAACAATAATTAAATAAAACGTAAAGACAAATTAATATGAATAAATGAATGATTGTGATTCATTCAGAATATCCATTGCAGAGCAGAGTGAGGGATAACAGTGCAACTTGAAATTTTGGAAATTAGTATCAAAAAAGCCCAACGCAACTGAAACACACCAGCAACGTTAGCAATCAAACATTACCAACTTATGTTGCTAGTTTTTTAAAGCGATATTCTCATTTGGTAATAACTCAACTACGGAAGCTATGACGATAATCGAAAACAAGAGATATTTTAAACATAGATAAAAAGCTAAATGTTTTTTTAAATTAATTTTTCATTGAAGTTTTAGGTTCTATGGATCAAGATTTTTTGCAAAAATTTATTTTAACCGATGTATGAATATATATATATATATATACATATGAGACTTGCCATATCCATTATATATATCCATGGCATATACTTATAACTATACTGGCCCTCGAACACATACTTGCACATTTTTGGAGTCTGATCTCACTCTTTAGTTTCCGTCATTGAATTATATAATTCCATGGTTTTCATTAAACTCATCAAATTATATATTTTTTACATTTTTATTTTTTAATAAATATTGATTCATTTTTTAAAAATTTTATTCATTTTAATTATTTTTCAACTGATTTATTTCATGTATTTGCATAATATTTATGCGTATTTAGATTTTTTTTCTGATGTACCAACATGCGACTTCAACTTGATTTGAGCTCGTCGTGTCCCGCAAGCATCTTTCAAACGCACGGAACACATTTTCAATGCGCTTTAGAGTTTAGTTTCATTATTAAGTTTTCCTCAAATTTTCATATTTTAATTATTAATAATTATTTTTTTTATTAATAACTCTTATTTATTTTTTACATTATATTCATTTTAATTTTCAACATTTTTTAGTTCATGGATTTTCGTAATATTTCAGCATGTTTAGTTTTTTTTTCTTTAGTGTCATAAGAATTGTAACGATCAGTGACAAATATTGTTGATTTTTGGCAAACATTTGTTACCAAAGTACTTTGGTGAACATTCTGTAACACAAACATTATCGCTAAAATTGTAAAGATAATTGTTTTGTCTACCTGTAACTAATGTAGATTATCGCAGACCATTAAAAAGACAATTACAATAGTCTAGTATTGCATACATTCAGATATCAATCAATCAATCCATGATCCTCCTTTGTTCATCAAAGGAGGATGGTGTACATCTAAGCCGATGGTGTACATCTAAGCATGCTTTTTACATTTTTTTTCCAAAAACTTTTTCCATCTTTGGCCAGTTTTATTGAATTCAGAATACCAACACCATCCATTCAGTAATGTCATCTATCCATTTTTTTGCAGGTCCACCAACTTTTTTCTTCCATTTTTTTTTCATAAGTACCATATCTTAATCAATCTTTTTTCCCTCATTCTACAAATGTGTCCAAAAAATCACAAATTTTTTTTCTATAACTTTGTCATATACGCATTTTGTCTTCCAAGTTGATTTCTGATAGTTTCGTTCTTTACTTTTTGCCTCCAACTGATTCCCAACCAATTTCGGTAACACTTCATCTCAAATGCTTTCAATCTGTCTTTGTCACTTTTCTTTATTGTCCATGTCTCACATGCATAGAGCAAGCTCGGAAAAACGCAAGATTATCAACTTTGTTTTTATAGATATCTTTCCACTTTTCCATATTTCCTTCAATGATGCAAACATTCCATGGGCTATTGCTACCCTTCTGTCAATTTCTTTTGTGCAGTTGTTGTCACAGGTTATAAGACTGCCAAGATACACAAACTGGCCTACTTGTTCGAGTTTTTCTGATTCATTTGAAATTCGCATTGTTTCTGCCTTTCCCCGTAATCATCACCTTTATTTTGTCTTTGTTGATCTTTTCCCCCTACATGTTTTAGATCAATTAGCTTTTGTAAACCTTCTTCATTGGAAACTAGAAGATCTATATCGTCTGCAAACTTGAAATTTTTGACAGTTCTCCTTCCTATGCCAATTCCACCCAATTCCGAATTTTCCATTTTTTCCATTGCTCTTTCTAACAATGTATAAATAGTATTGGTGATATTGAATCGCCCTGTCTGCTTCCAATGTCTGCCTTTATCCAATCCCCAAGTTCTGTACCTATTATTACCGACATTTTTGATTCTTCATAAAGTCCTTTCAGTACTTTGACCAGCTTTTCTGATGTTCCCATACTTTCTAATGTTGCCCACAAACCTTCATGCCAGACAGGATCAAACGCTTTCATAAAATCAACAAAGCAATGATAGATTGTCTGACCGCTACTTTTTGTATCTTCCATCAGCATTCTCAACATCAGAATTTGTTGGCTCGTGCTTCCGTCTTTTCTGAAGCCTGCTTGTTTTTCATGCAAATGTTGCTCTATGACCTTTTCCAGTCGTTCTTTTATGATGGCCAGCATGATCTTGCATATGTGCAGAATTAGTGCAATTGATCTGTAATTATTACTGTTTTTTTGGTCTCCCTTTTTTGGCAGCATAACCAGAACTAACTTGCACCATTCTTTTGGCCGCTTTTCCAAATTTCTTGACAGATTGTGTGAATTTCTTTACACACGACTTGTCCTCCTGCTCTTATCAGTTCTATCGGAATACCATCCTTCTCTGTACTTTTGTTGTTCTTCTTGTTTTACTTATTGCTCTTGTAATTTCTTTTCTCGTTATTTCATTTTCTTCTTCATTGATTATTTTTTTGCTTTTCAAAATTTCAAGCGTTTCTTTTTTGTATGTGTTCTTGTCTGTGAACAAGTCTTTTATATATTCAGTCCATCTATCCTTAATCTTTTTACTTTCTGTCAGGATGTTTCAGTTCAGATAACTTTTTTCAATTTATACAGTTGCTAAGTACAAGCGTTGGACAGAGTTCTTATATAACCATGCATTGACAAATTCAAATCAATTATGAAGCCAAGACTTGTTGCTGTAAAACAAAACTTTATTTTTATATTTTTAATGATAATTGAATTAATATCAGTTTTTAAAGGTGTTGCCGCGTGCCAACAGAAAAAAAAATTGTGTTTTGGATTGGTTAAACTAAAGTCTTTTTGTCAATCAATCAATGATTTTAACTTTGAATTTTTTTCCGAATATGAAACATAGACGAGGGTTCAGAGGCAATAAATTGGAAATCATCAAAAATGGCCAACCAAACCATGACAGTAAATTATATCAAACACATGTGGAGTGTAGATCAAAAATAACATTGCTCAAAAGATCAACCCTTGCGGTGCATCTGATGTAGTAATTTGAACCGTTGATGTTGATAATCTGTTGCGTTTGCTGCATGAAATATGATTGAAGCTATAGAGACTACTCTTTTTTTTAGTCTTTATTATTGTAGCTCTGACATACGCAGAACCATTTACTATGTTACAGATATATTATTGATATATCTTTTTCATTATGTTCTTCATGTCTTCAGCTATTGATCTGAAGCAGCCATCTTTGCCGCAAAGGCTGTTTATCCTTTTCACACGACGTGTACATGTATTTTATGTGCACGCGCAAGCACCGCATCATATACGCTGAGCATATGATAGCCATTGAAAGGTTTGACTCAGGGAGCATTTGAACCACTGAGCCATCTCGCCGGCCACTGCATTGCTACTTCGTTTGGTTTCTCAAGCCATGTCAACAGGTAATGTCATTAAATGTGTCAGATGCTTCAAGAAAATTGACAAAAAAAGTTAAATGAAATGTTATTGTCAAGTTTGATTTGTGACCCAACCAAAGCACTGTAGAGCCCACATGCAACATTGCGAAACACTCATCAAAAGCAAAAGTTGAGACAAGTAAAATAATCATCTGGGATGAATGAAGAATAACTCACAACAAAGCATTAGAAGCATTGTATAAAACTATAATAGCATTATATAGAACTATAAAAGATCTTTGCAATAACCCAAGTTTTTTGAGGCTCAATGATACTACTGTCTGGCAGTTTCCGCCAAACACTACCAGTAATTCCAAGATCGACTGAGCACTGTAGAGCCCACATGTAACATTGCAAAACACTCATCAATGGCAAAAGTTGAGACAACAAGTAAAATAATTATCTGAGAAAAATGCAGAATAGCTCACAACAAAGCATTAGAAGCATTGAATAAAATTATAAAAGCATTATATAGAACTATAAAAGATCTTTGCAAGAACCCATGTTTTTTTGGAGGGTCAATGATACTACTGTCTGGCAATTTCTGCCAAACACTACCAGTAATTCCAAGATCGACTGCTGTAGATAAAATATATGCTTTCCTTAAATCGTCAACGCTGTGGCTCTATGTACAGATATTAGAGTTGAGAATAAACATGAGAACTGCATTGCTGAATGATAGCTCTGCAGCAGATAGCAATTCTTTATGCAATTGTTGGCTAATGGTAATAGGTGTATTCCTATGGATAAACAAACGAAATAATTTCATTTCCACCAAATTTTTGCTAGATCGAATAGACTACATCAAGTCAGCCAAATTCCCGATCCAAAGTCCGATCCGCGCCTCATATCAACTCCCAGTCACTGGAAGGTAAACTACAAATGTTAAAAGCAGGAAAGCTCTCATTCCGAGAATTTCGATTATGTTAACAATATGACATGAAGAAATTAATTCAATTTCTTTATCAATCAAAAGATAACATGTTATAATCGTTATATTTTTTTACATTCGCGTTGATTATTTTTGTTCAAGTGATTTATATTTCTTGAAATTTTATGACCTTAAAATTTGACTCCGTTAAAATTTTAAGTAACTTTTTTGATTAACGTAACTCAGATTATTTTTTATATGAAATGAAATAAAATAATAAACACAAATTTTATTTTATCGTTTATGACTACAATTTACGGTGCATATTAATATTCAGTTTGAAAAATTAAGAATTTTTGTACTTAGCGATATATGTTGATATCATGATCATAAGACCAAACTGTTTGCAAAATTCATTGAGGAGTGCTGTTGAACATCGCGGAAATAGCGCTTTATAAACTGATTGATTGATTGACTGATTGATTGATATAATGGATATGGCATAATAATTATTACCTGCCTAATAATTTTTCTTAGTTCTATGGAATTAAACGCGTAAACATTAAACATTTTTTTGTAATAATTGACATTTTATTGATTTTTTTTTATGATCAAACGTCTTACTATCGTATTTTATTGTGGTAAAACCGGAGATGGATACTCCTATGGTTGATATTCATTTTTTCGGGTGATACGTTTTATCCCGACCGAGAATTCATTTGCATTTTTTCACAGCTAACTTCACACTTATGTCATTATATGTTTTGACATCTGATGTGGTGCAAGGCTCGTGTGTGAATAAGTTCAATTGATTTTACACAGTAGTTTTTGGTCGGTGCCCCTTGAAATATGAAGAGCAATAAGAAGCATTTTCGTCATGCTTTACATTTTTACCATAGAAGAGGTAAAAATGCTATTCAAGCCAGAAAGAACTTAACCGATATGTATAGAGAAGATGTGTTGACAATACGCCAGTGCCAGAACTGGTTTGCAAAATTTCCATCCGGTAATTTTGATGTCGAAGATGCACCACGTCCTGGAAGGGGAGATTAAAGCTGGAAAAGATGCGATAAAGGCATTAGTTGATGCAAACCGGCGAATAACAATACGTGAGATCGGTGAGAGATTAAATTTGTCGGATTCAAATGACTACCTGAAAGATCTGGGTTTAACCTCAAAGCTCTTTATATGTTTTCCCCATGTCCTCATAGAGAGAAATTTGTGTCGTCGCGATAAATATTGATGTAAAATGTTGTTGATCCCTTTTTGAAAATAGGTACGACATTGTTAATTTCCATTCGTTTGGCGAAAACCCGGAATTTAAAAAATATTAAACAAAAACTGAGATACTCACTCACAAATCCAGCACTTTCTACAACAATTCTTGAAAATTGGCAATTTTGTTCGTTTTTCTATAAAATGGATGACGAAGTTTGTAATTCCAGTCTTACTTCAACTAGCAAAGTTATATTACCATTATCATCCACATCAAATAAATACTTCCTCTGCTATTACTTAATTTCTTAACATGATTCCAAAAACTAGGATTTATGGTTTGATTTTTTTTAAAAGGATAGCAATTTGTTTTTTTTCTCAAATTCACAATTTTTTTTATAGCATTTCTTAAAAATTTAAATTTAGTTGAAAAAATGTTTTTTTGCGTTCTTACACATTTTACAGGTATGTACTGCTGATAACTTTCACAAAATGTTTCCACACTTGATCGACAAACTCTTGATCGACTTTGTCTCAAAAACAAAAATACCCGAAAATTACTGTCATACATAATATATTTAACAAATCAATAAAACAATATATTAACAAAGTGCTTCAATCAAAAAATTTACTCAAAATATAAATAATAGGCCTAACAAATAGCATAAAATTGAATTAAACAAGTAATAAATAAAGCAAGAATATTGTTAAAACCGCTGTAATTGTCTAGTTGCGTTATAATTTCAATTTAATATTATTTCGAATATTAGCTATTTTTTTATCCTTGTAGAACTGCAGAACCTTTAGATTATATTTTTTATATTGGTTATTTAAGTTTACTTGTCTGTCGAACTGTAGGATCTTTCGATTGTATAACTGTATATGAACGGGTTTGTGCATCGTAAAACTAGCGAGGTTTTTTAATCTTTTGATAAATCTTTTGCTTTTTCTGGCCCTTTTCTGGAACCCTTTACCTACTTCTCTGGCTACTTCTCCATCACTTACAAAGTTCAGAGCGGATCTCAAGACCCAACTGTTTGCAAAATTCATTGAGGAGCGCTGTTGAACATCGCGGAAAAAGCGCTGTACAAGCTAACTGATTGATTGATTAATTGATTGATTGATTAGTTGGTTGACTGACTGGTTGATTGATTGATTGAGGTTACCATCAAAGTTAGTATAATTATTATATTAGTAGCGATGTTGTGGTATGTAGTTGCGATGTGAATATTGGCGATTGTGCGACGTCGAACGTATTTATTATTTATTTGACTAAAAAACAAGTTTGAGGCACAGGATGACTGTGACTGATTGGGCACAGCCACCTTAACAATGAAAACATGAAAATTTAACTAAATTATGAAAATTCTGTAGAGTAATGCTACAAAACATGATTAATGAAACATTAAACACACACACACATATATATACAATGATAGGGTTCATGAGTCTGAATAACTGAAAGCAATCATACAAACCCTTATTCTTTTAGCAACAACATATATATATATATATATATATATATATATATATATATATATATATATACAACTATAAAGATAGAGTTTATGAGTCTGAAGAACCAAAAAAAATCATACAAACACTTATTCTTCCATCAACTACATAACTACATATAGACATACAAACACATAAACACATAAACATATATATATACATATATATATATGTATATATATATACAAATATAAGATATAATATAAATATACAATATTATGAGTCTGAATAACTGAAAGCAATCATACAAACGCTTATTCATCCATCAACTACATATACATACATATATATATGTATATATATATATATATACCAACATATATTACCAACATATATATATATATATATATATATATATATATGTTGGTAATAGACCATAATTTTTACAATTTATAGAATATTGTAAATATATATATATGTATATATATATATAAACATATATCTATATATACAATACATACAACTATAAAGATAGAGTTCATGAGTCTGAGTAACTAAAAGAAATCATACAAACACTTATTCTTCCATATATAGATGTGTATATATATACATACATACACCACAACTATAATGAGTTCATGAATCTGAATAGCCGCAAGCAATCATACAAACACTTATTCTTCCATCGACTTCATATACACATATGTCATATATACACACATACATATGCTGAACTTAATTTTGTTCTGCCCATATATATACATATATGTATATATATATATATATTTCACAATTTTTTGTAACACTGTTTTGATAAATTTTATAAAATCATCAACTCAACTTACCATATGTACTACCCAACATCAAACATCACGATCAGATCATCAGACTCTTCATTCATCAGCCCATTCATCAAATATCTGCATTGCCAAAAAAATAAATTCATGAGATCAGGATCCATCCTCAAAGCCGCAGCGATCACCAAATACATCAATAAACTATTTCAACTTCAACTCAAAAACTTTCACTAACAGTAAGCGTGAAAGCAAAGTCATGTGGGACTAAATCAACAAGATTAGAGGCACTAACAAATCATTCAACACGTCAACTTTGTTAAATTTCTTGTTACGTAGATCGTTTAATTAATTGATATAATATTGAAAGACATTAAAAGAAGAGAAATAAACTAAGCAACGTTCTCGACTTGTTTATTATCCACCGGATCAACAGAAAAAGAAAAAGTGAAGTTACATACAAAGCAAAGAACATTTGGTCCAAAGAAAAATAAATGTATATTATAAATCATAATGTTTTAATATAAAACATAAAACTTAACAAACTTCACAGCAAATTGATGCCAACACACTCAATACCCACTTTGCTTCCATGTCAACCGACCCGTCCTACAAGACTCCACCAAAAAAAGCAACTACAATCAATAGTCGTCAACATCAACAATTTACCCCATACTCCGTCCTGCACATGCTAACGAAGGCCTGTCCATCCGGTACAGGTCCCAGCATGGTTTCTACAAATCATCCCTCCATTCATCTCCAGCACTTAAGTTCACTCTACAATCACTGCTTAATGCATTCATTTATTCAATCCAGCACACTTCATCCAATTCCTTAAACAAATTACCCATCATCACCAATAGATTATCGCCCAATATCTATCACTCCCATACTTTCACGTATTCTAGAAATATTCATCGTTAGGTCATCCATGTTTCAACCATCCCTCCATCAAACCACTATATTACAAGATCAGTTTGCATTTCGCCATACAGGTTCATATACATTCGCAATCATCTCTCTTACTTCCACAATAACATCTTTCCTAAAAATAATAATTATGTTCATCTTATCGCTCTCGACTTTTCTAAAGCTTTTGACACTCTCAATCATATCTCACTTTCAAATAAGTTAGCCTCTCTTCCTCTACCTGACCACATTTACAATTTCTTGTAGGAGTCATTCTACTCTCTTTATCTCTACTCTTTCACCTACTCTACATATTAATTCTAGCGTAGTTCAAGGTTCTGTCTTTGGACCATCTACCTTTATCACCAATGCTTCTACTCTCAAAACTTTTCATAGCTCAAATCAAATCATCAAATACGCTGACGACACCTACCTTATCATCCCATCATCTAACTCAAACACCATCCAATCATAACTCGACTCATTAACTACATGGTCAAAACAATGCAACCTTTCACTTAATCTCAATAAATCATTCGAACTCATCATTTACAATAGCCGTAAAAAAATAACATTACCTCCTGAACACCCATCAATCACTCGCACAAATCAACTAAAAATATTAGGCATCACATTCACCTCCACACTCAATATAGCACCTCATATCAATTACATCATCACAAAAGGCTTTCAAACATTTCACGCACTCAAAACACTCCGTTCACATGGTCTCAGAGGCGTCAAATTATTCGACATCACCGAATCACTTATCATCTCACGCATCAAATATGCAGCTCCCTCCTGGTCTGGTTTTGCCACGCAACAACAACTTCAGCAGCTACAATCTCTCATCAAAAAACTAATTCGCTTCAACTACCTATCTGCATAATATCCTACCGTCACTCAGATATTCAACACACTCGATTCAAAGCTGTTCAAGAAAATAGAAAATAACAACAACCACGTCATCCATCCTCTACTACCACCAATCAAAACTACAACACACAACTTTCGTAAGCGCAAACATAACTATCAAGTCGCCGCCCAATCTACATATCAGGAAAAGACTTTCAACATAATACACCTCAAACACTCAATAAAACTTTATCATTAACACAACTAGTTTTTATTTATCGATCACCTCACTAACTCACTAAGTCATCATCTAGTTTATTAATTTTCGTTTTTATGCCATTACTTCATTTTATATTTATTGTCAATTTCTTTTCTTTTATTTATTTTATTATTATTATTTATTATATTTTATTTAATTTTTCATGTTTAAACATTTTTCTTTCTCCGTTTTTGTATTTATTTATTTACTAATTTGTATAATTTTGTACTACTGCCTTGCATGCTGTAACAGTTTCTGCGTCTGTTAGATCCTGATTTTTAAAGAATAATAATAAAATGTAAAATCATCAGCAAATAAAATGATTATTAAAATTTTTGATAAATTAATAAAATCATTAATAAAAATATTAAAGAGTAGAGAACCAAGAATGGAGCTTTGGGGAACACCAGTAGAACTAGGATTAAGAGAAGATTTAGAGTTATTAATCGGAACGTATTGATATCTTTCTTTTAAATATGAAATAAACCAATTATAAGCAATGTCTTTATCACCGTACTTAGATAATTTATACAACAACATAGTATGGTCGAGAGAATCGAAAGCTTTAGATAAGTCAAAAAAAACACTGATACAAAATTTTTTAGATTATAAATCATTTGAAATAAAGTTAACTACGTTGGCTATAGCAAACTCGGTGGAGTGTTTAACCCGAAAACCATATTGATTAGAAATTTATAAATTATTTGAGTTAAGATAATTAGTAAGTCTGATAAAAACAATTTTTTCAATAAGTTTAGCTAGGCTAGAGATTATAGAAATAGGGCGATAGTTAGTTAGTAACATCATGAGGTTCATCCGATTTAAACAAGGTATAGCTTTAGAAATTTTTAAACATTTTGGTAAATAACCGCTATTAAATGATAAATTAATTAAATAACAAAGAGGTGAAATGATATTTGTTATGATTGATTTTAAGAAAAAATTTGAAATGAAATCGTCACCAGAAGAAGAAGAGTTATTAAAATTAGTCACAGTATTAAGAATGTCAAATTCAGAGCAATCAAACAAAATAAATGAATTTATCATATTAACACGACCAAATTGTTTAAATTTTGTAAATAAAGTACTATTGTTATTACATGTATAAGCAACATTAGAAGAAAATTTATTATTAAAACAGTTACAGAGACTCAAATTACCTGTAATCATTTCGTTGCCTAAATTAATAACAAAAGATGGTGGTTTATTTTTAAGACCCAAACACGATTTCAAAATGGACCAAGTTTTTTTTTACCATTTTTTTACTTTATTAAACAAAAACAATAATGCAGATTTTCAAAAACCTTACACAACTTTAAAAATAAATTTTTATACTTAATATAATTCAGACAATCGATGAATGACTTTGATTTCAAAAACTTCCTATAAAAATATTTTTCCTTTTTGATGATACAATTATGTTAAGTTTTATGTTTTATTTTGAAACATTATGATATACATTTATTTTCTCTTGGCTAAATCAAGAAATTTAACAGGTTATGGGACCAGATAAAGTTTTTTTAACAATTAATTGATTTGACGAAAAAAATTTAGAATAAAGAAATATCGGAAGATTTTCTTTAAAGACTGAAGTGAAGAGAAAACACGTGCTTCCTCATTCTCTTAAAGTCGATATTTTGATTCTAATTAAAAAGTTCAAATTGAAAGACAAGGAAGAAATAGATCTAACAAAAGTGCAAATCAAACACCTAGAAGGCAACAGTAATTGGTTGAACTGTAAATCAAGAGTTTGTGTAATACTACGCGGCATTCCTGATGCAATGGACGTAGTAAATGGCAAATTAAAAATCCAGATGAATTAAACGATGACTCAGATGAGATAGCAAAATATCAAACTGCTTCGAACAAATTCAATAAAGCAGATTGTAATGCTATGATAATTCTGTCAACCAATATAATATGACCGATGAAACGTATGAAAAAGTTCGTTCATTAAGTTATGCCAGAGATGTTTGGCTAGAACTTTATTAATTGTATGATGAAGTTAATGAAGATGAAAGCATACAATTTATGCATGAAGGCCAGTAAAAAATTTCTCATTTGCTGCAAGTTGGAGATTGTTAAACAAGACTGAGAGAACAGTTGAAACACTCACAGATCAAATTGGTGTAATTTTTATAGTATGTATTGTATTGTTCTATTATTATTAATATTTTATTAGGGAACTTAGATTATTTTGGAAAATATGTCCTTGCTGGTTTCAGATCTTGTCTTGGTAGGTTATTTCAATGTTCGTGTCTATAGAGAAGAATGTCCGCATACCAGATCATTGTTGGAGTTATTTGATGATTTTTGTTTGAAGAATTGGATCGACCAACCCACTCATAACTTAGGTGGAACACTGGATTTGATTGTTTCCAGTAGTGGTTTGTGTATTTCTGATGTAATGGTTTATCCAAGTGGAATATATTCTGACCACGGGCTGGTTAAAGCTGTTTGCCTTTTAAACGGAAACGAATCAGTAAATGCTACAGGGTGATCAGATCGTGGAAACATATTGATGAAAAAAATTTATCTCGCTGGTCATTGGTTCACCGATTGGTAAAGCATGTTCAGGTACAGATGTTGACAAGTTGTTTGACCTATTTGAAAATGAAATAAGAAGAATTTTAGATATAGTTGCACCGCTACACAGAGTAGAATGTCGTCATGATTCTGTGGTGCCATGGTATGATAATGAATGTCGGGAGCATAAAAGACTCTGTAGAAAGCTCGAAAGAAATTATAGGAATTTTAGATATAGTTGCACCGCTACACAGAGTAGAATGTCGTCATGATTCTGTGGTGCCATGGTATGATAATGAATGTCGGGAGCATAAAAGACTCTGTAGAAAGGTCGAAAGAAATTATAGGAACTCAATGTCAAGTGATGGAAAAGATAAATGAATTAGTGCACTGAAATCAAAGAAGTTGGTTTTGGCCAAGAAAAAGAACTGTTTTTGGTCAAATTTGGTTAATGAGAATAGAAACAGGCCAAAACAATTATGGAATGCACTAAATAAACTACTTTTCAAAGCCTCTGTTGACAATATTGATAAGACTGAAACGGTGCACACTAGTGATGGCTTTCTAAAACTTTTTAACGATAAAATTGAACGAGTTCGAGATGCAACGGCTGGTAACGAATCAGTTTTTCTTGAGAGGGAGATTGAAATGTGGAATTCTGTACAAATGCTTCAAGTTTGGGCGTTAACATTGATTCTAAGTTAACGTTGGATCATCACATAAAATCATTGATGAGAGTTTGCACTTTTCAACTACGTAGGTTGAAATTGATAAAAAAATCGCTAGACGAAAATACTCTTAAGATGTTAATGCATGCATTCATTCATTCGCGTTTGGATTATTGTAACAGTTTGTTCAACGGCTTACCAGAAAAATCATTTGGGTGTTACAGTCAATTCAAAATTGTGCGGCTAGAGTTGTGTCTGGTGCCTTTAAATACGACCATGTTTCACCAATTTTAAAGCAACTACATTGGTTTTCTATCAAAAATCGTGTTCTGTTCAAAACTTGTGTATTAATTTTTAAATGCATCAATAATTGTGCACCTAGATATTTGATAGACAAAACAACACGAAGGGCACCTTATTATGTCAATTTGCGATCTGATGAGTCAAATTACCTGATTGTACAGACAAGCCAGTTAAGAATAGGATCTAGAAATTTTACTGTTTTGGCTCCTAGGATATGGAACAATCTCCCAAGCCATTTACGGGATCCTGGTCTGAATTTGTTGACATTTAGAAGGCTGTTAAGGACTTATTTGTTTTCATCCTAACATTGTTTATGTTTTTGCATTTTGAGAACGCTTTTGATAAATTTTACATTTTAATTGGCGCTACATAAGTTGTAATAATAATAATAATAATGTATGTTAAAACCAAATCATTGACGAATGACACCAAAAGCCAAGCGTCTGACTAAATTTGATTTTATTTGCTATAACGTCACTCAACCCCGTCGGCATTCAACTCCACATTTTCCAACACACAGACGCGCAAAAACCGCTGCAGAATGCACGAGATATTATTCATAGCAAAAAAATATTCCCTACTATCGCCTGACCTAATACTGATATTTTTACAAATCCGATTGAAAAACCCGGAGGTGTTACGGTCCATGGGGCCGAGGACTTCGATACAAATCGGTAAAAACTCCATCGAGGGGAGAGCTCCGTCGTACTTTTTGATCTTCTCGTCAGATGCCCTGGTTGCAGCCAAACCGCTTTCTTTGCTAGTAAGCTGCACGTAGCGCTCAGCAAAGGTGCCCGGAACGGTAACGTCCCACGCCAAGCACCTGCCGGCTCTCCAAGGGATCAAGGTACACCCGTCAGGGCGCTTACCGTCGTGCGTCGAGGCCTTGGAGAAAAGTCGGTACACAAAATCGTTTATGGCTGAATGTCGCTGCTGGCGACCTCCGCCCAAACGACAAACAAGACCATGATGGCCAAGTTCATCCGCCTCCGCGCCGCACCTGCATGTATATCGACTCTGAACGGCCAACTCCAGACGGAAGCCAATGGCTGTCCTGACCGTTTCGTCGTCCAATCTGGTACCCACCGACGTATTGGGCAAAGATCTCAGCCAGCCGCAACTCGCCTCGCTGGAAACTGCCAGCAAGCGAGCTGAGGTCGCCGAGTCAGGGCTTGAGGAATGCAATTCTTTGAATGTGCGTTTATATGCTTCCTCCAAAATGTTGCCCTGGGAAAGGTCTGTTGGTTGGATTGGAGTCGGTGGAGTACAGTGCAGGCTACTAAATTGCTGAAGAAGGGCAGACTGTAGGTCAAGCGTGGCAGATGCGGAAGATTTATAAACAATTGATGCAAGCTGAACCACGCTTAGTAACCCCAGTCCCCCAAATCGTACCGGCAGCTGAGCCTGAGACCAACCCTTGTCGGTAATATCGACGTTACATATTGCTGAGAGGGCCACCCGCAGAGCACCCTCAAATTCGCACAAAATGGCCGCATTAACAAAGTTGGATGTGCGCAAAAAATACATCAATTTCGGCAAACTGAGGGCGCCGCGGATGATAGTCAGCGCGTCGTAGACCGGGAGAAGAGAGACACGTTCGAGGGCAAATCTTAGCTCAAAAAGTTTTTTATTAAAAAACCTGTCCTGATGATCGCCGGCCATCATTGGAGTGCCTAAAAAATTTAATGATGAATGAGGCACTGTAGGGACATTAGCCAGCACGTGTGCATTTGAAACGTGTCATTTACGAGTAGTTCACACTTGTTTGTGTTTAATTCAAGACCAATGATGGAAGCGCCGACCCTCAGCGACAGGAAGTCGTCCGCTAAGATGTTGCCCTCTGCGGCCAAGCTGACATCGTCCAGGTAGCCACAAACAAACGCCGAGGATGACTTCGTCAACAGCGGGTGAAGGGTTAGAGCAAAAAGCATCGGTCCCAAAGGGTCGCCTTGCTGTACGCCCTCGCACGATTCAACCACCCAGGCGTCGTAACCGAGAGAAGAGACTCGGCCATATGCGGAATGACAAAAATTATAAATTTGAGGACAGTGCTGCTTAACTGCCTCTAACATTGAGTCTCTTCTCAGGGTGTTGAAAGCGTTCTTGAAATCAATCTTCAAGAATCCCCACTGTTTTAAAAGTGCTGAAATCAGTTCACGTACGGCGTGGACGGCCGCCTCAGCACCACCTTTCACGCCGACGCCCAATTGGATAGGATAGAGTTTGGCTTTGACCTGTTCCAACACTAGCGCCAGAGCGCACTTACTGGCCAGCCTCCTCCAGAAATTTCCCACCGCGATGGGTCTGATCCCTCCATCTTTTTTGTTTAAAGCCACCAGACGGCCCCCAAAAAAGAAACGGCTAACAGCGGGAGGGCAGACCCCAGATAACAACAAATTTACAAACCGGGTGAGGTTATTTAACAATTCATCGGTGGGCGTCGGACCGGAAAGTAAATCCTTTATGTGCTGAGGCCTCAAGCCATCAAGGCCTCCCGATGAACCATTATTAAACGACTTTAAAGCCGTCAACACCTGGGCTGGTGAAACGCGACCATTGGACGGCTCCTGCGCGGGAAAAGCTCGCCTGTTCAATGGAGCACTGGGATGAATAGCTTTGAGTTTAGCGAGTGTCTCAGGCGAGCTCTCCGCCAGGCCTGCGAGCGAACAAGCAAGTCTGACGGCCGCCGAGAGACTGCCCTGTTCAATCCGAGTGGTTACTGCACTAATCCAACTGTTTGGATTGTGCTTACGCGGTTTGGTGTTGTGGTCAGTGTTGAAGCTTGCTACAATAAACTCGACCTCGGTCGAACTGAATTCGGCCAACCGTTTAATAACGTAATTGGCTTGATTAGTCCTGCGACCGCCCCTGGTTGGCTTGAACAAAACAAATGCCAAAAAACATTGGAGCCTGCACCAATGGGCCGCGTCGCAGGGATCATCGCAAACGGCCGTCAATAAAGCCGACAATGCTTTAGATACCTTGTCTCTGCACGGTTTGGGAACGTGATCATACAGATGGGCAGTCCTCAAAACGACCGTCAGCCTGTCAAAAACATGAAAAAAATCCACTTGGGAGGGACTCTCCGAGACCGACGCCGAAGAACCGCGTGTAGCAACATGAGGGTTGATGACAGGTGCAGCGGTAAGCGGCGGTCGCGCGGAAGCAGATGAACCAGCCGGAGGCTGGTCAGCTGCCTTGAACGAACCAGGGCATTCCTGGCCCTTCACTTTGCCTCCATGTCGATATAGTTTACCGTCCGGTTTTATTTTATAATGATTTAAACAAACCGTGCATTGGTATAGGACCGGTGCCATTACGTCAACGAAATAAAATCAAAAGCGAGTAGATAAAACCGTGTGAACAGTGATAAAATAAAATAAATAAAATTGTGGTGAAAATAAAAAGGTTTAATTTTAAATTTAAATAAATTTAAAAATTAAAAGAAAAACTGGGAATGAAATAGAGAAAACAAAAATAAATATTAATGAGCATTGTACGGTGCAGCTATAAAAGACCACAAAAGTTAAAAAACCAACCGAACGGCGGGAACCTAATCCGAAAAAGGGCAAAAAAGCGACAACCAATAAAAACCACACCAAAAAAACCGAAATTATTGCAACAAAAACCTTAAAAACCAGAAATATTACTAAAAATTAGCGAAATACTAAAATGTGAAAGCCGACACCAGCTGAGCGAACGTATCGCTCACGTAACGTAACGTACATAATGTATGTATGTATGTATGTATGTATGTATGTATGTATGTATGTATGTATGTATGTATGTATGTATGTATGTATGTATGTATGTATGTATGTATGTATGTATGTATGTATGTATGTATGTATGTATGTATGTATGTATGTATGTATCTATGTATGTATGTATCTATGTATGTATGTATGTATGTATTATTATTATTATTATTATTATTATTATTATTATTATTATTATCATTATATTATTATATGATCATTTATATAGCGCCTATTAAAAACATTCTCATAGGCGCTATACAACTATGGCAATTTTCTACAAGGAAAAAAGATATGTCTTCAATTGACTCTTGAACTGGAGAAGTGTCAGACCAGACCGGCGCAAAAAATATGGAAGTTCATTCCAATGCCTTGGTCCATAAACTGCAAAACTACGTGATGCAATCTTTAATTTAGTAACCGGGACAACTAACAAATTTCCCCGATCTGATCGTAGGCCAGTTTTTAAAGAAATCGATGATCTGTCAATCAACATTTCGGACAGATAATGCGGAGCCAATCCGTTTAAGCATCTATAAACCAAAACACAGACTTTAAAAACAATTTTTTTGTTGACCGGCAACCAATGCAATTCCGACAGAAGTGGGCTAATATGTTCAACACGACTAGCACCAACAACAATTCTTACAGCTCTATTCTGAACCATCTGCAACTTAGCAATCTCATGTTTCGAAACACCATAAAACAAACTATTACAATAGTCCAATCTAGAATGTATGAACGAATGAATCAGAGTAACCATGGTTGATCTGTTCAAACTCTTTTTAATTCGATTCAATTGTTCAATTGCCACAATTGAAATGAACAAGATTTCACCAAAACCTTTATATGTTCACCCATACATAGGTTTTTATCTATTTTAAAACTCAAAACTGTAGCCATTTTTCAAAAATCAATAACCAAGAAAATTCATCAACGAGATACATAATATCGGCTATATATAACGTAAAAAGAAGCGGGTCTAAAACAGACCCTTGGGGAACCCCAGACAAAACATCAACTGTATTTGACCAAGAATTATTAAAATAAACCTGCTGGGTACGTTTGCACAAATAAGATTTGAAAAATTCCAAAGCTAAGTCACAGACACCGTAACTTAAACATAATCGACGTAACAGTGTATCATGATTCACACAGTCAAATGCGGCACTCATATCAAGTAGAGTCAGAAGAGAGACCTGATTGCGATCAGAAACCTCAAAAAGTTCCGACAATACCTGTAACAAGGCCGTCTCCGTCGAATGAAAGCGTCTGAAACCAGATTGATTATTCGGCAAAAAGTTATTATCATTTAAATACTTTAAAAATTGTTTATGAACAATTCTTTCTAAAACCTTTAAAATAAAAGTTAAATTCGAGACAGGTCGAAAACTTTTAAGTTCATTCATGTCTAAAGACGCATGCTTCTGAAGAGGAATAATAATTGCATGCCTATAAACAGCTGGAAATGTGCCTGTTGACAGACACAAATTAATTAATTTCGTAAAATAGGGCAAAAAATAATCTATATATTGTTTAAAAATATTAGCAGGCATACAATCAATTATACAAGAGGTTGACGGAGAACTAATCACAAAGGTTCTAACTTCAGACTGCGATACCCGCGAAAATTCACAAAATTTTATGTCAACATTAGACCTACACTTTATAGTAGGCTCTCCAGCTACAGTTATATTGTTTTTTATCCCTTCAATTTTATTAATGAAAAATTCAACAAAATCGTTAGCTGTATGGGTCATAATACAATCATTTGATGACTCTTTACATAAAATTTTATTTAAAATTCTCCATAACTTTTTAGGATCATTACCATTTTCATCAACCAATTTTTTCCAATAATTTTCTTTTTTCTCCCTGAAATTGTTGTTTTTTAACCTTATTGATTCAACCCACAATTTTTTGTCCCCCATTCTATAATGTAATCTATATTTTCTTTCTGCCCTTCGACAATCACGCCCTATCTTACGACACTCACCATCATACCATGGTGCAGTCGCCACAATTTTTGTTTCAACTATATGAATCGGTGCAACAGCATCAGCAATTTTTAATAATTCATTATTAAATAGCTCAGCAGCTTCATTTGCATCAATAATATCACAAATTTAACAATTGGTGATTCTTGAATTAATGAAATCAATTTATTTTTATCAATTCGATTCCAAGAGCGCACTGATTTTTTCATCTTACGAGAAAGCGGACGTGATATAGGCAAACACGCCGTTATCAAACTATGATCCGAGTGTATCCCACTCGGATATATCTTGATATCATTAACCGACATTTGATAACCAGACACGATGAGGTCTAGTATACCTCCTGAATTATGCGTAGGCTCATTTATGACATTACGCATTAGAAACAAATCAAATAAATTATTAAGGTGGATAGTGTGACCACAATCACTTTTCTCAACATGTATATTGAGATCACACAATAAAATTACTTTATCACATAGTGATGTTACAAATTCTAATATTGAAGACAATTCCTCAAAAAACAATGAAGATATCATTACAAAGCCAGGCCGATACATCGCCAAAAAAGTTTTTTAACTTTATCAATTGTCAAGGGAAAACAAAGTGCCTCAAATGATGAAAAAACAGGTACATTTTTTTTTCAAATTTGTAACAATTTCGAAAAAAAATTATTAACCCCCATGGTATGGATCATTTACTCTTAAATAATCAACAAATATATATCCAGGTGGAATTGGCATTTTCACCGATATATGATCAGAGGAACCATGCCAAGATTCAACGATAACAAAAATATCCAGACCCTCCATTAATAATTGATATACATCCCCCCATTTAGTAATAATTGACCTAATATTTAATAACCCAAATTTAACCCCATTATTAACCAACCCAACACTATATTTATATGATTTTACACCTTCTAAATTAACTCCATCTTTTTGAATTTTACTATTCTCCATTCCCCCAGCTTTCCCCTGACCTTGTATAAAAAACCCGTATGGTCATTCGCCTGTTTTCCTTTGCCTTATCAATCATTTTTTTTAACGACAGTCTTTGCTGGGGTGTCAAATCATGTCTAATTATAATTTTATTCAAATCAGAATCAAATGATTTGATTTTGAACAAATTTTTCATGATGGCAGTTTTGGTATTGCTATTTCTGACAGCAACCAACATAGGCCGTGGTGACTCACCTTTTATTCCCAGTCTACTTATTTTGAAATCATTAGTATTTTCAATTAAATCACATGACAATTCTTTACATATTTTTAAAACAACATTTTTTTCCTCAAATATTGTACCTTGTTCCTTAAGACCAAATATATATTATTTTCTCTCTTTTTCCGCTCACTCTCTTCATCTAATTTTCTACTTACATTCATGACCTCGGTATTGACGGATTTCATTTCATTTTAAAATTCACCTTTAACAACATCAGCAAAGCTCACCTTCAACTCTTTTTTCATTATATCCATTTCTTTGGCAAACTCAGGACCGACGGCCACACTATCTTTTCCCAAATTATTCAACAATTGTTTCATTTAATTTACTTCAGAAATGAGCTGTTTGTTTGATTTGCGAATAGTAGCAATTTCAACTGCAAATTTTACAAAATGTCTATCAACATTTACTAAAGCATTGTCAAAATTTTCGAAAATTTCCAGACATCCATCGCAATGAAATTTCACATGTTTCATTTTAAACACAGGTAAATAGGAATCAGATATGTTTACACACTTTGTGTGCACATGAAATTTGCATGAACTGCATTGGAATTCTTTTTCAGTTCTTTTAATTTCATTTTTACAACAAGTGCACACTCTATCATTAGCTTTCGGCATGCTAGCAATTGTCCAATCACCAACAACCTGAATATTGTACAACGCAGCTTAAAACGAGTATACTAAAAAACGGAAATTAATTCAACTTAAAAAATTAACAAAAACCCCTATAATATCGATATTAACCGAAAAATTGAATTCTCTGAAACTAAACTGAATAGTCCGTCCAAAAGTCAACCGAAAATACTCAAAAACGACTCGAAAAATCGCCAAAAATCAACAGCAAAAAACAATTGATCAACAGCTAGCAGCTGTAAAAATGTATATGTATGTATGTATGTATGTATGTTTGTATGTATGTATGTATGTATGTATGTATGTATGTATGTATGTATGTATGTATGTATGTATGTATGTATGTATGCATGCATGCATGTATGTATGTATGTATGTATGTATGTATGTGTGTATGTATGTATGTGTGTATGTATGTATGTATGTATGTCTGTATGTATGTATGTATGTTAAAACCAAAACATGATGAGTGACACTGAACCGTCAAACATCAAGTAACAAATCTATTAACACTTTGATTTGTCGTTAATTGCACATGTCGGCATTCAGTTGGATATTTTCAAGCACACAGACACGCAGAAACCGCTGCAACAAGCACGAAATGTAGTTAGTTGCGAAAAACAATTCCCTGCTGTCGCCTGATCTGACGCTGATCATTTCGCATATTTCCTTAAGAAATTTAAGGGTGTTGGGGTCCATCGGGCCAAGAACCTCGATGCATATTGGCAAGAATTCCATCGAGGGGAAGGCGTTCCCATATTTTTTCATTTTCTCGTCCGCTGTCCTGGCCGCGGCCAAACCGCATTCTTTACTTGTCAGGTTTACGTATCGTTCGGCGAGAGTGCCAGGGACCGTAACATCCCACGCCAAACATCTGCCGGCTCTCCAAGGTATTAGTGTGCATCCGTCCGGGCGCCTACCATCATGCGCAGAAATGCCGGATGGTTCCTTGAGAACCGGGATTGAAGCCTTGGAGAAGAGCCGACAAATGTAATCGTTTAGCGCTGAGTGACGTAGTTGACGGCCCCCACCCAGGCGACAAACCAAACCGTGGTGCCCAAACTCGTCCGCCCCTGCGCCACATCGGCACGTGTATTTATTCTGAATGACCAGGCTAAGTCTGAAGCCAATGGCAAATCTCACAGACTCGTCGTCAAGCCTGGTGCCCACAGAGGTGTTAGGCCACGATCTCAACCACCCACAGCTGGCAACGCTGGACATGGCCAACAAACGAGCGGTGGAAAAGTCGTCGCCGCATGAAGACAACAAATTTTGAAAGATTTTTTTATATCCTTCGTTCAAAATTTGGACGTGCGTACGGTCCCCCGGGGCGGACACTAGGGGAAGAATATTGCGGCAACGAAAAAACCGGTGGAGCAGAAAAGACTGCAGGTCGAGAGTGGCAGCGGCAGAAGAATTATAAACAACGGGAGCCAGCTGAACCACGCTAAGCAACCCCAGCCCACCAAATCGCACCGGCAGCTGAGCCTGGGATCAACCACTGTCGGTCACTTGAACATTGCAAATCGACGACAGGGCGGTGCGCAGGGCTCCGTCAAATTCGCCCAATTTTGAAGGGTCAATGTGTTTAGATGTACGCAGGAAGTACATCAATTTGGGCAAACTGAGAGCATTGCGGATAATAGTCAAGGCATCATGGGCCGAAAGATAGGAAACACGACCCAGGGTGAATTTAAGCTCAGAGAGCTTTTGGTCAAAAAACTTTATTTGATAATCACCCTCGACCAAGGGTGTGCCTAAAAAACTCAGTTCTTATGCACCAACTCTGGGTATTTCAGCCAGCGCATGTGGCACCTGAAATAAACTTTGGCAGTGAAGTTCGCATTTTTTAATGTTTAACTCTAAACCAATTGCAGCGGAGTTATGCTTCAAATATTCGTAGCTATCGGCCAGAGTTGGACCGTCCGAAGCTATGCTGATATCATCCAGATAAGCGCAAACGAAAGTGGACGAAGCTTTCTCTAAGAGTGGATGAAGAGTTAGTGCGAACAACAAAGGACCAAGGGGATCACCCTGCTGTACCCCCTCGGACGATTCTACAACCCAAGAGTGGTAGCCGAGGGAAGAGACTCCGCCATAGGCAGAATGGCAAAAATTATAGATATTGGGGCAAAAAAGTTTGACAGCCTCCAACATCGAGTCTCTTCTCAAGTCATTGAAGGCATTTTTAAAGTCCAGTTTCAGAAACTCCCATTGATCGGGGAGGTCGGTGACCAATCTTCGAACCGCATGAACAGCGGCCTCAGCGCCACCCTTAATCCCGACACCCAACTGAGTCGGGTAGAACTTGGTCTTGAGTTCGACCACGACCAGGGCCAAGGCACATTTGCCGGCCAACCTCCTCCAAACGTTCCCGACCGCAATCGGTCTAACCCCTCCGTCTTTCTTATTTAAAGCTATTAGCCGGCCTCCAAAAAAGAACCGGCGGACGGAGAGTGGGCAAGCATTCCTGTCATTCCTGGCAAGCACCCCGAGCATTCCTGTCCTTTCACTTTACCTCCGTGCCGACATAACTTCCCGTCTGGAGTGCTTCTATAGTGGTTAAAGCAGACGGGGCACTGTTGTAACGTTGGAGCCATATGTGATTAAAAACAACCATGAAACGAGGGAAAGAAAACAAATCAAGTGGGGTGGATGGATGAGTGAATGAATGAACAAGCGAATGACCAAAGGAACGGGCCAGCGAACAAACGGATGAATGAGTGAATGATGGGGGAATGAATGAGCTAATTACTGAACGGACGAGTGAGAGAAAAAAAAGAATGAATGAGTGAGTGAATAAATAAATGAATGAATAAACAACCAAACGAATGGATGAATGAATGAATACATGAATGAGTGACGGAATGAATGAACGAGCGAACGGATGAATGACTGAATTATCTTTAAATATTTAACCAGTGTTTCAACTTTTATTTATTTTTTTTTCTTTTCTTTTTTTTATTGATGTATGAATGAGTGAGTGAGCAAATGAGTGAATGAGTGAATACAAAAACCTAGGTAACAGTGTGGGAGGAGACAACTATTGCAGCAAACTTTGGCCCAATCTCTCCCTTATAGTTTATTTTATTTTTACACAAATTTTAAAAATTGGTTTAGGACATTTCTTTTTTATAAATAAATTTTAATTTAAACTTTAAATTTTAATTTCAAAAGTAAATTAAAAATAAATGTCGGTAGAAGGCAAATAAGTTAAAATGTAGTGAACTTTCCGATAATAATAAAAACAGCTCACACCTGGCGCAGGCCGGTGACCTGTAGCAGCTATGAGCTGTGAATAAATTATAATATTGATAAAAAAAAACAAAAAACGAGAAAATTGGCCGAGGCAGGATAGAAAAACGATAAAAAATGACGGAAAAACAAACCCGGGACAAATTTACAGCCGATGGCCCTAAAAATCATCTATGAAAACAATTTAAAATCTATGAATTTAGCAAAATAATCGGGAAATTAAAACAATCCATGTATGTATGTATGTATGTATGTATGTATGTATGTATGTATGTATGTATGTATGTATGTATGTATGTATGTATGTATGTATGTATGTATGTATGTATGTATGTATGTATGTATGTATGTATGTATGTATGTATGTATGTATGTATGTATGTATGTATGTATGTATGTATGTATGTATGTATGTATGTATGTATGTATGTATGTATGTATGTATGTATGTATGTATGTATGTATGTATGTATGTATGTATGTATGTATGTATGTATGTATGTATGTATGTATGTATGTATGTATGTATGTATGTATGTATGTATGTATGTATGTATGTATGTATGTATGTATGTATGTATGTATGTATGTATCTATGTATGTATGTATGTATGTATGTATTATTATTATTATTATTATTATTATTATTATTATTATCATTATATTATTATATGATCATTTATATAGCGCCTATTAAAAACATTCTCATAGGCGCTATACAACTATGGCAATTTTCTACAAGGAAAAAAGATATGTCTTCAATTGACTCTTGAACTATATAATAATAATAATAATGTATGTTAAAACCAAATCATTGACGAATGACACCAAAAGCCAAGCGTCTGACTAAATTTGATTTTATTTGCTATAACGTCACTCAACCACGTCGGCATTCAAATGCACATTTTACACACAGACGCGCAAAAACCGCTGCAGAATGCACGAAATATTATTCATAACGAAAAAATACTCCCTACTATCACCTGACCTAATACTAATATGTTTCCAAATGTGATTGAAAAACTTGGATGTGTTACGGTCCATGGGGCCGAGGACCTCGATACAAATCGGTAAAAACTCCATCGAGGGGAGAGCTTCGTCATACTTCTTGATCTTTTCATCAGATGCCCTGGTTGCAGCCAAACCGCTTTCTTTGCTAGTAAGCTGCACGTAGCGCTCAGCAAAGGTGCCCGGAACGGTAACGTCCCACGCCAAGCACCTGCCGGCTCTCCAAGGAATCAAGGTACATCCGTCAGGACGCTTACCATCATGCGCCGCAATGCCCGACGGTTTCTTTAAAACCGGAATTGAGGCCTTGGAGAAAAGCCGGCACACAAAATTGTTTATGGCTGAATGTCGCTGCTGGTGACCTCCGCCCAAACGACAAACAAGACCATGATGGCCGAGTTCATCCGCCTCCGCGCCACACCTGCATGTGTATCGACTCTGAACGGCCAACTCCAGACGGAAACCAATGGCTGTCCTGACCGTTTCGTCATCCAATCTGGTACCCACTGACGTATTGGGCAAAAATTTCAGCCAGCCACAACTCGCCTCGCTGGATACTGCCAGCAAGCGAGCTGAGGTCGCCGAGTCAGGACTTGAGGAATGCAATTCTTTGAATGTGCGTTTATATGCTTCCTCCAAAATTTTGCCCTGGAAAAGGTCTGTTGGTTGGAATGGAGTCGGTGGAGTACAGTGTAGGCTACTAAATTGCCAAAGAAGGGCAGACTGTAGGTCAAGCGTGGCAGATGCAGAAGATTTATAAACAATTGATGCAAGCTGAACCACGCTTAGTAACCCCAGTTCCCCAAATTGTACCGGCAGCTGAGCCTGAGACCAACCTTTGTCAGTAATATCGATGTTACAAATGGCTGAGAGGGCCACCCGCAGAGCACCCTCAAATTCGCACAAAATGGCCGCATTAACAGAGTTGGATGTGCGCAAAAAATACATCAATTTCGGCAAACTGAGGGCGCCTCGGATGATAGTCAGTGCGTCGTGGACCGGGAGAAGAGAGACACGTTTGAGGGCAAATCTTAGCTCAAAAAGTTTTTTATTAAAAAACCTGTTCTGATGATTGCCGGCCATCATTGGAGTGCATAAAAAGTTTAATGATGAATGGGGCATTGTGGGGATATTAGCCAGCACCTGTGGCATTTGCAACGTGTCATTTACGAGTAGTTCACACTTGTTTGCGTTTAATTCAAGACCAATGATGAAAGCGCCGACCCTCAGCGACAGGAAGTCGTTTGCTAAGGTGTTACCCTCTGCGGCCAAGCTGATATCTGTACACCCTCGCACGATTCCACCACCCAGGCGTCGTAACCAAGAGAAGAGACTCGGCCATATGCGGAATGACAAAAATTATAAATTTGAGGACAATGCTGCTTAACTACCTCTAACATTGAATTTCTTCTCAGGGTGTTGAAAGCGTTCTTGAAATCAATCTTCAAGAATCCCCACTGTTTTGGAAGTGCTAAAATCAGTTCACGTATGGCGTGGACGGCCGCCTCAGCACCACCCTTCACGCCGACGCCCAATTGGATAGGATAGAGTTTGGCTTTGACCTGTTCCAACACTAGCACCAGAGCGCACTTACTGGCCAGCCTCCTCCAGAAATTCCCCACCACGATGGGGAATTCTTTATGTGCTGAGGCCTCAAGCCATCAAGGCCTCCAGATGAACCATTATTAAACGACTTTAAAGCCGTCAACACCTGGGCTGGTAAAACGCGACCATTAGACGGCTCCTGCGCGGGGAAAGCTCACCTGTTCAATGGAGTACTGGGATGAATAGCCTTGAGTTTAGCGAGTGTCTCAGACGAGTTCTCCGCTATGCCCACGAGCGAACAAGCAAGTCTGACAGCCACCGAGAGACTGCCCTGTTCGATCCGAGTAGTTACTGCACTAATCCAACTGTTTAGATTGTGCTTACGCGGTTTGGTGTTGTGGTCAGTGTTGAAGCTTGTCAATAATCTTGACCTCGGTTGAACTGAATTCGGCCAACCGTTCAAAAACGTAATTGGCTTGATTAATCCTGCGACCGCCCCTGGTGGGCTTGAACAAAACAAATGTGAAAAAACATTGGAGCCTGCACCAATGGGCCGCGTCGCAGGGATCGTCACAAACGGCCGTCAATAAAGCCGACAATGCTTTAGATACCTTGTCTCTACACGGTTTGGGAACGTGATCATACAGATGAGCAGTCCTCAAAACGGCCGTCAGCCTGTCAAAAAGATGAAAAAAATCTACTTGGGAGGGACTCTCCGAGACCGACGCCAAAGAACCACGTGTGGCAACATGAGGGTTGATGACAGGTGCGGCTGTAAGAGGCGGTCGCGCGGAAGCAGATGACCTTTAAAGGTCAGAAACAAGATAAATTTGTCATTACTGCAAATTGCCACGTCACATTGTAAGAAATTGTGAAAAATGGCATTCCGATGGTAAACCAGCAAAACCAAGAAATAACAATCTACGCGATGACAATAATAAATCACTAGTTGTTATGGAATCAAGTGTTTTTGCAGTTGACGAGTCAGCGTACACTGATGAGGGGTTTTTTGACAATAGAGCAACGTGTTATTTAACTTTCCAAAGAGACATATTTCAAAGTTTTGAAAAATGTTCTCAACCGAGTAAATTATATGTTGCAAATGGTGATACTGTAGAAGCTTTTGGAAAAGGAATTGTTCATCTTCAAATGAAAATGAATAATAATGGCAAACAGTTAAACTCACAGAGGTCTGGTATGTGCCAAAAGTAAAAAGAAACGTGTTCTCAGTACTTTTAACTCAAGATAAGAACAGAAATAGCTCTTTTGTTTCAACCTCAAGAAGTTGTCATCTACTTATTGACAATGTGATAAATGTTGTTGGAATAAGAAACAATATTGGAGGTTTGTTTAAACCTGTAGCAAAAACTGTTAGACCGTTGAATTCTTAAGTTGAAGTTAACTTTATCAATGATCAAGATGCATTGCAGTTATATTCCTATGCAGAAACGACGAAAAATGGATTTTAAAGCTGTAAAGGGTATTCTCGTTGGATATGAAGGTGACGATGGCTACAAATTTTTGTTCAACCAGGAAATAAAATGCTTCGACCAAGAGATGTTATTTTTGATGAGAAGGTTGTCAAACCAAATTCAGTGATTATTCAAGAAGAAAGTTGTTCAGATGATACAGTTTCGATTGATGATGAAATCAAAGATGATAATAAAGAAACTTTGATTCAAGAAAATTTTTCAACTGATGAAGATGTTCACAACCATTATTCAGTTTTATCTGATAAAGAAGATCAATCTGATTGTTGTAATCAAATGACCAAAGGTATGGTTTTACGTGACAGGAATAATATCAAAAAACCATCTTGTTTTGATCTTTTTGTTATGTCTGCATTATGTGAAGTATTTGAACCAGAGAGCTACAAAGATGCCAATTTAAGTGATGAAAAAGACGAATGGTTTAAAGCCATGAACAGTAAAATGCAGTCAAACGTGGGATTTGGTAAATCTTCTAAAAGGTCATAAGGCAAGACCAAGCAAATGGATCTACAAGGTAAAACACAATCCAGATGGTTCTGTTGAACGTTTTACAGCCTGGCTAGTGATA
Source organism: Helobdella robusta (assembly GCF_000326865.2). Taxonomy (NCBI): domain Eukaryota; kingdom Metazoa; phylum Annelida; class Clitellata; order Rhynchobdellida; family Glossiphoniidae; genus Helobdella; species Helobdella robusta. The sequence goes on along the minus strand of NW_008704261.1, from coordinate 2,191,938 downwards.
AAAGGTTTTTCGCAAAAAAAGAAATTGACTATGAAGAAACCTATAGTCTTGTTGTTAGAAGTTCAACTATAAAGACACTATTAAGTGTTGCTGCAAATGAAAAGATGTCACTCATGCAGTTTGATGTGTCGACAGCATTTTTATACAGCAAACTAGATGAAAATGGAGCAATCTGAAGGTTTTAAAGATGATTCAGGAAGAGTCTGTAAACTCAAGCGAAGTCTCTATGAACTTAGACAAGCTCCAAGATGTTGGAACAAACGCTTTGCTGAATTCTTGAAAAAGAAACATTTCAAACAAAGCGATGCAATGCAGATACTTTTTGTTCATTAGAATATAGGAAGGAAAGAAACTCATACTCGCACTGTACGTTGATGATGGATTAGTTGCAGGAAGCGATAAAGAAGAAGTAAAAATTTTCGAAAAAGAATTAAAGTCAGAATTCAAGATAACATCTAAACCTGCAACATATTTCCATTTTAGAAATTAATCAAGATGAGAAGGAAAATATTAAAGTCAATCAGTCATCTTATACAAGAATGATTCTTGAAAAGTTTGAGATGAGTCAGTGTAAACCCTGTACAACTCCGATTACAAAATCTGAGGAGTTCGATGAAAACAAAAATGAACACGAGGAAGTGAAATTTCCTTACAGATCAGCAGTTGGTGCATTGATGTACTTGATGACGGGAACAAGACCAAATATTGCATATGCAGTTGGAGTAGCATCCAGAAGTTTGTAAAAACCCAGCAAGTCCAATGTAACACAAGTCAAGCAAATTTTCAAATATATGCCAGGCACAGCAGATGTCGGTATTGTTTAAGTCCGGTCAAAATAATACACTAATAGCCTACTGAGGTGCAGATTATGGAGGCGATAAATCTAGTGAAAAATCGACATCAGGTGTAATCTGTATGTTTGGAGGAAGCGTGATCAGTTGGTTTAGCCAACGTCAACCTTCAGTTGCGATTTCAACTACCGAAGCAAGAATCGTTGCCGCAAGTGAAGCAGCTCGTGAAATGATATGGCTCAAACGATTGTTGAACGTCATTGTAGATCTAAAGAAAAAGCCAGAAATTTTTGTCGACAATGAAGCAGCGATTCGTTTAGCACATAATTCAGAACTTCACAGAAGAACAAAGCATATCCATATTAGACATTTTTTTTTGTCAGAGAAAAGGTTGCAGAAAAAGAAGTTTCAGTTGAACAAGTTGCAACAGAACTTCAAGTTGCTGATACTTGTGTACATGTGTACGTCGTGTGAAAAGGATAAACAACCTTTGTGGCGAAAATCAATCAATCAATCATCGTTTAGCGTCTAGAGACCCAGTTCTTCCGAGGTAGGACGTTGTTTTCTTTGCCATCAATTTTTTGCCAAATTAGGCGATCAGTTGTATCCATTTCATTTAAATTTAGAGCATGTCTTGCTCGATTGTTTGCGACCAGGACTTTTTTGGACGGTCTTTGGGACGTGTGCCAGGTACTTCGACATCTGCAAGAGAAGTTATGGCACTGTTTCCACCAATTATTTTTGAACAAAGTTTGTGGCGAAGATGGCTGCTTCAAATCAATGGTTGAAGATATGAAGAACATAATCTACATATGCAAGATTGTAAGTGGTTCTGCGTATGTCAGAGCTGCAACAATAAAAACTAAAAAAAATTTATGATGACGTAGTAGCAGTGACACGAGTAAGAATGGTGATTAAAGAATGAAAATTGTCACCTAATATATAGACAGATTTACTTGATTTTGGAATTTTCAAAAGTAAACATGTTAAATCATTTATAAAACAATTCAAGTCAGTGTTGGGAGGGCGATAGATAACATAAATTAAATAATTAGAATAATCAATATTTAGCAATTAAATGATTAGCAATTCAAAAAAAGGAGAAGAATATAAAAGGTCGTCACGAATATATTTTAGAAAACTTGAAACAAATATACCGACACCAACTCCTGTGGAGGAAACACGATTTTTTTGAAACAAAATTAAATCCAGGTAACTTAATTAAATTAGCATTTAAGTCATTAAGCCAAGTTTCGGTAATACAGATTAATGAAAAACAATCATTTTTTTAATCCATTTTATTCACAAAAAAGTGAGAGTCGGTCTAGCAATACATGCTCATCTAGGGTTGACTCCCATAAAACAATAAATTACAAAATATAGACTTATATTATTAGAATAAATTTGTCTCTTAAATACCTCATTGTTCTTAAATTTTCTAAAATAAAAATCACAAAAAAACCTGTTAATATATTTAACCAAAACAATTGTAAAATATTCTCAACTTCTTTCTAAATTCTGTTAAATTATTAATTGATCTTAAATATTGTGGCAGATTATTCCATTTATATGGTGCATAAAAACAAAAGTTCATAGATGTTATTTTATTTAAATTCATTAATGGCTTAATTATATTAGTATTGTTAGTTCTGTCAATCATTGGGTTAGCTATAATTTTAATTGTATTAATTAACATTATATCAGTTGTAGATGTTATATTGTTGATTATTTTAAATGTTAGTAAAGATGATTTATAGGAATTTATTTCAAAAATTGACAAAATATTATTATTATTAAATATGTTGTAATCGGAGCGTGTATAATCTGTTTTGAATAGAAAATTAATTATCTTTTTTGTGCGCTGTTTAGTTTGTTAAGTGTTTGTATTACCCCATACTAAGTTACCATAGTTAAATGACTAAAAATTAATGATTGGCAAAGTAGTCTTTGAGTATTATTATTTTAAAAAAATTTTATTCTTATGATTATGTCAAAACTTATATTAATTTTTGTTAAGATGAGTTCGATATGGTCATTAAAATTAAGTTTATTGTCGATGCATACACCCAGAAGTTTAAAGCTATCAACTTTCGTTATGCTCTCTCTGATCATTATTTTCATTGGAATTCAATGTTAAGGTTGTGTCATATATAGGCGTATTTTTTTATTTGGAATAATCATGAATTTTGTTCTGACTTCGGCTGTTAAAATGCATTATTGTGTAAGAATGCTGGAGATTGATAAACTGATTAACTTCTGGTAGTTTGAAAACGGACTGGTTGAAGATATTGTTGAAGATATCAGGATCTATTGAATTTAAAGTGATGTTTTTATCATTAGAGAAATTGTCATTCAGATCAGAGTCAAACGAAGTGGTTAAATTGTAATTAGCCATGATGAGATGATGGTGCGGCAGTGTTTGAAATTGTTTGCTGAGCTTGATTGTTGAAGAAACACCATTCATGAAGAATGACATCATTTGGCCAGTTTTCTTCATTCATCATCTTATCAAAATCTGCTTGGTTTTGTTTGCGTTGTACAAATAGAGGAGTCTCTGATTTAACCACGACTAGAAGTAAGGTTCTGGGTTTTATTTTATTTTACCGCGTTTAACTAACGTGAAGTTATCGCCAGTCTGATTGTCATCACTGTGCATCATTAGTGTCTATCTGCCCATGGTAATTTGATATTAAACGTAGGTGTTTTTATTGCTTCACTATTCGAATTAATATTTTTGTTGATACGACGTGCACTGTTTGAAGGTTGAGTTAAATTTGCATCAGCTTTAATACATTTTGTTGCAGCAACAGGTCTATTAAAGTTCAAAGCTAGAGAATTTAATCTTTCGTTCACCTAGAGTATTTGCTTTTAGAAAGAGTCCACCTGTGATAATTGATTTTTGCAAGACTCAAGTGTATTGGACAGCACACCTGTTGTTTCGTTACCATTTCGCTTGTTTCATTACAAAAATTTTCAAAACTCACCTTAATGACATTTTCCAATCTGGGCACTCTTGTTAAACCTTTGCTGACAAAAACCGGACACTTTTCTAGCAAATTATTTGATTCATGACACTTAAGAACAGTAATGCAATCGAACAATTCGTCTTTTTTAGTTGTCCCATTCAAAATTAATTTATCATTGTTGTTTTCAATTTTGCTTTTATACAATTCCACTTCACTTTTCAAACATTCTAAGCTACAAACAACCTCATCCCGAGAATAAAATTCAGAAACGTGGTAACGGAGGCTTCATTATCCAATAAACCGAGATAATTGGTTAAAAAATACAATAATTCATTAACAACAATTGCCTTAAACGCCATTTTCGACGCCATGTATGTAGGTATATATATATATATATATATATATATATATATATATATATATATATACATACACCACTATAAAGATAGTATTCCTGAGCCTGAATAACCAAAAGCCATCATGTAAACACTTATTCTTCCATCAGCTACACACACACACAAATTTATATCAAGCAGGAATTCAAAAAACTGTTTTTAGAAATGACTTCAACGATCGCTGGAAACATATATATAGAATATAAAATTGAATATATACTCTATATATATATATATGGCTGGAAACTAGAATGGCCAAAAGCTCTGAACTAAAATCCCTTCCTCGTCAATTCATTCCACACTCTTGGACCACTACATAATTTTTCAGATTAGTGAATAATTTAGCGCTCCTGTAACTGTTGGAATTCAAATAAACGTTTAAACAAATTTGCGTTTAAACCTACAGAATATATCGATAAGCTTGACGATAGTGCAAGTCACAACACTGGTGTCAAAAGTGGTATCTTTGAAGTTACAACACTGATGTCAGCAGTGACAATCGTACAAGTTACAACAATACAAAAAAAACAATAATTCATCAAACAAAGCATAGAAAACTAAACAGCTAATAAAGTAAGCGCACCAAAAATCAAGTAATAATTAATAATCAAACAAGCTTAGAACGAAAGCTTAGAACGAATATTTAGTTAAACAAGCATTAAGTCGATTACGCAAGCACCTAAAAATCAAATAACTAATCAAATAAGCATGAAAAATCAAGCTGGCAATAGATGAAATAATCAAAGATAAATAAAACAAAGGATTAAATAATCTTTAAAATTAACAACCAATCATTTAGTCAACAACATTCATCAAATTAATTTAAAAAAAAAAAAGTTTTGAGACCGGTCCTAATTAATCAATCAATCTTCGTTTAGCGTCCAGAAACCCGGTTCTCCAAGGTAGGACGTTATTTTCTTTGCCATCAATTTTTTGCGCCAAATTAGACGATCAGTTGTATCCATTTCATTTAAATTTAGAGCTTTCATGTCTTGCTCGATTGTTTGCGACCAGGACTTCTTTGGGCGGCCTTTGGGACGTGTACCAGGTACTTCAACATCTGCAAGAAAAGTTATGGCACTGTTTCCACTTCGTTTGACATGACCAAACCACCGCAGCTTGTGTTGTTAGCATTCGTCCTTTATATTATCTAAACCAGCACGACGCAGGATTTTTGCTGCACTCTGCTCAGACGTAGCTGTTAAAACGATATCATCAGCATATATTAGATTCCAAATGTCACCAGTGAGTATCGGCTTTGTGATTTTCTTTGTGATTTTCTTTGTGATTTCCCATACCAGTCCTGGTTAATGAAAGGGGTTTAGAAGAATTAGGTTTAGAAGAATGTAAATTACTCGACAAAAGCGGACCGGACTAAGCGAAAGTAGATTTAGAATACGAATGTTTAACAAATATCATGAAATAGTGAGAATGAGAATATTTAAAACGTTTAGTATTAATAATAGAAAAAAGATTGATAGAATTTTTTGACAAATTAGTTCCAACTTAGAGATAATCCAAGAAGTAAAAGATTTAAGACATAACGTTGGATTATTAGTTTGATGTGAATAAGATTCTAGAAAAGGAGGATATATGTATAAGAATCATCAGTATATAATCAGTTGATTATTATTGAAAGAAAAAGATGTATGTTCTATTAATTAAAGATATTAATTATATATATGTAAATATATATATGTAAATATATATATATATATATATATATATATATATATTTTGGTAACAGACTGTTGTTAACGCAACATTTCAAAAATTCAAGACTACTTTCAACATTGTTCAACTTTTTTATATTTCTTTTTAATTTATTAATGTCAGAGAAATTAGACATTTTATTGTTTTTTTTAAATTTTTATTAAATAAATTTGCAAATAGCTATTTCGAGTTATAGATAACTCATCTTCAGTGCATTATATATAAGGTATGTAAGATATTTGATAAGAAGGAACAAGTAATTATTAATTTATATAAATTATTTAATTAAAACAGAAAACCGATAAAATAAATTTAATAACATTAAACAATATAAAACGCGATTTTTAAAATTTTAACTAAATTTTAATTTCTATTTGCAAATTTATTTAATAAAAATTTGAAAAAAAAACAATAAAATGTCTAATTTCTTTGACATTAATAAATTAAAAAGAAATATAAAAAAGTTGAACAATGTTGAAAATAGTGTTGAATTTTTGAAATATATATATATATATATATATTTTTTTATTTAGAAACATTTGTATAGCGCAAATTAATAATTTCAAAAGCGCTATCAAAAATAAAATAACAAAATAACTGTGCATGATTGATATAAATCAAAATATTCAAATTCATTGTTTTTCCACAGAAAATAAGTATGTTTTTAATTCCCTTTTAAATGTCACAAAGTTAATTCCAGATCTTCTTAATGAAACTGGTAGGTCATTCCAGACTGTCGGACCTGCGACCGCAATATCTCTCGCACCTATTCGTAGATGCCTAGCTGGGACCGCCAAAAGATTCATATTATCTGATCTTAGATAAAAACAAGTTGTAGATGCCTTCATGGAAAATTTATCTGAGATGTAAGCCGGTGACATTCCATTCAAGGATTTAAACACAATCACTGCAATTTTAAAAATTATTCTTTTCTTAATTTTTAACCAGTTAAGCTCATTCAATATTGGAGTTACTTGGTCAAATTTCAATTTGCCAGTTACAAGTTTTGCAGCCCTGTTCTGAACCGACTGAAGAATGTCAATTGATCTATTAGGCAAACCGTAAAACAAACTGTTGCAGTAGTCCAGTCGTGATGTTATGAACGCATGGACCAGATCCTCCAGAGTTGATCTATCCAGCAAATGTCTGACTCGATATAAATTTCTAAGATGAGCAATGGCTGAGACTGAAATCATCCTGATGTGGTCTTTCATAGATAGCTCATTATCCAGCAGAATCCCCAAATTGACAGCTGTTGTACTAAAGGATATGTTTGTATCTCCTACTTTGGTTTACGTTTAGCGTGATGGCGGCACGTTTTCTCGGTGGTTTTTTAATTTGGGTGGATTCTTGTTTTCTGCTTCTGAACAAGTGAGTTCTCTTCTTTTTTACTATGACTATTTTTTTCTATATCTTTCAACATCTTTTCCTTAACTTGAAAATATTATTATGTCTTATTCTAGAGACTTTCTCTTAAGCCTTTCTAACACT
>NW_008704261.1:2181962-2183626 GCF_000326865.2 Helobdella robusta | reverse complement strand
TTCATATTTTATCCATCATTCTCAATTAGTTAATTTATCTCTTTCCACCTCTAAATTTCCTACTTCTTATAAGAATTCTATTGTTATTCCTATTCTTAAAAACACATCCCTAGATCCTACCTCTTTATCTAATTATAGACCTGTAACTAATATTACTTTCATCTCTAAAATAATAGAAAAAGTTGTTTTTAATCAACTCTCATCCTATTTAGACTTTAACTCTTTGCTACCTGTATCTCAATCTGGTTTCAGACCTGCTCACAGTACTGAAACTTCTTTACTTAAAATACACAATGATATCCTTCTCTCTAGTGACAATAGTAATCTTACTCTTCTTCTTGCTCTTGACTATTCTTCAGCTTTTGATACTGTTGACCATACTATTCTCTTGAGACTGCTGCATCTTTCTTTTAATATTACTGATTCTTGTCTATCTTGGTTTTCTTCTTATTTCTGTAATCGTTTTTCTTCTGTTGTTCTCAATAATTCTACTTCTAACTCCTCTACTCTTACTTTCGGGGTACCTCAGGGTTCTATCCTTGGCCCTCTTCTATTTATACTCTATACTTCTGAACTACCTCGTATTATTAATAACTTTTCTTTCTCTAGTCATCTATATGCTGATGATTCTTATATTTATACTTCTTTTCCTCCATCTAATCTCAATAGTGTTCTTCATAATTTATCTCTATGTCTTTCTTTGATTATCGCTTGGTCTGATTCTATGTGTCTTAAACTTAATCCTTCTAAGTTTGAATTAATTTGTTTTAATAAATCTAAACACTCAATTACTATTCCTCCTATTATCTTACCTGATTCTAAAACTCTTGATGTCTCTCATAAGTTTCGTAGTCTAGGTTTTATCTTTGATTCTACTATGTCTCTCTCTTCTCAGATTAATAGTGTTGCTAGAAGCTCTTACTTTCATCTACGTAGAATAAAAAAACTTTTGCCTTTTCTTGATGATCCTACTCTTCTCCTTCTTGTTACTTCGTTAGTCTTATCTAGGATTGATTATTGTAACTCGCTCTACTATGGTCTTCCTGACTCTATACTCTATCCTTTAAGTAAAGCTTTTAACTCTGCTGCTAGTCTAGTTGCTCGTGCCCCTTTCTTTTCTCATATATCTCCATATCTTGTTCTCTTGCACTGGCTACCTATAAAATATAGAATAATTTTTAAAATTTGCACGTTCATGTATAAGTCTCAATCTAAATTATTTCCTAAGTACTTATCAGATATATTAATTGAACCTAAACGCCCCGGTTTACGATCGTCTTCTTCTTCTCGCTTTTTCTTAACTCGTGTTAAACACTCTTTTGCCAAATCTGCTTTTGCTTTTTCTGGGCCATATCTCTGGAACTCTCTACCTACTTCTCTAACTATTTCTCCATCACTTGCGAAGTTCAGAGCGGATCTCAAGACCCATCTGTTTTCAAAATTCATTGAGGAGCGCTGTTGAACATCGCGGAAATAGCACTTTATAAGCGAATTGATTGATTGATTGAGTGAAGTGACATTCATCTTCGATAACTGTTGCCAAGTCCCAACTGGGATGAACTGAGTCTTACATTGGTTTAACTTCAATGAATTATCGGACATCCAACGGCCAACGTCCGACATACATTTATTAAATCTGTTTATTTCATCCACAAATGATCTCC
>NW_008704261.1:2180044-2181474 GCF_000326865.2 Helobdella robusta | reverse complement strand
TTTATAAGCATGTCATGATCCACACAATCGAACGCTGCTGACATATCAAGGAATGATAGTACCGATATGTTTTGAACCTCAGCTGCAGCAAACAAACTTGATAAAACATATAACAAAGCTGTTTCGGTGGAATGGAACCGTCGATACCCAGATTGATACCTTGGCATAAGATCGTTGTCTGTTAAATATTTCAGTAGAAACCCATTTACAACACGCTCCAGCACCTTTGATAGAAATGGTAGGTTAGAAATCGGTCTGTAGTTTCCAATTTCCCCGTCATCGCTGCCGACTTTTTTCAGAATCGGAACAACTGTGGCATGCTTGAAATAGTCTGGCACTATGCCTTTTTTTAAGCAGAGATTTATGAAACTAGTTAGAAAACTTATAAAAAACTTTAGATATTTTTTAAAAATGTGTGTTGGCATGATATCAAGTGAACAAGTTTTAGACGGAGAGTCAAGTATAATCTTCACAAGGTCCTCCTCAGCGATTTCAGGAAATGATGTCAATGCAACAGTTGGTGACTCTCCATCTTCTAATAACGAGGTTGAAACACTAGATGAATTAACAGAATGCACAATCTTTGCAATCTTATCTGTGAAAAATTTCATAAAATCACCAGCTGTATGATTGACATTAGCATCCAATAAATTTTCACTTCGATCATTGCATAAGATTTTATTTATAATTCGCCACCGGTCCTTTTGGTTGCCACAGGTTTTTATCAAATTGTTCCAATACCCACAGCGTTTATCTGAATATAATTTGTATTTTGTTTTCAATGAACCAAGCCAATTTTCACGATGAACATTTGATAAACTTCTTCTATACAATCTCTCAAGTTTTCTGCAATATCGTTTGACCCGTAGGCAATCATCATCAAACCATGATACATTTCTATCAATTCTTTTGCAAATCACTCTTAGCGGCACACATCGGTCAACAATGCCTTTTAATTCCATATTGAACAATTTTAATTCATTCTCAACATTTTCACTTTTGCATGGTCCAGATATTGGAGAATTTGCAATTGACTGAACAATCTGATCTTCATCCACATTTCTCCACGATCTTACTGTCTGTTTGGTTGTTACACATCTATGAGCAATTGATGCCTCAACCTTTACAAAACCATGATCTGAAAACATTCCACTTGGAAATATTTCAACTCCCAAAATCGGAAAATTGCTTGAACTAATAACCAGATCAAGAATACCACCTTGCTCGTGAGTTGGTTCATGTACATGACTGATCATTTGAAATGCATCAAGTATTTCATTCAAACGGACTGTGTGTATGTCATTAACTCTTTCAATGTGCACATTGAAATCCCCCATCATCAAAATATTGGCATTTAACATCGTAACATATTCTAAAACAGATATCAGTTCATCAAAAAACAAAGAAGAAATTTGTGCAGAGCCCGGTCG
>NW_008704261.1:2166696-2179994 GCF_000326865.2 Helobdella robusta | reverse complement strand
TGGCAAATAATGGCAAGGACTAACTTTTTATATCCAAAATCTTTACGGAAATATACAATTAAGCCACCATGACCTGGATCGTGCTGCCTAACATAGTCAACATACCAGAACCCAGGTGGCATAGCCAACCGAACTGAATTATTACCAACCACATGCCAAGTCTCAGTAAGCACCAAGATATCAAGCCCATCACATATCAATCCATGAATACCATTCACCTTAGACGCAATTGATCTCACATTCAACAACCCAATCACCACTTTGTTAATTTTAGTTTTACCATCAATAACATTTCTCCACGAAGCACAAGAATTGTTTTTTACCAACCCAATTAAACCATATATAGAACCACACCTATCATTTGCTAGTTTAATTTTGTGTCCTTCTGAAACCACACTATTTTCCACCTTCCAACCTCTCCTATCACTCGATATAAAAAACCTTGCTTGCAACCCTCCTCCGCCTCCTTGGCTTCTTTGAGCAACTTTTTAAGTACAGCTCTTTGATCGATTTAATCAAAATTGGTCTAATAGCGTTGTCATTTTTTTTTGCCCAACCTCATCATTTTCAGAACATTTTTTTCTCCGCATACCCCTTCAGTCAAATGATCCAATATTTGGCAGACTCTTGCATTGTCGTCTGATCCTTCCTTCAAATTGAACATTATTATATTAGCTTCTCTTTCCTTATTATCGACGACATCCTGCAACTTTTTTTGAACAATTTTCACGTCCTGATTAATTGATTGAACGCCTTTTTTCATCTCACCACTAACGACACTGGCAAATGACCTATTTAATTCAGACTTCAAACTAGCAATCTCACCAGATAGCTTGGCACCAGATATATCTATATGCGTAAGTTTGCTTTCATTTCCATCAATAGCGGCTCTAATTGCAACAACTTCAGATATGATTTTTTTATTTACGTCATTTAATTTTTTCATTTCTTCTATAATCTCTGAATTACCCTTTTCAAGTTCTTTATGAAACTGTTTCTCTTCAGATATGATTGTTTTATTTACATCATTTAATTTTTTCATTTCTTCTACCATCTCTGATTTACTCTGTTCTAATTTTTTATAAAACTGTTTCTCCACAGAGAATTTCTTCAAACAAGCGTCGCAGAAGAATTTTAAATTGTTAGCTGTTATGATGAATTCATAACTCTCATCAGACACTCCAGCAGGAAGAGGAAACAAGGAATCAATGGAAACACTGTAGAGTCAAATTTGAACCCTCTTTGGCAGATTTGTTGGTAGTTCTCTTGACTTTATCAACCTAATGTAGCAACTTTAAGTTCAATTAAGAACAAATCGTGTTCTACCTGACTGATTGTATAAGTAAACTTTCAAAACAACAATTTAACTCCACAGGCTGAGAGCGTACAATAAACAGGTGCTATCAACTACGCTGCAATTTAAACCCAAAAAAGTAATTTATTTAACCTATATAAATTAAATCAAATACTTAGAATTTCTATACTAAATAAATATATTAATATTCACTATTTTTTTCTTGAAACTTTTATATAACTTTAAGTCAAAATTCGCACAAGAACCACAGGAAAATTACAAAAAACAACAGAGAAAATTTTCCATCAACCGCACAGTCACGAAAAATATAATAATAATAATATATATATGAGTATATCACATTAACTATATTTTATTTATTATTTTTATGTGCTCTATATTTTTTATTATATATATATATATATATATATATATAATATGTTTCAATATTATATATAATATTACAACAATATTACTTCTATTTCATTAATAGTATTAATTCTATTAAGTTTTGGAATACCTCTAAGTTTGAACTAATTGGTCAAAAAATTTTATCCTTCTTTTTTTAATTACATTTTTAATATATAATAATATTATATATAATAAAAAACTATATGGAAAGCTCTTAAAAAAGTGATTTATCCTGACGACACTAAACTGTGTGCAAAGATCAATAATGAGAAGGGTGCAGAAGTACTAAAACAAGATGCGGCAAGATTATACAGGTCTGATGGGCAATTTTGCACATGAGTAAAAAAAACAAAGGCTTTAATTATCAATTGGGCAATAAGGAGCTACGATCAACGCAACAAGAAGAGGACCTTGGAGTCATCATCCATAAAAGCAAAAAAAAAATCGAGGCAATGTACAGTGGCTACGGCTAAAGGAAATCAAATACTTGGATTTGTTAAAAAAACAATGGTCAGCAGGGAGAAGTCGATCAGTCTAAATCTGATCTGCAAAAAGACAAGGACATTATGGAGAAAGTACAGCGGAAAGCAACAAAGAGGATCAAAGGACTTAAAAATCTTGAATAAAAAGATAGATTGAAAGAATGTGGATTAACAACACTGGAAACAAAAAGATGTAGAAAAGATCTGATACAGGCAGCACAATAAATTGATTACCAAGAAAGAAGAAACACCGTTTACCGGATTTTTTAACTGGAGAATAGAATAGGATTACGAGGCCAGAGATACAAGCTCTCCAAAAAATAAAAAGTGCCGTCCGGCGAAAATTATTCAGCAGTAGAGTGGTAAACACCTGGAATGATCTGAGGGATGAAACAGTCTTCGCGGAATCAATCAACAGTTTTAAGATCAAGCTCGGAAAGTTAGGATGTTTGGACACTTATCTTGCAGTGGTTCTCACACAGACTATAATCTACTGAACCACTTTAAACTCTGTTGTTATGTTATATTAAATGATCATAAAAACTTTAACAAAGAATGAGTATACGTTATATACATTTATCAATCAATCAATCAATCAATCAATCAATCAATTAGCTTATAAAGTGCTATTTCCGCGATGTTCAACAGCGCTTCTCAATGAATTTTGAAAACAAATGGGTCATGAGATCCGGTCTGAACTTCGCAAGTGATGGAGAAGTAGTCAGAGAAGAAGCTAGAAAGTTCCAGAGAAAAGGAGCAGAAAAAGCAGATTTGGCAAAAGAGTGTTTAACACGAGTTAAGAAAAAGCGAGAAGAAGACGATCGTAAACCGGGGCGTTTAGGTTCAATTAATATATCTGATAAATACTTAGGAAATAATTTAGATTGAGACTTATACATAAACGTGCAAATTTTAAAAATTATTCTATATTTTATAAGTAGCCAGTGCAAGAGAACAAGATATGGAGATATATGAGAAAAGAAAGGGACACGAGCAACTAGACGAGCAGCAGAGTTAAAAGCTTTACTTAAAGAATAGAGTATAAAGTCAGGAAGACCATAGTAGAGCGAGTTACAATAATCAATATAGATAAAACTAACAAAGTAACAAGAAGGAGAAGAGTAGGATCATCAAGAAAAGGCAAAAGTTTTTTTATTCTACGTAGATGAAAGTAAGAGCTTCTAGCAACACTATTAATCTGAGAAGAGAGAGACAGTAGAATCAAAGATAAAACCTAGACTACAAAACTTATGAGAGACATCAAGAGTTTTAGAATCAGGTAAGATAATAGGAGGAATATTAATAGAGTGTTTAGATTTACTAAAACAAATTAATTCAAACTTAGAAGGATTAAGTTTAAGACACATAGAGTCAGACCAGGCGATAATTGAAGAAAGACATAGAGGTAGATTATGAAGAACACTATTGAGATTAGATGGAGGAAAAAAAGAATCATCAGCATATAGTTGACTAGAGAAAGAAAAGTTATTAATAATAACACGAGGTAGTTCAGAAGTATAGAGTATAAATAGAAGAGGGCCAAGAATAGAACCCTGAGGTACCCCGAAAGTAAGAGTAGAGGAGTTAGAAGTAGAATTATTGAGAACAACAGAAGAAAAACGATTACAGAAATAAGAAGAAAACCATGATAGACAAGAATCAGTAATATTAAAAGAAAGATGTAGCAGTCTCAAGAGAATAGTATGATCAACAGTATCAAAAGCCGAGGAAAAGTCAAGAGCAAGAAGAAGAGTAAGATTACTATTGTCACTAAAGATATCATTGTGTATTTTGAGTAAAGAAGTTCCAGTACTGTGAGCAGGTCTGAAACCAGATTGAGATACAGGTAGCAGAGTTAAAGTTTAAATAGGATGAGAGTTGATTAAAAACTACATTTTCTATTATTTTAGAAATGAAAGTAATATTAGTTACAGGTCTATAATTAGATAAAGAGGTAGGATCTAAGGATGAGTTTTTGAAGTTCATAACTATCAAGTCGTCGCCCAATCTACATACCAGGAAAAGACTTTCATCACAAGGCACTTCAAACATATTAGCACATAAAAAATATACAATATTCTATAAATTCTACCGAATGTTTGGCGTTAATATGTTTGTAGTTTGTTTTTTCAATTTTTCTCACTAAAGTTTTTTGGTGAACGTTTAGTTTGTTAAAATTCCAAATAAAACTTATTTTCCAAATTCATGCTGCATATATGCATTTATAAATTCTTTCCGGCAGTAAGTTTAGTTCATTCTTGACACTGCAATCAACATCACAGTGATCCCATTGATTCAACAATTCAGTTTGTTAGTTGGACAAATCTAGAACTACCTTATTTTTAACTTCTAATTCTCGAGAGAGATGGAGCAGTCGCTGCTCGCGATCTTGTTCGTTTGTTAGATTACGTCGGTTGGTCGCAGAACTTCGAGTAAATGTTAGTAATAGACTATAATTTTTATAAAACTAAACGTTCACCAAAAAACTTTAGTGAGAAAAATTGAAAAAACGGACTACAAACATATTAACGCCAAACATTCGGTAGAATTTATAGAATATTGTAAAAATTATCGTCTATTACCAACATATATATATATATATATATATATATATATATATATATATATATATATATATATTTTGGGACGAGGTTTTCAGCTATGCAGATTTCATTGAATATTTTTGCCCACTTCACGTTAATTAACTTTTTAAAAATTGTATTTATTGAGACCTAGTGACATAATTTGGCTGGCCATATATGTATATATATCTTGGTTGCGACCATTTAATTAAAGATCACGTTTATTTTTATTTTTGGGTACAGGGTATTTTAAAAGAGATCGAAACTGGACAGCTTCACTCTCACTTAATCGAATGTTTAATTAGTAAAATCAAAATGTCGGACAACGATAGTAAGTTTGTTTAATAAATTTTTTTTCGACTTTTAAACATTTTTAATTAGAAATAAATATTTAGGTTTATTTTAGCATTTGTTTATAATACTTTATGTATACTTTTTTTAATTTAATTAATTAATTTATTTGTTTATTTTTATTTATTATATTTTATATATATGTTGACATAAAATTTATGTTTTTAATTAATGTTTACCCATTAATAATTAATTATGTTATAGATAAACTATTATAACAATTTAATTGTTTTATTTATTTATAACTTAATAATAATGTATAATTAATTAGGAATAATTATATTATTATAATATATAAAAAAATACAAGCATAAATAATATTGATTGAAAGAAGATTTACGTCATGCATCACAATCGGAAATTATCAATTTGGTTTTCTAGCGGGGAAATCAACAATTGATGCAATTCACATCCTTTGGCAACTGCAAGAGAAGTACTTCGCAAAGCATCAACAACTATCACACATTTTTGTAGACCTTGAAAAAGCATTTGATCGAGTTTCTCGTGAAGCAATCAGGTGGAGTCTACGTCGACAACTCATTCCAGAATATCTGGTTCGACTTGTGATGAAATGTATACGAATACTAAGACTCTCATCAGCACTACGGTTGGAAACACAGACATCGGCGATGGAATTTACCAAGGCTCGATTCTCAGTCCACTGTTATTTATAACTGTGATGGAAGAATTCACAAAACCGATACGCACTGGTGACATTTGGAATCTAGTATATGCTGATGATATCGATTTAACAGCCATGTCTGAGCAGAATGCCCCACAGATGTTTGAAGATTGGAACACCAGACTAGTCGATCATGGATTCAAAGTCAACATCAGCAAAACCAAAGCAATGAACACTGGTGAACCCTCCAATCTACAGCTACTGGACGATGGCCCTGTTCAGTTTGTAAAGCTGCTGTAGGTAACGATTCAATCAAGTGTCAGCAGTGTAACCAGTGGTGTCACAAACGTTGCTCAAAAATAATTGCTACTTTACCTAAAGTGTCCAATTTTGTTTGTCCTGCTTGCATCAATCAACAACAACAAATTCGAAATAGCACTGTTTTTGAAGCCATAAAAATAGAGAAAGTCACATCGTTTCAATATCTAGGGGATGTTCTGGATTGTTATGGAACAGCTGAAGCTGCCGTTCGAGCACGCATACGTGCAGCCTGGAATAAATGGCATCTCCTTGCCTCTATATTGATGCGGCGTGATATCCCACTACCACTACGATCAAGACTTTATAAATCTGTGATACGTCTGGTGTTGTTATATGGTGCAGAAACATGGCCAATGACAACCAAACTGGAACAACAACTTCAACGAACTGACATGAAAGTGCTCCGATGGATGCCACTAATTAGTCTGAAGGGCCACATCAAATCTACCGAAATCCTGCATCGTGCTGGTTTAGATGATATAAAAGACGAATGCCGGCAACACCGTCTGCGGTGGTTTGGTCATGTCAAACGAAATGGAAACAGTGCCATAACTTCTCTTGCAGATGTTGAAGTACCTGGCACACGTTCCAAAAGCCGTCCAAAGAAGTCCTGGTCGCAAACAATCGAGCAAGACATGAAAGCTCTAAATTTAAATGAAATGGATACAACTGATTGTCTAATTTGGCCCAAAAAGTTGATGGCAAACAACGTCCTACCTCGGGAAACCGGGTCTCTGGACGCAAAACGAAAATTGATTGGTTGATAAATAATATATAATTATAAGTCCTGGTTATGACATTAAACTGACCCTCACTGCCTTGTGAGTGATGTTGGATCATCAAAGGCTAGGCCCACCGCTTATAACTGTGGTTGCGTAAGGAAGGGCGTAAATAAAAGTAAAATAGATCCCTGTGGGGTATGTGACAGGAGAGTGAAGGCTAACTCGGTATTGTGTATAGGATGTCAGAAACGGGTGCATAAGAGATGTAGTGGTGTGAGGGGGGCACTGAAAAAGGTGGAAGGCACGTTCAAATATAAGAAGAGTGTTCATGGTGTGATTAATAGGACGGACTCAAGGACGGGGTTGAGTGGTGGTATTGAAAGAGTGGAAAGCTTTATTTATTTAGGGGTTAAGCTGAACGCGGATGGAGGATGTTTGAACGCTGTTACGACTAGAGTTCGTGTGGGATGGATGAAATTTAGGGAACTTGGTGGGGTATTGTGTGGAAAGAAATGGTCAGTGAAAATGAAAGGGAGGGTATATAAAGCTTGTGTGAGAGTAGCAATGGTATATGGTGGTGAAACTTGAGTGTTGAGGAGAGAGGAGGAAAGTGTACTGCAGAGGGCTGAAAGAGCTATGGTGAGGATGATGTGTGGGGTTAAAGTGAAGGATAGGAGGAGTAGTACAGAGCTGATGTCGAGGATGGGACTGAATGAGGACATTGTGACATTGATAAGGAGATCGAGATTGCGGTAGTATGGAGATGTGTTGAGAAGGGATGAAAGGGTCGGGATTAGGCGAGTGTTGGAGTTCGAGGTTGAAGGAGTGATAGGAAGAGGTCTTCCGCGACTGGGACGGAGAGAGCAGGTGGAGAAGGACAGGGTGAAAGCGGGGTTGCGTGATACTGAGGCGAGTGACAGATGTGAATGGCGTCGAGGGGTATTTCGGTTTCATCATAGGTAGCCAAGCGGCAACCCCCGATCTCGGGGAAAATGTCGTCTAAACGTGTGTTGTTTGTTGTATAATTACATATGATTATCATCATATGACATGTATATATTATAATTTATTTATAAATTTTTAATATAAATTATAATATAAAAATATGGAGTCAGAACGCTGCGACATGTTTAATTTAATAATGATACACACTAATGCAGATGAGAATTTTGACTTTGATGGAGACAATGAAGCGGAACCATGGCAAAAAGGAATTGATGATGAAGACAGTTTGCCTTCAAATCATGACTCTCCTGATCAATCAGTTATAAGTCGATCTGACAGTGAAAGCAGGCCTGAAAATGGAGAATATGATGAAAATTACAATAGGCATGAAAATTATGAGGACAATAAAAAAGAAAAAGTTGATGATGTTACTTTCAAAGACCACGATAGTGA
The DNA here is from genome assembly GCF_000326865.2 of Helobdella robusta. NCBI lineage: Eukaryota > Metazoa > Annelida > Clitellata > Rhynchobdellida > Glossiphoniidae > Helobdella > Helobdella robusta. The sequence goes on along the minus strand of NW_008704261.1, from coordinate 2,171,811 downwards.
TGCTGAAAATAACAGCAGTAGTGACGATGAAATGTCAAACAGAAGAAAAGAAAATTTTATGTCTGAAAGTGATGATGAAATTGCAACAACTAAAGACAAAGGTTAATTTTATTTGTTTTGGTTGGGCTGATGGAATGTAAAATTAAAATTGGTAAAATTAAAAAATAGCAGATTAAAAGATATCTTTCAAAAGATCAGCAGAGCAAAAAGATTGAAGGCACTTAAGTTTAATATAACAATTTCTATTATGTTCTATTTTTTTCTTGATTAACTAGAACTTGTATGTTAAATTAACTGATAAGAAGTGTATTAACAAATTAAATGGAAACTGAGGATTATTTAAGTGCAATATAACTTGATTAAGGCCTCAGATTAAATTTTATTAATTCATATAGCAATGGACTAATTTCAGTGCATGAGAATATAGTCTGTAATGCTTGATGTTTTGATCGTAATGATGCTAAGCAAAATATTGAAACCCTATATAGCTAATTCTTCGGACTTGTTTGGAGATGCTGATGATATTAGCTCCAATGATGATGAGGAAGAAGAAAATAATGCAAACACTTCTAAATCGCCAATGGATTCACATGAGGGCATTGAACAGGATGCCAACATCGATGATCACATTCAGCCCAGAACTTCTCTGGTTAGTTCACTTGCTCAGTACTTTATTTTCTTTCAATATTTTCATATTGTTCATTTATAATTGAAAAATCAAATTGTTACAAGTGAATTTAAAATTTAAAGGATGGTGATGATAATACAAGCGGAGATGTAACTAGAAGAGATCACAATGATGAGGAACATCATTCAGGTAGTGAGGAGGAAGAAGCAGAGCCTCCTGAGGTGAGAATTGAGGCCGATCTACCAAAAATATCTGTAAATCTTGGTGATCAGATGCATTTTGTCAAGTTACCTAATTTTTTGAGTGTTGATCCAAGGTTGGTTTGTTTGTATGTGGCATTATTTTGTTTATTTACAGTTTATTAATTTAACCAAATGTTTATATTTAATAATTCTTTTTGAATGTTTTATTACTCCTAATATATTTATATTGAAATGATTTGAGGCCTAAAAAATTGCAACTTGATCACACTTTAGCTCACATTAATTTGTTTCTATTTATTGAAACAATTTATTTTACCTATTTTTGTTTTTGGTTTCTTTTAATATTGATATTGGTTATTGAGACTGCTTTCTAGGTCTGTACACTATCTTCAAACTTTCACGTTTCTCCTTTGCTTCAAGTTTTTCTAATTTTGCAAGCACTGCTAATGATAAATTGCAACCAACTTGATGCAAAAAATTGAAAACTGTCAATGATTTGCTGAACACAAATTATTTTATTTTGAAACATTCATTAATAATATTATCATCCTCAATTTTTAATCAATGGAAGTCATAATTTCTTGCAGACCTTTTGATGAGCAGCTGTATGAAGATGAAGTCGATGAAGAAGATCTCATGGATGAGGAAGGTAGAACTAGACTAAAACTGAAGGTACATATTTCATGTTCTATTGTTATTATCTCTATTATTCTTTTTATAGGCCAAATTTTAAGAGTTAAAACTAGTGTGATAAATTTTATTGAAAAATCTTTCTGTGCATTATTTTGTAAGTTTTCTTTTGCAGAAGGAAAAACAATTAAAATACTAAAATTAAATAATCGCTTTTAAATTTTTGTAGGTAGAAAACACAATTAGATGGCGGTTTGCAAAGGAACATAATGGTAGATTTTCTTTTGTCAATCAGTAATTATTTATTTATTAATATTAATGTTATATTCCATTATACATATATGTATATGACAGCAGTAGTATCCGATCCTAATTTATTTTGGCATCAAAGAAGGTTTCAAAAAGATTTGTGATCTGCAAAAATCCCAAAATGAAATAGTCTGTAACCAAGATAAGCTTACTGATGAACAAAGTTCTTTTCGTCGTGAGTTGGCTTCAATTGACGCAAAGTTAAGCGAAATGGCCAACACAATAGATGAATTTGATATGTCGGTAACCAATGTAAACATGCAAATTAAAGGTATTGAAGGGGCTTGAAAAAGAATTGGGCTGAAGGATCAATTGTAAAAGGATCAATTAACGAAGAAGTTAAATTGACTACAGTGGCTCTTTAACTCAATTAACGAATTGACTACAGTGGCTCTTTAACTCAATCTTCAATTCAATTAACGAAGAAGTTAAATTGACTACAGTGACAAATCTTTTAAAAACGATGTTGAAACAATCAACCGTGAGTGCAATGTTGTGTTATTTAGAAAAGGTACTGAATTGGCAAAAAAAGACAACCCACGTCAAATGTTGATTGAGTTTAAAAAAGTCCTGGGCATGGTGGTTTGGTAACATATTTTAGAAACCATTTTAAATGTGTAAAAGTTCCATCGCCACTGATAATTATATTTGAAGAGATATGTTTTAATTTGACGCTACTGAAGACTTCAGTAATTTTTCTTGTGATTTTATAGGTTAAGTTCTGTTCCACCTGCTAAATTTTTCGAAGAATTTATTTTAGGTTTAGAACAAATAACAGTAGTTAGATATTCCGTCAGATATATATGCAACACCCTTTGCTGATGTTTTTTCTGGTTTATAGGTTTATAGATTTATAGGTTTATAGATTTATAGGTTAAGTTCTGTTCCACCTGCTAAATTTTTCGAAGAATTTATTTTAGGTTTAGAACAAATAACAGTAGTTAGATATTCCGTCAGATATATATGCAACACCCTTTGCTGATGTTTTTTCTGGTTTTGATCTAGTCAATAGAATAAATCAGTCTAACCATGTGCTTGGTGATACCCTGGATTTGATTGCTACATCAGGTGGTTTTTTTGTTAGAAGATGTATTGGTGTATCCATCTGGTATTTTTTCAGATCATGGTTTAGTAACTGATCAATTTTTAATCAATCCGACTCCGGTCATTTTTCAAATCAAAAATCGTGTATCAGATCCTGGAAACGAGTGGATAAAAACGTCTGACTGACCTTTTTAGGTGCTCACCTATCTCGAAACATTATGGTCAGGATGATGTTGTTGAATTGGGTTTAAAATATTCAATAAGGAGCTTTTAAAAATAGCTGACGATATTGCTCCACTTCGTGAATTTCGATGGAAACATGTCACGACTGCACCATGGTTTGACAGTAACTGCAAAAAGGCTAAGCAAATGTGTCGAAAAAAAAATGAAGGTTCAGAATTACTAGTTGTTATAATAATAAAGTTTATTGGGTATTAGCAACGAAACAAAAGATTGTTACTCAGCGAAACGAAGGATTTTTTGTTTTTCAAAAAAAATTCCAAGTACTTATGGCAAACGATTAATAAATTATTATGAAAAGAGACAAGTGTTTAAAATTAAGATGGTTCAATGCATAGCGCCGATGATTTTAAAAAACTTTTTGCTGACAAGTTAAAAGTGACCGAAAAGTCGACTGAATGTTTTAATCTTCTAGTTATTTCTACTAATACCAAAAATATTATATTTCTATTCAAATCGTTTCCAGTGTTGACTGAAAAACAGATATCTAAAGTTGTTAATTCGTCACATACGAAGTCATGCTCACTGGACCCAATATCGACGCATCTATTCAAAGAATATACTGAGTGTTTTATTGTCTACTTAACAGATATAATTAACATTTGCCTGATGAAGGGTGTAATGCCACAAGTGTGCAAGCATCCGATTGTCACGCCAATTTTAGAGAAAACAGGATTAGATAAATCAGATCTGATAAACTATAGGCAAGTGTCAAATTTGTCTTTCGTATCTAAGATTATAGAACGTCCTGTTGAGCTGGTTCTGAATAATCATATTAATAAAAATAGTATTTGGCCTTTACATCAATCTAAATGAAGAAAGTTTCATATGACCGAAACGGCTCTGTTGGATATATTTTCTTATGTTTATTCAGCACTCAGCAGTAACAAAAAGTAACTTTGTTGACAGACCTGGACATGAGTTCGGCGTTCGATACTGTGAATCATAAAATCCTGTTGGACAGACCAAAATATTGTTATAGTTAAAATAAGATTGCGTTAATTTGGTTTGAATCATTTCTTACTGGTCGAACTCAGCTGATTTCTTACTATTATGGTCTCTTAGAACCAACGAAACATACGTCAGGGGTGTCTGTTCTTGGACCGATTCTCTTGAATTTGTACGTTGCAGTACGTTGTACTGGACTTACTGAATAAACGTGGTTATTATTGCCATGGGTACGCAGATAACATGCAGATTTGTATTTTATGTTTTCCGGATCAGATGCCTATTATATTTGAGAAACTGACAAAAACTTTATCTGATGGGTCAAAGTAGGTTAAAGTTATGAATCAGGCTAAGGCTGTAAAGAAACCTGACACCTAATTCGCATCAAAGTTCAATTTTACAACACCAAAGTTAATTTTTACAACGTCAAAGTTCATCTTGACAAAGTCAATATTTCCCTATATATACAGCAAGGAGCACTGATGATGATTCATTCGGAATCGAAATATGGCCTTATTTGCAGCATGAATTTGAAAAATAAGTTTATTTTGAATTTTAATAAACTAAACGTTCACCAAAAAACATTAGTGAGAAAAATCGAAAAAACGAACTACAAACATATTAACGCCAAACATTCGGTAGAATTTATAGAATATTGTAAATATATATATATATATATATATATATATATATAATCCGATCTCTAATGTATATATATAAATATATATATATATATATATATATATATATATATATATATATATATATATATATATATATTGGGCCCTCTTCTTTTCACAATTTTCATCAACGATTTCCATAATGTGACTACGCTATTTAAATGTATTATGTTCGCTGACGACACTAATATTTTCAACAGTTCTAAATCACTAATTGATGATTAATTGCTAATTAATATCGATCTCAAGAGAATTGAGGCTTGGTTTTCGGCCAACAAACTAATCATCAACATTGATAAATCATGCTATACAATTTTTGGTCCTGCAATACTTACCAATAATATTCAAGACTTTTCTCTTAAATTAAATCCTAATATTTTTAGAAAATGTAGCACAATTAATTTTTTAGGTGTATATATCAAAAGTAATCTGT
>NW_008704261.1:2147191-2166464 GCF_000326865.2 Helobdella robusta | reverse complement strand
AAACAAACCGATCATACCACAGAACTTCTTGCTAAGACTAAAATTCTATCAATTAATCAAATTAATTTTTATCTTCAAACATTATTTACTTTTAAATTCTTAAGAAATCTTTTACTTCTATATTATTCAGAAATTATTCTTCCATTATTCAAATTCATATAAATCAATTATTTCAAGGCAAAATCATACTTTCTATATAAAAACATCAAAAACATCTAGATTAAATTTGTATATTTTGTAACAATTGTATATCTCACACTGCCCCTAAATTATGGAACAGTGTGATTCCCTTCAACATTAAAAACATCGATAATCTGGCATCATTTAAAAAAAATCTCAAAATTTTTGCTTGTACTTATAAATCTCCATGAATCCTTGTGCTTACGGACTATCCTACCGGGCATTATTCGTTACTCTGACTGTTTACGTTTTGTATGCATATTTTTCATCAATTTGCCATCTACGATCATATCTTAGAAAAATGTTGTTTATATTTTTGTAACTGTGCAGATGGTGTTTATATGTGAGAGAAAATGTGTTTGTATACTTCTGCAAAAGTTTGATCATTGTTGTTTTCTCATTGAATCATTGTAGAACATTTTTAGTTAATAAACTATTACGAGTTTTTTTTCTGTTTATTTTTGTATCTTTGGAGAAAATAAACAATATATATGTATGTATGTATAGATATGGTTAATTAAATAAGTGTGTGTGTATGTGTGTATGTATGAATATATTTCACGTTACTCTGACTTCTAGGTTATGTATATATATTTTTATAAATTATCATCTACTATCATAACTTAGAATAATGTTTTATATACAACACACGTTTAGACGATATTTTCCTCGAGATCGGGGGTTGCCGTTTGGCTACCTATGATGAAACCGAAATACCCCTCGACGCCATCCACATCTGTCACTCGCCTCAGTATCACACAACCACGCTTTCACCCTGTCCTTCTCCACCTGCTCTCTCCATCAATGTCACAATGTCCTCATTCAGTCCCATCATTGACATCAGCTCTGTACTACTCCTCCTATCATTCACTTTAACCCCACACATCATCCTCACCATAGCTCTTTCAGCCCTCTGCAGTACACTTTCCTCTTCTCTCATCAACACTCAAGTTTCACCACCATATACCATCGCTGCTCTCACACATGCTTTATACACCCTCCCTTTCATTTTCACTGACCATTTCTTTCCACACAATACCCCACCCAGTTCCCTAAATTTCATCCATACTACAGCGTTCAAACATCCTCCATCCGCGTTCAGCTTAACTTCTAAATAAACAAAGCTTTCCACTCTTTCAATACCACCACTCAACCCCGTCCTTGCGTCCGTCCTATTAATCACACCATGAACACATTTCTTACACTTGAACGTGCCTTCCACTTTTTTCAGTACCCCCTCACACCACTACATCTCTTATGCACCCATTTCTGACATCCTATACACAATACCGAGTAAGCCTTCACTCTCCTGTCACATACCCCACAGGGGTCTATTTTACTTATCACTCGCTCCCCACGTTCCCCACTCACCATTACCTTCATCTTACCAATATTAACTTTTAACCCTTTCTTTCCAATAACACTTTTCCATCTGTCAAATTTTAACTGCAATTCTTCCATGCTATCAGCCATCAAGACTAAATCATCTGCATACAAAATCTCAAATAACAACCCCTCCATTATGTTTCCACACACAACATCCATCACAATGGCAAACAGAAATGGTGATAACACTGATCCTTGATGCACTCCTACCTTAACACTAAAAGCGTCCGACATCCCCCTTCCAACCCTCACCTTTGTCTTTGCCCCTTCATACAGCTGCATCACAGCTTTAACAAGTCTCTCTTTCACTCCTTTCTTCCTCTACGCCCCTTCAATGACCTTCCTCGGTACTCGATCAAAAGCCTTTTCTAGATCCACAAAACACATGTACAATCTTCGTTTCTTCTTTCTATAATTCTCCTGCAACATTCTCACCATGAACAACGCATCCACCGTTCCCCTACCAGGCATAAACCCACACTGCATTTCATTAACTGTCACCATATTTCTCAACCTCCTCTCAAGCACCCTTCACTACCTTCATTCCGTGCTCTAGCAATTTCACACGCCTATATGACCCACAATCTCTCACATCTCCTTTGCCCTTATACAACGGCACCAACACACTGTGTCGCCAATCCTCAGGTATACCTTCATCATCAAACATACTGTTAGCAATTTTCATCATAACTTCAATTCCTATCACCTCACTCGCTTTTATATGTTCTGCCGCCACTTCCGAAACCACTGTCGCCTTACCTAGTTTCATTTCTCGAACTGCTTTCTCTACTTCCTCCATCGTCACCTTCTCTATAGGTCCGTGTGTGACCGCGGATTCCACATCTCCATCCCACTCATTCTCTTCATTCATCAACCTTTTCATATGAGCTTTCCACACCTGAGCTTTTTCCTCCTCATCTATGCACAACTTGCCAGATCCATCCCAAACACATCCATTCCCTATAACATCTTTCCTATCCCTCATTGACTGCTTTGCTACTTTGAACATTTTCCTCGAACTCACATCAAATTCCATTTCCTTCATTAACCTATCTGATGCTTTCGTCATTGCAGTTGCCACTGCCTGTTTTGCAACCTTCTTAGCCTTCCTATACTCAAACTCCGCTTCCTCCATCATGTCCCTTCTCCATACCCTAAACCTCTCCTTCTTGACCTCCAAAACCCTTCTTATATCTTCATCCCACCACCACGTCTCATCATGCCTACACTTTCCTTTCGTCCATCTACATACTTTATCTGCCGTAGCCAACACACAGTCCCTGTATCTCTCCAAAACATCTCCATCCTTACCACTCTCCCAATTTTCAGCCACCTTCTCTTCAAATGCCTTCCTCACCTCTGCATCCTGCAACTTCCATGTCTTTCTCTTTGCCACAAACTTATCCTTCTTTCTCTTCCCCATTTCTTTTGATGTTACATCCATCTCAACCATACTATGCTACCGCATACCAGGTATCTCCTTCACATTCTTCACATACTTCCTATGTTTGGCCCTTACCAACTTCAACTTCCATGTATTTCTCTTTGCCACAAACTTACCCTCCTTCCTCCTCTCCATTTCTTTTGATGCCACATCCATCACAACCATACTATGCTGCAACATACCAGGTATCGCCTTCACATTCCTTACACATTTTCTATTCTTCGCCCTTACCAATATATAATCTATCATTAACCTATGCTCCCCTGACCTAGATGTAATCAATCGCGCTGGTTCCCTTGTAAACCAGGTATTCCCCACCACCATGCTATGTGAATCCGCCAACTCCAACACTCTACGCCCTTCCTCATTCCGTATACCATATCCCCATCTCCCAGGTACACCTTCATATCCGTCTGCATCCGCCCCCACATGACCATTCAAATCACCCAACAACACCACAAACTCATCCAACCCCGCTTGCCCAATCTCGTCAGAAACATCATCATATAACCTATCCTTCTCCTCTTCGTTCGTAATTTGTTGCAGAGCATATCCTGATATCACCCTCACTATTACACCATCACCACCACAATTACACCATTGCTTCTCCGCCTCACTTCCAACACCTTCTCCACCAACTCTTCTCTTACCATCACAACGCAACCCAACTCCTCCCGTACCATCATTCCCCTTCCACCACAACTTATATCTTCCTCCTTTAGCCCCCACAAACCTTGTACCCTCACCCTTCTATCTGATCTCCTGTAATGCAGCCACGTCAACCATTCTCCTCTGCAGCTCCTCCACCACTTCCAAACTTCTTCCTGTCAACGTGCCTACATTCCAGGTACCAAACCTCCAACCCCTTGGTCTACAAGTAGTCCTTCCATCTATAGTACCTTGCACCGCCACATTATAGTGTGGGGTGCCAGTAGCCAGACCATCCACAGGGCCTTGCACCACAACCCCATGGACTGGGTCTCCGGAGATTCTTCGCACCCTCTTCTGCCGGATACTGAGGGCCACTGTTATTTCCGTCATCATAAGTATTATTTTTTTTGGCTAGTTTTTACGCAGGACGCCCTTCCTTACGCAACCACAGTTATAAGCGGCGGGCCTAGCCTTTGATCATCCAACATCACTCACAAGGCAGTGAGGGTCAGTTTAATGTCATAACCAGGACTTAGAATAATGTTTTATATATATTTATATAATAGAATGTTTTATATATATTTATATAATAGAATAATGTTATATATATATTTATATAATAGAATAATGTTTTATATATATTTATATAATAGAATAATGTTTTATATATATTTATATAATAGAATAATGTTTTATATATATTTATATAATAGAATAATGTTATATATATATTTATATAATATATATATATATATATATATATATGTATATAATTTGGTATGAGGTTCTCAGATAAACATGTACGGTTGAAGATTACACCCCATTTTGCAGTTAGAAGTTTTTTAAATAAAATTTCAACAACACCAAGCTGTTTTTGACATATATATATGTGTGTGTAACCATGCAATGTTTCTGTATATTTTTGCAAAAGTTTGGTCATTTTAGTTTTCTCATCGTAATATTTTTGACAATTTTTAGTTAAGGCACTATTGCAAGTATCTTTCTGTTTACTTTTTGTGTCTTCGAAGAAATAAATAAAATAAATAAATAAAAAATATATATGGTTAAGACTTTAAGACTGTCAGAAATGCAATTATTGATGAAAATCACAGCATGTTCTGCATCAGTTAGCTTCATATTTAATTTTTCTATCTTTAGATCTTAAATCATTGTAAAATTACAACCAAAATTTTTTGTTTATTAAGCTTTTTTGTTCTATCATGTCTAAATATTCTATCATGCTTGAAATAAATAGAAATTTTGGTTTTGAACTCTAGAAACTTGGCAATAATGTATAATGTACCGTTAGAAAAATTAAACAGAAAGTTAACTAACGCAGAACATACTGTGATTTTTATCTTAAAGCAGGTTTGAATGCACGGCTTATGTTTTGTGAGTGAGATAATTTATCCGTTCAGGGCTTTTAATTATGAACATGAAACTTAATACTAATTCTTCTAAACGTTCTTGAATATAATTCTTGAATATAATTTTACTAACTATGTTAAATAACTAGGCGTTCACAAGTAAACTCGAGAGCATTTTAGCAAATAATTAAGTTGTCTATATATATATATAATTCTTGTTTATATATATATATATATATATATATATATAATTTGGTACGAGGTTTTCAGAAAGATATGTTCGATTAAAAATTATACCCCAATTTGTAGTTATTTGCTTTTTAAATAAGACTTCAACAAGACGTAGTTTATCAGACTCATATTTATTTCAGCCCGTGATTTGGCTGACGGCTGTTTCGGCTAGTGTCATCGTCAGAGCCTAAAATTACATGTATTAATTATTTAATATAAATATTGTATTGAATTATATGAAATATTAAATCAATTAAAAGTTACTGATAAATGTGGCCTAAAATAAATGTCAGCATGTTTGATAACCTCTGTAAAATCAACATATTATAAGTATATATATATATATATATATATATATATATATATGTTGGTAATAGACCATAATTTTTACAATATTCTATAAATTCTACCGAATGCTTGGCGTTAATATGTTTGTAGTTCGTTTTTTCGATTTTTTTCACTAAAGTTTTTTGGTGAACGTTTAGTTTATTAAAATTCAAAATAAACTTATTTTTCGAATTCATGCTGCAAATAAGGCCATATTTCGATTCCGAATGAATCATCGTCAGTGCTCCTTGCAGTATATATAGGGAAATATTGACTTTGTCAAGATTAACTTTGACGTTGTAAAAATTAACTTTGGTGTTGTAAAATTGAACTTTGATGCGAATTAGGTGTCAGGTTTCTTAATTGGCTGGTCATCTTCTTTGGTCTCCTTTTCTTCATCGATAGCATCATATTCTTCTTTGTCACTATTTACGATGCTAGTTTTTATTACTTCTTTGTTTTTGTTGTTGGTTAAGCGCCGGGTTGGAAGTGAGGTTGTCATTTTTTGTTGTATATTTATTTTTGGATTATTGATGTCGATAAACAAATTACTACACAGCAATAACCTTCCTAGTACCAACAATCACGATAACGACATCATCTTTTATTACAGAAATCACATGTCAACAGCATACAAGGTAGATGAAGCTATTCTTAAGCATATCATCAATAAAAATGTTACACCAACCAACCCAAATAGTAAAGTTAAACTCCGAATTTATTACAACAATAAAAAGACGTCTCACCTAATACTGAAAAACAACTGCAGTCCTAGAGATAACTCTGAGTTAAAGCGTAATCACGTAATATATGAATTTAATTGCCCGTTTGACGGCTGTGCACGTCAACATGACTCATATATCGGGATTACCTCACTGACTAGAAGGCTTACGATGCATAAACAGAGTGGTGCTATCAAATCTCATTTGGACTCAACACACCCAATCACAATTAGCCGTGAAATCCTCGACAGCAACACCAAAGTAATATACCAGAACAGCAACTACACGCATCTTAAAATTGCAGAAGCTGTCCTAATCGACATCAATAAACCAAAAATAAATATACAACAAAAAATGACAACCTCACTTCCAACCCGGCGCTTAACCAACAACGAAAACAAAGAAGTAACAAAAACTAGCATCGTAAATAGTGACAAAGAAGAATATGATGCTATCGATGAAGAAAAGGAGACCAAAGAAGATGACCAGCCAATTAAGAAACCTGACACCTAATTCGCATCAAAGTTCAATTTTACAACACCAAAGTTAATTTTTACAACGTCAAAGTTAATCTTGACAAAGTCAATATTTCCCTATATATACTGCAAGGAGCACTGACGATGATTCATTCGGAATCGAAATATGGCCTTATTTGCAGCATGAATTCGAAAAATAAGTTTATTTTGAATTTTAATAAACTAAACGTTCACCAAAAAACTTTAGTGAGAAAAATCGAAAAAACGAACTACAAACATGTTAACGCCAAACATTCGGTAGAATTTATAGAATATTGTAAAAATATATATATATATTAAAATTTAATGAGTTAATGTTACACTAGGTAATTGAACACTAGGTAATTCTCTTTATGACGAGTTGGGCAATCTCAAAAAAGAAAGTAATGCAAGATTCGTCAAGTGGTCGGATGGAAGGTTGGTTTTTTTTTTAATTTTGTTTTGTGTTGTCGTGTGTTCAAATACAATGTAAGATAGAAATTAAATTTAGATTAAAATGTATTCTATGATTGGTCTGATTATATACAAAAAAAATGTTTTTAAAAAATATTTATATATTAATTAAATAATTAATTAATTAAATTTATTTTTATAGTTTATCACTTCATTTGGGCAATGAAGTGTTTGATGTGTACACTATGGGATTGAGATCCGATTACAATCATCTCTATGTCAGGCAGGGACTTGGATTACAAGGTCAAGCTGTTTTTAAGACAAAACTAACATTCAGGTATTGTAAAATATTTCCAGATATTTTATATTTAATGAAATATAATTTAATAAAGTTTTTGCTTCTTTTGGATAAATTAAATTCAGCTTAGATATTGATATTCATATTGAGATATTTTAACTAATAAATCTTATTGCTAACTTTTTGCAGACCGCATTCAACGGACTCATTCACCCATCGTAAAATGACAATGTCCCTGGCTGATCGGTCCAGTAAAACTCAGAAAGTTAAAGTTCTACCAATTGTTGGCAAGGACCCTGAATCACAAAGAAGCGAACTGATCAAGGTTTACATCCTCTCTTTTAGCCTCTTCGTTTTTGAATTGATTAGTTAATATCTAATTAACTATAATATTTATATATAATTAATTATCTAATCTTAGGATTGCTAGTACGTCCTACCTCGGGGAACCGGGTCTCTGGACGCAAAACGAAGATTGATTGATTGATTGATTAGTTAATATCTATATTATATATGGAGCAATAAACATAATATTGTGTCACTTTTTGTCTGACATTTACTTGTAGCTTTATTAATATTGGTGATTTTTCAAAATAATTTCAACAGAAAGAAGATGAACGTTTGAAAGCCGTGACAAGAAGGGAAAACCAGCAAAGGAGGATGAAAGAAAAAGTAAGTTTGTTGACTGAGCTCCTCTTTTTCCTGCCTTTTTAGTTGCTTTTGTTGTTTTATTACTTTCTGGCATATTTCTGATATGTAAAAGAATGTTGTCACATAGTTTCTTTCTTTTCTTCATTTCTTTTATATGTTGGCACAGGTCCACCACAGAGGATTAAACTCAAACTACCTGGACGCTGATTATGAGGATGACGATGACGACAACGTCATATCATTGTCTGCTATCAAAAAGCAACATAAAAACAAACGTTAGTTAAACATATAATGAATAATTTTTGCCCTATCACGTGTGCCTTTGTTTAGTAAAGAAATTTTTAATTTTGTTTTACCTATCGACGTTTTATGATTTTATGCCAAAGAGCCTGAAAAGTTTATTTAAATATTTTATTTTCCACAGCAATCTACAGTTCAAATAGTGACGACGACAGTAGTTTGGAAGGGGGCAAAAAGAGAAAGTTGAACAAAACCAAGCGAAAAGAATCCGAGGTGTCCAATGATTGCTAATGATTTTAATTTTTTTAAATAAAATTATTTAGTATACTATGAGCTTTTCTAATTTGTAGACGATCTGGTTTGGTTTGCATAGAATCTTATTTGAATGCTTTGATTTTTTTTTAATAATTGAGTCACGGGGGTTGATTTTAATACAAAAACTTTTTATATTGCTGATGTTATAGAAATGTATGAAAATTTTTCAATCCTATTCAGTTATGTTTTCATTTTTCTTACCAGGATGAATCTGAAACCGAAATTGGAGGTGCCAAGAAAAAAGGCAAAATTTCTTATAGTGATGATGATGAAGAGTAACAAAAAATATTAATTTCTTGTTTTTCAGATCATTTTTTGGAAAATGACTTTGTTTTGTTAAAATTATAAAATGCTGATATTTATTCCCATCTGAACAGTTGCTATCTTTCAAATGTTAGACATATTTAAAATGGTTACATGCCAGTTAATCTTTTTTTAAAATGTTTCAATTTATCGTGAAAAAACTTGGTGATTGTTGTGCCGAGCAAACCAATTTGAACTAATTGCTTGTTTGAGATTATCAGCTTATTTAAAATATGATATAAGGGCTATCATTACACTACCTTCCAAGAGCACCTTGTCAACGTTTGTCAGTAATGTAACTGTACTGAGGCGCGTTACTCATTTCAAGCGTTCACGCTGTGCATATAAAGGGAATTTTTAATGTCAAAAATTGTCATTGCGCCGCTACTTTCAATGAACGGTACCAGCGACATCAATTTACACTGTGCTTGCCTTTTATTATTGTTTTGATCTTTCTCCGTCAGTATTGAAATTTTGTAAGCTAATTTTTCTGATATGTTACGAAAAAGAAGTCATAAACATCCACATGCCTTTGCTAAAAGAGAATTTATTCATAAAACGCCTAAAATATTTTTCCCATTCATTCAAAAGCGGCGCTTCTCAGCTGCAATTCTGAACTCAAACAGCTTTAATTCGTACATTTTAAATTTGATATTTAATAGATTTTTTGATTAACCTAAGAGGTTTAAGTTGATATTTTCTTTAGTCAAAACAAAAATTTTGTTTTATTTAATTTAGTTTTAAATATCCGTTGATTTGAAGCAAAATTTTTATATCATTTTCATTTAATGACTATTAAATTATTTGGATTCATCCACGGATAAAAATTTTCATCTGCAAGGCCATGTTAACGTTGGTATTCAAAGGTTTGTCACATGAAATCTGGTAAAACGTTAAGTTAATTAGTTTGAATAGTTAAAAATTAGCTGTAATTTATGTACTATAATTAGCAAAAGAAATTTTTTAAACAACCAAGGCATACTTTTTAATATTTCATCATTCTTCACTTCAAATGTAATTTAATAAATTCAACTATGCGAATTATTATTCTTTATTAACTCGTCGTAACAGCGCAAATATTTCTGTATGAAAATTTGATGAAACGTTCAACATTTTAATAATACAAAAATTGCCAACGGTAATTGGCAACGCTAAGAGAAGCCATATAAAATTACCTTGCCATTTGTTTCAATGGTAAAATGAACAGACGCGTGTCTGCTCCCGCGACAAAAAATTAGAGTGCAAATAATGGAAGGGAAACTAATTTCTAATAACTAAATTTTCTACATAAAAAAATTCGGGTTAACTGAGTTTAAATTGGAAAAAACGACCACATCGTTGAAAATATTGACTTTTAACGTATAGCATTCTAACTAAATCAGTTTAGAAACAGCAAGTATCATGACTGGGTATTCTAAAAGCATTGACATTTTGTTTGATCAGTTGCTGAAATTTATTTAGATTTATTTCGACGCCACTTTCCAAACGTATTGCAAATACAAAATAAGAGTTCTCGTTTATGCATAATAATTGCATGTGATGTTGATTAGAAAAATATCGAGTAATATTTGAACACTTTTTTCCTTTCTAATCCATATCACCTATCCAAGCTTCCTGTCATACATATGTAAAATAAAAGCTTCATGTCAAACGTAGGCGAGTTTTTTGACTTTTGTGCAGCTCATTTCCCGTCACACATATTTTAAGGTGCTACAAATTTCTTACATTCTTTTCTTACATCTTACTCAAACGCGAAAAAACTGTGAGCTCAGGCTAAGTCCGTGAACTCACGTCCAGTGTCGGATCAAGTTGGCGGGACGTTATTTGTATTTAAAGTTAGTAAAAGTCGTTGTTTTAACGGGTGTTTTGAAGAAAAATTTGACATTATGAGCTCAAAAATGAATGTAAGTAAAAATTAGGACCACATTATCAAAAAAGTAAAGTTGCTCCACGCCGGTGAACATTGAAAAATTTGTCCTAAAATTTGTAAAATCCTCTCCCCAGTCGTCAACTAATTTGATTAATTTTTTTAAATTAGAAAAATTCCTCCCGGTCGTATTTTCGATAATATTGTCCCCCTCTTCAAAGTTATCTAGATCCGCCATTACTCACGTCTGCGTGAAACCGTAAACTAAACTATATACAAATATTATTACAAAGTAATAATAAATAAAAATAAAACAATAGATGTCATGTAAACGAAAATAAGAAAAAAGTATTTGATATTAATATATCAACGTATTTTTCATTTGACAATAAATTTTTCTCATTTGAAAACATTTGGAGAAAAAATACTCACCGTTATGATATTATTTCTAAAATATTTTGATGTAGATGTGTTCTGACTATAGTTACAACTATAATCGATGCAGAAACAGAAAAAAATGGCTCTGTAACATTGCTAACGGTTACAATTTAGATTTTTTAATAATTTTTTTTGTAAACAAAACTTACTTCAATTTTACTGTAGAAACAATCGACGTTGAAAAAGACTATAATACAGGCTGCTATTAATGGTACATTACGGCCGCATACGCGATCACTGTTTAACTGAGGGAATTTATTGCAGTAAATGTAAGAAATTCAACAATTATGTGAAGTAATTTCACTAACGTCTATCAAGATTTTAGATGCTACGAACGAAAACAGAATGCTGATGAATTTAAAATGTTTGAATAGGCGACTTAGAGCTGAGTAAAAAGGTTTGTGTTGGGCTGTAAAGTTGTAGGAATGAACGGCATAAGCAATTTTTGACGATACATCAATATTGTGTCCATATATAGCTAAGTATGTAGAATATATTGTGAGAATTTTTATTTATCAGTCAATTCATTAACTAAAATTTTTAATTAATTAATTATTTAAATATGTTTAATCAATTTAAAATTATGACAATCATGTTTTGTTTATAATGCAAACATAACCTTAGTTTATAATGTTAAATGTTTTAAGAACAAATTAAGTACTTTTAACAAAAATTCACTGGAATGCTTACCCATTGCTACATACGTTTCTTTGTCATAAAAGCGAAAAAAATAATGGTAAAAATCGTACAGCATATTTCCTGATGTATTTTCTAATGAAAGATTTTCTGCTCTGATTCTTTATGAACCAATAATTTATCGGAAACAACAAAATCATCAAAAGCTGGCAGATAAAGTAAATGTAAAAAAATTCTAACTTCCAATAATACGGCTTCAGAATATTTTTACAAATGTGAATCACCACATTGAATACAATAGTTCCCAAAGCTATAGAACCAAGATGATGAAAAAACAAAGCATTTATTGTCGAGCAAAGAAAGTTTAAGTTAAAACCTTGATATCTAAAATCATTTGTTTACCAGAATAATTAATCAAATAAGAATTTAAAAAAAAAAAAAACAAAATTACTTTTTAAAGTACATTTTTGTCACCAAATCACTACAAACATAATAACCACAATGCTTTATAAAAACAGACAGCCAGTATGCAGAAGCATAAAAGTACCATGACGTGTACTAAAAGTTTATAAAATTTTTAATTTGAATTTACCATAATTAATTTTGCACAAACTATTGATAAAACTACAAAAAAAAAAATTTCTTACATATATTAGGTCATCCATACCATAGTAAATTGTATTTATTTCAGTTGGTACTAAAACAACTTCAAATTTTAATTTAATTTTTATTAATTCTAAATTTTGTCTATCAAAACATACATTCAAAACTTTATTTACATTGAATATTATGCCGAGCATCGCCAATCGCATTACCGTGATAAGAACATCTCCTGAAAAGTTGAACTAACTTTTCAACTTATTACTTTTGCGTCGGTTATTCAATAACAGTCTCACATTTTGTAACGCAACTTACAAATTTTATTTATAAATTCCCATAACAACACGCACGGTTAACACAATTTTTAATTGATATAAATTTTAATTTTTGTCCTCTTCTAGCATATTTATTTGTACATTTTTTTGATGTATTGTTCAATTAAACCCTGTTGTCTTTCATTGTTGGATGTTTATTTTTAATTTATTGATGTCTGTTAGGGCAGCTTCTGCTATTTTGAAGTGTATTGTATTAGTATTTTGATAAATTATTCTTGCATTGCTGTCAAAAACTTGGCGGGTTATTAAAGCTGCATGTGTTGATTGTAAATGAAAATTGATGGCTCAACACCAATATACGAATGTTGTTGACGTGCACAACTGCACAGTCGTCAACAGGGCATTTGAATTCGTATATTACGTAATTACGCTTTAAAAAAATCGAGTTTAGGAATGCAGTTGTTCTTTAGTACTAATTTTGATGTTTTGCAATTGATGTAGTAAATTCTAAATTTAATTCTATCAGTATGGGTAATTGTTGCAACGTTAATTTTAATGATTTGCTTGAGGATCGTAAACCGAGATATAAAATGTAAAAAAAAATATTGTAAAAATCTACCGTTCAGGCTATATATAGGTCCTGCGTAGATACAGAAAGCAGTGGGGTTTCAAGCAGTGAAAGTCAGGTTTTTAGCGAGGTTTGAAGCGAAGTCGTAAATGTGATTTATGTATTTACTTGGATTAGTTTAATGTTTCTATTATTGTTGGTATTCAAATAAACGTTCAACAAAGTTTTCGTTTGAAGCAGTTGTGTTCATCTATCGTAAATCTTAAACCTACGGAATAACGAACACTTGACAATCGTTGGAAGCTACAACACTGGTTTTGAAGATATAGAGAACATTGAAGTTATAACATTGGTAGTTACAAGCGTTCAAGGGTTACAACAAAATTTATAGTGTGGGAACATTTGCAAAATAAGGATTCGACCTCTAAAGAGGCAATATGATTTGATGGTTTGTTAATGTTAAGCAGATTGATAAATTTACGAGATAACTGGATATTGTCATTATTTGGAGTGTATGGAGTTAGAATTTTCTTCAAGTATTAAGCGATGAGGATTCTATTGATAGGACACCTCCCGGACAAAAACCCCCAAAACAAACCCCCCGGACAAAAACCCAAGCAAAAAACATCATGGAAAATAAATATTATTGAGAAGTATTTTTGCTATTTTAGCATTAATTTATTAATATTGTTATCCACATGTTCACGCAAATAATAGTTAATAAAAGTGTTACAGAGATGAATTATAAATTATAAAGATTTCTATTTCTATTATATTTGATTAAAATTAATTAAATTAAATATAAATAAATGAAAAATTTATATTTAACTTTGTAATAAAATAAAGAATAAAATCTATGTGAACCGACATTCAAAAATACCTGCACCTGCGAGATGAGAACCATGCAGTCAACAGACTCAACACCAGCAACAGATATATTTACATCAGGCAAAATAGAAATAACATTAAACCTCCAATGATACACAATTATCGTAATTAAAAGTATTTTTAAAACAATATTGTTCAGAATTAAGCGACGGAATTAATTACATCTAGGACGCTTATTTTCAAAATTTAAACAACACTAGACCAGGATCAATAAATTATCACCCAACAACTAATTCTACGGATGAGGTTAACTATGAAACGTTATCACTGCACAGAAAGCGTTCATCATCGAAATTAGAGTTTTAAATTATTAGAATCAAGCTTACAGTTTTAATTTATGTATTAGATAAATTCCATTGACTGTAATAACAGGAAGATAAGTTTACTGGAGGATATATGAAAATGTGAAGTCCAATGAATAATGAATGCCAAAAAGAAAGGTTATTTTTAAAAAAGGACAAACGAATGGATTTTAAAAAAATGTTTTTCCACAGCTACCCAAAACCTTGTTCTAGTGAACAAAAATTGTAAATTTCAATTAGGATGACACGATCCATGCTGCGCTTAGACTTTTGATACAAGGAGGGATGTACTCATAACAGATGACGTATATAATTTAGCGTCACACTGGCGAGACGTAAATCTTCCTACCAATTAAAATAAATTGTTTATATTTAGTAACTTTTTTTTATGAAGTTACATTCATTTCGTAAGTGTGGTTTTAACACGCTTTTGTTTGAAAAATATTATAATTAAATAGTAAAGTTGAATAACGTAAAAATTTTAATTATATTTACTTTACTAGTTGGGTTTGTCCGAGAGTTTTTGTCATGGAGGGTTTTTCGTTTGGGGGTTTTTTGTCTTGATACCGTATCGAGGATTTTGTCTTGAAATTTTTTGAGTTCATTTATGATGGTAACAGATATTTTGCATCTACTCCATTTGTTTAATACGTTCATCAGTTTAACTGATATTTGCGGAACATTATTTTGTTTTGCCTTCATTCCGGAAAAGATCGGGTATGATCGCAGAAAACTTAGGAAGGCTGGAGAGAAAAAAATGCAGATATTGAGAAGAATAATGGTCCTTGAAGAATGGTCTAAGTAATGAGTTAATAAAGAAAGGTTTAAAGATAAATGAGTTGTAACATGTATTTAGAGCTTTTAGACTGAACTTGTTCGGCCGTGCGGAGAGAAAAGCAAATGAGGACTGAGTAAAGAAATGTAAAACTATTATAACTGGGGGTTTAAGAAAAAGTGGCAGACTTATCTGAAAAGAAGTGTTGTCAAAGGATAAGAGGGCACTGGCCTGAAACCAGAACTGGTTCAGAATAGAGAAGAATCGAAGACGGTGAAATTGGCATGATCATACAAGGCCAACACGGTGTTTTAGTCAACAAGCCCTGGAACAAACACTGAGTGGCTCTGCCTCACAGGGTTGAGTGCCTATAAACGTATATGATATTTATTTATTTATGTCTATTAGATATATTATACAAATTACATATATTATATTATATGCATATGTCGTTAAAAGTAAATGCTCATTGTGCGTTCAATTTTTTTAACATATCGAACATAGATTAATGGTTTATTGCTAGATTCTCCAAAAACTCTATTTTTGAGATCAGCCATGTAAAATTTAGCGAACAACGATATAAGTTGTTTAGCCTTTATAGGATTATATTTTTGTTAGTTGAATTGTATGAGTCGTACTGTGTTTTATGCAGGGCATCAAACCGGAACTGAACCGTAACCGAAAACCGTTAAAAACAGAAATTTTGCTCGGAACAAAAACCTTAATCGAACTGTTAAAACTCTTGATGGTTCTCATATGTTTCGTTGTCTAGTATGCTTTTTTGTCGATATACTTTTCTCCTACTGGTTTCTCCATTAGTTTTATCTAGGATTGAAGTTTACACCATTTGTCTTTAAATGATTTTCAATAACTTCCTTACTCCACGGACCCACATTTCCAACGTAGTAGGTAGATTTTTTTTCAATAATTTTTGATAATTTTAGATTACAGTTAATGCCTGTTCCAAAAAATGTAGTTTGCTCTTTGTGACCTTTATCATTGCAAGTATTCAAATTAACATTGGTTAACTGCGAATTAATTGATTATATATATTTTTAAGATTTGTCAGGTTGGAAGCCATCCGTTGAATCACTATCGTCCGGAGATTGGTTCCCTGGTTTAACTCTATCAGCCCACGGTACACTTTTTGGAATTATGTTTGCTAATATGGCATAAACGTTTTTTATACTTTCATTAGCTTTGTTTATTATTTCCGTGTGTGCTGTACGAGGCACAGCTATGGACTCGGCAGCTACGTTGCTTGATTTGGCAGAATTTAAATTTATCTAGTCAAGTGCACGGTCTGATACAATGGAATTTATAGCTGAAAGCATTCTATAACTATTGTTATTCAATGCTTCCACAACAACTGAGTGTTGTGCATTCAACATAGCTTCAATGTTCTTTTTTATTGAATCAAAGTTGCAACTTAACCAATTTGTAACATTCGGAATTCTTGTCCTTCCAGCACAGAAACAAATAAAGAGCAATTTTCCAACAAACCATTTGATTTCAGGAATTTCAAAATTGCAATACATTCAATTTTTAATGTTAGCTTTAAATTGAAATTTATCAACACCGTCACATTTAATTTCATTAATTTTATCATTTTCAGAATATCCAATTCATTTTTCAGTATTTCGACAGCAGAATTAACTTCTTCACGACGATAAAATTCCGAAATATTACGCAAAAAAGTTTCATTATCAAAATAACTCGAATTATTTGTTAAAAAAACAGAGAAATTTGAATATATCTTACATACCTTTTATATAATGCACTGAAGATGAGTTATTTATAACTCCAAATAGCTACATTATTATAAGGTATGTAAGATATATCAAATATCTTACATACCTTATATATAATGCATTATATAAAAGGTATGTAAGATATTTGATATATCTTACATACCTTATATATAATGCACTGAAGATGAGTTATTTATAACTCGAAATAGCTATTTGCAAATTTATTTAATAAAAATTTTAAAAAAAAACAATAAAATGTCTAATTTCTCGGAAATTAATAAATTAAAAAGAAATATGAAAAAGTTGAACAATGTTGAAAGTAGTGTTGAATTTTTGAAATATAAATATAAATATATATTATATAAATAAGTAAATATATATATAGTGTCAGAATTATGAAATAATGCTGACTAAAAATACTGCAAAATTTTCAACGCGAAAATTATTCACTCGATAGGGGGGCATGGTGCAAGTTAATTTACTCGATAGGTGACAACGTATTTTTTTTGTTTTGCAATTTAGATGACGTCATAAATTATTATAAATTATTTTAAAATCTAATTAATACTTTTTCTGATTAATTGGACATGCCTTGTAGATTTTTATGTTTTAAAACACCCGAAACAAAATCTAATTTTGTTTTGATAAGGAAGGGTGTGAAAAGACTTAAGAGAGAAACTGGGTTCACCAGTTAGAGAGAGTCCGCTCTGGGTTGACTAGTGAGGCAGCTTCGAATAATCAGTGCCTCTTCTGGTCCCTAAGAGACTTAACGCGTGATTCTATGCTCATTGGCATAGTTTCAGAAACGTCTTAAGTTCTCAAAGAGTCAGCCTTGGGTTCACCAGTTAGGCAGCTTCGAGTAATCAGTGCCTGTTCTGGTATCTAAGAGACTTAACGCGTGATTCTATGCTCATTGGCATAGTTTCAGAAACGCCTTAAGTTCTCAAAAGTGGATTCAGTACGAGACTCTATGCTCATTGGCATAGTTTCGCACGCGTACTGAAGACACACAATTTGTTACCGGTGTTGTTCTGACTCTTGTTGTCTTGTGTTGGTCGTGCGAAAGCCGATCAGACTTGACGGCCCAGTGAAAACAGGCCAGGGTTGTGCGAAAGCCGACCGACTGACAGACAGGCCCAGTGAAAACAGGCCCTTGGTCGTGCGAAAGCCGATCAGACTTGACGGCCCAGTGAAAACAGGCCAGGGTTGTGCGAAAGCCGACCGACTGACAGACAGGCCCAGTGAAAACAGGCCCTTGATCGTGCGAAAGCCGATCAGACTTGACGGCCCAGTGAAAACAGGCCAGGGTTGTGCGAAAGCCGACCGACTGACAGACAGGCCCAGTGAAAACAGGCCCTTGGTCGTGCGAAAGCCGATCAGACTTGACGGCCCAGTGAAAACAGGCCAGGGTTGTGCGAAAGCCGACCGACTGACAGACAGGCCCAGTGAAAACAGGCCTTGGGTTCTGTGAAAACGAATCCGCCTCGTTGTTTTGTTTCTTGTGCTATTTGTGGACCTAGGGTTCTTTGCTGGATTCTATACTCATTGGTATAGTTTCACACGCAGCTTGGAATTTCCATAGGCTCCGATTTTTGTGATTCATTTTCTTTTATTGGAGTTGTATCGACATCAACATCGGATACACACGTCGAAGTTGTACGATTAAAACGCCAAGAAACATATTCCAAGTTGAAGACCCAACAAGAAGAGTTCTAATTCCTGTATTCCAGTTTGTTCATTGACATTTACATTATTATAGAGTTCATTAGTTCAATTCCTTTTATTTACTTCCGTCGATTAATAAAATTGTTATCGAATATTTTTACGCGTTCGTGTGTTACTCAGTAAAATCATATAATTCGAAAAAGCCCAGTGCCACACAGGACTGGTCGAACTCACGATAAAAATATACACAAAAAAAATTATTGTCGGACCATACAAAAATTCCCTGAGAAAGATAGAGGAGGAGATTGCTTCCTCTTATCATTTTAATTTATTATTATTTAAAATTTCCGACAATTGGCGCCCAACGTGGGGCCTTGTCACCCTTTTAAAAATCCTCCTCCTCTTTAATTTATTATTTATTATTTTAAAATTTCCGACAATTGGCGCCCAACGTGGGGCCTTGTCACCCTTTTAAAAATCCTCCT
>NW_008704261.1:2139679-2147141 GCF_000326865.2 Helobdella robusta | reverse complement strand
CAAAAAAAATTATTGTCGGACCATACAAAAATTCCCTGAGAAAGATAGAGGAGGAGATTGCTTCCTCTTATCATTTTAATTTATTATTATTTAAAATTTCCGACAATTGGCGCCCAACGTGGGGCCTTGTCACCCTTTTAAAAATCCTCCTCCTCTTTAATTTATTATTTATTATTTTAAAATTTCCGACAATATATATATATATATATATATATATATATATATATATATATATATATTAGATTTAAACTGTCAGAAATACGATTATTGATGAAAATCACAGCTTGTTCGGCGTTAGTTAAATTTCTGTTTAACTTTTCGATTTTCTAACGGTTTTGATCGTAAATCATTTTCAAATTTTTTGAGTTCAAAACCAAAATTTTTGTTTATTTTATGCATGATAGAACAAAAAAACTTTTTTCGGTGTTCCTATCCCATCTTTGGTGTTCCTATACCATCTTCGATGTTCGAATTAATACGTTGTATATGTGGCCAGATTCTCAAATATATATATACTGCGTCTCTACTCTACTTTGTTGACTCCTTATTTGTTCAAAGTGAATACTTAACGCTCATTTAATTAGTTTTACAATCTTCAACTTTGTCCAATACAACACTTCTACGTGTTTTCATAGTCCATGATTCCTCTGTTTCTAAATTTATTAGCTAGGAAAAATTCCGATTGCAAGTTGTTGAATATTTATTATCGGATGTCTTTATTTTATGAGTATTGATTCGGCCAGTCTTAAATTATAAAAATTGTGGTCCAAGATTTGTCTAGTAATTTTAGTTTTGTGTTTCTCCTTCATGTGGTCCTTTATAGCGCCAGTTTGAACGTGCATCGTGAGTCTTCTTAAACTGGCGCTATAATGGAAATATTAAACTTATACGCGCTATAAAGAATCACATAAAAAAGAAGCATATTCAACAAAGTGCAATCGGAATTCTTCCTACTAATAAATTTAGAAACAGCTGATGTTTCAATGTTTTATGATGCTTAAAAATGTATAAAAGTCTTAAGAAAGTCTTTCACTAAACTTTGATATTTATTCAATAAATTGAAATTTTTTAAAATTTCATTAAACTTTTAAATGTTATTCATTTTTTTAAATTATTATAATCACACATTCGAAGCTGGATTGAAATGAATCCATAAAAAGAATATATGAAATTTGCTTACGTTTGCGAATGGATAAGATGCAATAATGTTTCTCTCTCTTGTGCTGTTATGAAATTAGCAAACTATAAAATTGGCCTGCATCTTTGCATAGATATAATAACTATAGTTATATCTATGCATTTTTGCGCAGCAAGAAACAATCTTAGAATTCTAAAAATAATTATAATTACAGCCAAGAACAGTAAGTAGTGCACAACAATATAAATAAAATCACATCATTGTCTTTCAATATATTTTAAAACATAAATATAAAATAATTTTACTAATGAAAAAAGTTACATCGACTGATTTTAGAGTATCTTTCGTTTATCAGTGAAATTATAAAACAAAAGTTGCAAATTATTTTTGGGCGTCAGAACCCAGATTTGGATTCGGGTGGGAAAATTTTCAATCGATAAATGAACTTTTTCCGGCTCTGACGCCTTGGTTACTATATAATTTTATTTCTTTAAAAAATAGTACAATTATAAAATATTTATATGTTTAGAACTATCAAAAAATTATCCGATAAATCAAGAAAATATTTGTCCATCTTTGATAAGCATTAAATATTAAGTCTATTTCCAGTTTTTTCAAATTTTCAATATAAAAAAATACTTACAAACAGATTTCATGTAGAAATAAATCAACACCATGAGTGCTATGAAAATGTTCATTATGACAACCGTCTTGAAAATTTTAAATATTAACAGTAACCAATCGAATTAGTTGTAGAAAAATAATTCATTTTTTCATATTTTAGCAACCATCAGGATTTTATATTAAAAACTACCATTAATGGAGCAAAGAACGTAGAAACGCCGGAAGTCATTATATTATTGCTGTGTTCTAATAAACAATAAGTCTGAAAATATTAGAAAACTGTAAAATTAACTGTTACAATATAAACATGAAAAATCGTTAAACATGATTTTATTACAAAACGGTGAAGCTTAACAGCGAAAAAGAATGCAAAACGTCAATTAATATTAATAATATTTGTTTACGTGCATTTTAATATCTCAATTGTTATTATATACAGATCAATTATATGTAAAAATAGTTTTTTTGATGCATGATTGTTTAAATTTTATTTCTCATATTCTACTCTAATTTGTCACTTTAATACTTTAAAATGTTTACTTTTAAAATTTATCAGTTTAATACTTTAAAATGTGATTCCGTGTTGAATTACATTTAAATTGCACGTAAACAAATATTATATTATTGTTGTAACTCCATGACCTCGTAACTACCAACACCAATGTTATAGCTTCAATAATCCCTATATTTCCAACACCATTGTTGTAGCTTCCACCGATCGTTAAGAGTTCATTATAGGTTCAAGATTTCAGATAGATGAACACAACTGCTTAAAACGCAAATTTTGTTGAACGTTTATAAAAATACCAATGGTAATAGAAACAATAAACTAATCCTAATAACTACATAAATCACATTTACGACTTCGCTTTCTGTTAGCTTGTAACCTCAACTAGCTAAGTCTTGTTCGTAAGTCGTATTTATAGCCCATTTTACAACCATAGATACAATATTTCTTTACACTTTACAGCCCAAAGATTACAAATATACCATAATAAATAATATAGCCCGACGTTCGTTCGACCGTTCGACTCGTTCGTTCGACCGTTCCCGCGGTTATTGGTTTAACCTTGAACGGTTCTCAGACGTCGCAAAAATTTTTTAAAGGATCTCAACATTATGAGGGCAAATAACACAAGATAGTCCTAAATTTTTGAAAAGTGTATACATAGAAGCTTCCACATTTCCCTTTGGCAAATAACACAAGATAGTCCTAAATTTTTGAAAAGTGTATACATAGAAGCTTCCACATTTCCCTTTGCTCCAACTTTCACAGCTATAAACCTGGTTTTGCATCCTTTCTTGTTTAAATTTTTAGTATATACTTTGCAGTTTTTAAATCGTGGCTTCTACTTCTTCTTTCTCGTGCCTTGTGACCATCGAACTCCATAACACTTTAACACTTTGTAGTAGTTGAAATGCCTTCTCGAATGTCATTCGTTGTTGACCGCAATCTCTTCTCCCTGCAATCTTTCCATAGTTGTTAGATTTTTGTCCTTTCCATCCGCATGGTGTGACCAAAAAACTTTAACTGCTCCCGTCGAATTATTTGTAGTAATTACCGCTTTTCATAACCGGACTGTTTTAATACATCTTCATTAGGGGTATAAAAGTTCCAAATAATTCTCATATTTTTTCTCAAAAACCACAACTCAGTAGCATAAATTTATTTTCAGTTTCCTTAGAAATTATCCAGGACTCAGAGCCGTAAGTGAGCACAGAAATAATGTAACACTCTAACAGTTTTAATTTGGTTGATATAATGATTATACTGTTGGTGAGGATATTTTTCATTTTGGAATATGCATCTTTCGCCATAGCTATCCTTCGTTTGATATCCACATTACACTTACAACCTGAGGTAATCAGACTTCTGAGATAATTAAAGCTTTTGACTTGTTTCATCTGTTTACCATTAATAATTATATAGCAGATCGGGGCGGTTTTGCTTTTACTGATAATCATGCACTCCGTTTGGTTGATGTTAATTTGCAAGCCTTTCCTTTCACTTTCAAAAACCAGTTTGAAAACAATTGTTTGCAGTTTTCCCATTGATTCCGCCGTAAGAGCTGTATCATCAGCATATTTTACATTTTTTATATTTACGCCTTCAATGGATATTCCAAGTAGATCTTTTATCTTTTTCAAGATGATCTCGCTATAGAGATTGTACAATTCTGGAGAAAATACATAGCCTTGCCTAACAACTTTCTTTATTTCGACAAAACTTTTCATCTTGTAACCAACTTTCATCGCTGCTCTTTGGTCCCAATAGAGGTTTTTTAATAACTCTCGTGTCTTTTCCATCAATGTCTAAATTAACCAATATTTTCATAAGCTACACGTGTTTCACGCTATCAAAAGCTTTGGAATAATCGACAAAACATATAAGCAAGTCTATCTTCATTTCAATCGCTTGTTTACTGATCATTTGTAGCATGAAGATAGCGTTTCTTGTGCCACAATCTTCGACAAAACCACATTAGACATTTGAAATTTCAAATCTGATTTTGTTTCGAGTTCTCATTATTCTTGAGAATTCTCAAGAAAAATTTTGTAAGACTGCTTACAAGTTGATTGTTCAATGTAGTTAAAATTTGGTTGCATAAGTTTTTTTGGGCATTACAATAAATATTGACTTTATTTTCAGGAATTTCGCCGCTGTTATCTATCTCATTCAAAATTTTTGACACTTTTTCAATGTCAAATTCATTAAACCATTAAATTTCTTCAACAACTATCTCATCCAGGCCTGGCTCTGTTAGATTTCATTCTGGACAAAACGGCACAAACTTCAGACCTGAATATCTTTGGTCCTTCTATGTCTTTTTTAATAGAAGGCTTTTGACTACGGATATCATTAAAAAGATCGATAATGTATTCAGTCCATTTTTAAAGTACTTTTTCTTTCGGTAAGATTATTTTGACGGATTTAGCATTTAGATGCATCCAAAAACGGCACAAAACCCTTTTCCAGTGATTTTTTAGAAGATGTTTTTCTGTATTGCATTCATGGATTGCATCGAATAATACGGAATAAGATGCCGCGAACCAACTGTACCAGAAGAAAGAAGACAACGGTGAAAGAGGCGGAGGATCTAAAGACAACGGCTCCAACAGCGGTAGATCTTCTATTCTAAATCCAATACCTTGTGTGAAACAGGGACCTTTGACCCAAAGACTAGGTGCACTGCTTACAACAGTGCTCTCTTGGGCACGAGATAAACTGCCACGGCGCTGCCTTGTGTGCTTCCAGCAAAAAGGCTAGATCCACTGCTTATAACTGGTGGTTGTCGTTAGGAATTGGGCAATTCCAGATATAAAAATTTTTTGACCCAAACATCTTTCTTGTCATCACAAAAAAAGAAAAGATCTCTTATTCCTTGGAAGACCTTAAATGGTCAAGGAGTGACAATATTCAGAAAGTGGATAGTGGAGGGATGTTGCGAAAAATTGGGCGTCCTCTCCTGGAATATCAGACATGGCACTTTAAATACTGAATCGCTTACTGGACGCTTCATGAAGATCGTCAACATGCTGGGAAGGCGAAGGGTAGACATCTGTTTTCTGCAGGAAACAAAATGGAAACCAATTTGTGTCTCTCTTATAGGGAGTTACAAGTTGTTTTGGAATGGCCAAAAAACAGCCCAAAATGGAGTGAGAATTTTTATACGGAAATCACTGGCTCAAAATGTACTCTAGGACTCGAATTAAATTACGCCTAATGCTGATTAAACTCAGAATGGGAAAACAGGTTCTGACTGTTTTCTCTGCATATGCACCACAGACCGGTGAATCTGAAGACGCCAAAATGACTTCTGGAACACATTCTCAGATGCTATCAGAAAAATATCATCATCAGAGATACCATTGATATGTGGCGACCTCAACAGCCATGTTGGAGATAAAGCAAATGGGTTCCACGGTGTCCATGGAGGCTTTGACTACGGGTCTCAAAACGAAGACGGTGTATGGATTCTGGAATTTGCTGAAATGTTGAACACCTATTTCAAAAAAAGGGCAGAACATTTGATCACATATAAAATCGGAATGTCATGCGCACAAATTGACTTTATCGTCGTCAGACAACGACACAAACGACTATTTAGGAATATAAAAGTCATAAGTCATTCCAGGCAAAGCAACACCGATTGCTGGTGACCGATACGATCATGGAACGATCACGTCCTGTGACTGATAGAATGCCTGCTAGAATAAAGACATGGAAACTAAAGAACTCCATGTTCAGGGAAAAATTTGAGGAGTTTGTATCGGCACAGCTGGATCATCTGGAGAAGGTAGGGTTAGGGAATCTGGAAATCTGGACACCCTAGTGAACGCTACAACAGTTGTATGTAGAAAACTTAGACCAAAACGCCAGCACAACCGGAAAACTTGGCGGTGGAACGAGACGATGCAAAATGTTATTGCCAGTAAGAAAGCAGCATTCAAACAATGGCAGAAGATGAAGACTAATGAAGAGGGTTTCGTGGCCGAGTGGTTAGTGTGTCCGTCTACCACTCCCACGACCCGGGTTTAAATCCTGCAGTTTTTAAAGATTCATCCGGATAGCCGACCCACGACCAACTCAGCCGTCCATCGTTTCGAGGCTGGTAAATGGGTGGACGACGTAATTTGTCGCTTGTTGACCGGCGAGATGGCTCAGTGGTTCAAATGCTCGCTGAGTCAAAACATCTCAATGGCTATCATATACTCAGCGTATACGATGCGGTGCTAGCGCGTGCACATAAATCCATGTGTACGTCGTGTGAAAAGGATAAACAGCCTTTATGACAAAGAAAGCTACTTCAAATTAATGGTTGAACATATGAAGAACATAATAAAAGATATATAGATACTATATCTGTAACATTGTAAGTGGTTCTGCGTATGTCAGAGCCGCAATAATAAAGACCAAAAAAAGATCGAAAGACATACCGATAAAAAAACACAGCAGCGAAATGTCAGATAGTGATAGCTCGTGCAAATCAATGCAAGGTATGGCTGACTGGAAATAAAAGCGAACAAATTCGGTCACTCTACCAAATAGCAAATCACGTAAAAAGACTGAAAAAGGATATAGTTGGTGCTACATGCATAAAGAATAATAATAAAGGCACCGTGATAACCTTGCAGAATGAAGTGAAGGATCACTGGAAGGATTCGATCAGTTATTGAATGAAACAAACCCTACTGGGATGGACTTCCGGAGGAAGGACCGATTCAGGGCATCACAGCTGAGGAGCTTACAGATGCGCCAAAGGCAATAAAAGTGGGTAACGCGGCTGGTCCGTCTGGACTTACAAATGATATCATCAAGGCATCTGGTGGGACAGGCTTCAGAGCCCTCTTACACATCTTTCGGGAGATGTGGAGTAAATCGATACGACCAGTGGAATGGAACAGTAGCCCAACTGTGCGGATATATAAAGGAAAAGGAGATCTACTGAAATGCTTCTCATATTGGGGTATACGTCTTCTAGAACATCCCTGAAAGTTATTGAAAAAGCCATTGAGCCAAACTTGAAAAAAAGCCAAAAAATTATTGTCGTGCGTTTCAATGGGTGGTTACAGTACGGCTTCACGGCAGGGAGATCCACCATTGATGGTATCTATATCATACGTCAACTGCCGGAAAAATATTTGGAAAAGCAGAAGGAACTGTTCTATGTCTTTGTAGACTTAGAAAATTTTTTTGAC
>NW_008704261.1:2136673-2139629 GCF_000326865.2 Helobdella robusta | reverse complement strand
AGTGGAGTCTACATAGACAGCTTGTTCCCGAATATCTAGTTTGGCTGGTTATGGCAACGTACTCAATTACAAAAACTGGTCAGCACAACAGCCGGTAATACAAATAAACTTGATATTAACGTCGGCGACCATCAGGGATCAATATTCAGCCCCCTGCTCTTCATCACGGCGATGGAAGAAATAACCAAACCGATAAGCTCAGATAACATATGGAATGTGATATATGCAGATGATATCGTTCTGACGGCGGCCTCGGAACAAGACGCAGCCAGAAAGTTTGAGGTCTGGAATACCCAGCTCGCCGAACACAGGCTAAGGGTAAACCTTTATAAAACAAAAACTATGATCGCCGGTGGTACCGCTGAGCCTGTGGTCGGTCTCTGGTCATTGGTCATGTTTGGTGTTTGGGGCTGGAGTTGGAAGCAACTCGATCAAATGTCTACGATGTCAGCAATGGTGTCACAAACGATGCTCGAAAATTACCGACTCTCTGACTGATTTTGTATGCCCATCTGCATCAACCTGCGACAACGGAGCCCAGAAGATGATACGATTACCTTGATTGAAACTGTTACTTCATTTCAGTATTTGGGAGAAGTGCTGGATTGTACTGGAATAGCTGATGTCGCCGTTCGTGGACGCATATGTGCGGCGTGGGGCAGATGGCAACTCCTTGCTTCGGTACAGTAGCATTCCTCTACCGCTACGCTCAAAACTATACAACCCAGCTATACATTCTGTTCTGAGGTATAGTGCAGAGGTATGGTGCAGAGACGTGGCCGATGACAACAAAACTCGAACAGCAGCTTTACAGAACTCACATGAAGAGGATTTGTTGGATGCAGCATGTTGACCTAAGGGACCATATCCATACAAACGAGATCCTGAACCGATTCGGACTGTGCACGTTGAAGGATGCATGTCGTCGTCATCGCCAACGATGGTTTGGCAGGTTTGCGGAAAACTCGCCCCCAGACAACTCGCCCCCGGACAACTCGCCCCCGGACAACTTGCCCCCGGACAACTCACCCCCAAACAAATCGCCCCCAGACAACACGTCCCCGGACATTCACCCCCACGACTTGCCTCCTAAAACTCACTCCCGGACAACTGGCTCTCAAACTACTTGCAGTACAATACAAAACTTTTCGGGAAAAACATTTTTTGGATACAAACAAACATTCGCTAAATTAAACCCGTCGTTTTTCTTTTTTAAAAATAAATTACAGTGACGAAATATGTTTCAGGAAAGATGATGACCGGCTTTGCCTCAGAACGTCGCTGATTTGGTGATTCTTCAAGTAATGCCTATATATATATTTTCCATTAAAAGTTTTTGTTAGTTGAATAATATTTGTTTCAGAATCTTCAAAAAATAACTATCGACTGCCTTGTACAAAATTTTTTAATTTTCCGAACAGGAACTTTTACCCAGTCGTATTCCACACAAGCTAGCTTGCAGATTCTGGCTCAATCAACTGAATTGTTTGCGACGGTACGTTCAGCACTGTTCCGCAGTTGTTCGAACAGCTATACTTTATTCATGTCGTCTATTTAAATTCGGTTATTCCATGAGTATTTGCTCTTTTGCCAAATAAAACGCGTGCCACGTTTGCCAAAATGTTGCTCAAACTGAAGAACGTGCAACCTGGATTAAGACCGTCATGTCTGATGACTGACTTTGAGCAAGCCGCCATGCAAGCAGGTTTTTAATTATCTATGATTAAAAATAAAATTATCATTTTTAATTTTATGATTTACACGCATTCGACCATGAATTCCCAGAAATTGAAAAAACGGGTCGTTTTTTCATCTATCACAATGCGTTTGGAGGCGAGTACAGATGGAAGGTTTGAAAGTAAACAATTTTTTGCGTTTTTGAAAATATGTATTTTTTAAATTTTACAATACTATGGTAATCAAATTAAAAAATCTTATTTGTAGGCAGGTACAAAGTTGATCACAAATTTGCCCGATGAATAAATTAGGATTACTAAGAGTAATATTATTTTTTATTATTCTTTTTATTATATTTTCATCAATCTTAAATGACGATGACGAAAAGTTACGATTATACATTATGATATGGTTGTTATCCTATGTCCTGGTTATGACATTAAACTGACCCTCACTTGCTTGTGAAAGATGTTGGATCATCAAAGGCTAGGCCCACCGCTTATAACAGTGGTTGCGTAAGGAAGGGCGTCCTGCGTAAAAATTAGCCAATAAAAATATTTATGATGACAAAAGTGACAATGGCCTTCAGTATCCGTAGAAGAGGGTGCGAAGAATATCCGGAGACCCAGTCCATGGGGTTGCAGTGCAAGGCCATGTAGATGGTCTGGCTACTGGCACCTCACTCTATAGTGTGGCGGTGCAAGGCACTATGGATGGAAGGATTATTTGTAGACCAAGGGATTGGAGGTTTGATACCTGGAATTTAGGCACGTTGACAGGAAGGAGTTTGGAAGCGGTGGAAGAGTTGCAGAGGAGAATGGTTGACGTGGCTGCATTACAGGAGATCAGATGGAAAGGAGAAGGTACAAGGTTTGTGGAGGCTAAAGATGGAAGGTATAAGTTGTGGTGGAAGGAGGATGATGGTACGAGAGGAGTTGGTGTGATGGTAAGAAAAGAGTTGGAGGAGAAAGTGTTGGAAGAGAGGCGGAAAAGCAATGGTGTAATTGTGGTGGTGATGGTCTTTGGAAAGGTAATAGTGAGGGTAATATCAGGATATGCTCCGCAACAAAGCAGGAAGGAAGAGGAGAAGATAGGTTTTATAATGATGTTTCTGACGAGATTGGGCAAGCGGGGTTGGATGAGTTTGTGGTGTTGTTTGGTGATTTGAATGGTCATGTGGGGGCAGATGCAGACGGATATGAAGGTGTACATGGGAGATGGAGATAAGATATACGGAATGAGGAAGGGCGTAGAGTGTGGAGTTGGCGGATCACATAGC
>NW_008704261.1:2122267-2129817 GCF_000326865.2 Helobdella robusta | reverse complement strand
TAGAGTTCGTGTGGGATGGATGAAATTTAGGAAACTGAGTGGGGTATTGTGTGGAAAGTAATGGTCAGTGAAGATAAAAGGGAGTGTATATAAAGCTTGTGTAAGAGCAGCAATAGTATATGGTGGTGAAACTTGAGTGTTGAGAAGAGAGGAGGAAAGTGTACTGCAGAGGGCTGAAAGAGCTATGGTGAGAATGATGTGTAAGGTTAAAGTGAATGATAGGAGGAGTAGTACAGAGTTGATGTCAATGATGGGACTGAATGAGGACATTGTGACATTGATAAGGAGATCGAAATTGCGGTGGTATGGACATTTGTTGAGAAAGGATGAGAGGGTCGGGATTAGGCGAGCGTTGGAGTTCGAGGTTGAAGGAGTGATAGGAAGAGCTCGTCCGCGATTGGGATGGAGAAAGCAGGTGGAGAAGGACAAGGTGAAAGCGGGGTTGCGTGATACTTAGGCGAGTGACAAATGTGAATGGCGTCGAGGGGTATTTCGGTTTCATCATAGGTAGCCAAACGACAACCCCCGATCTCGGAGAAAATGTCGTCTAAACGTGTGTTGTTGTTGTTATATGGTTGTTATCCTTAGTGTTATTATTATTGTTAACAACAATATTATTATTATTACTATTATTATTATTATTATATTATTATACAAAATAAACTTTACAATTTTTTACAACAAACTAAATGTATCAATACCAATATTCAAAAAGGTTTCCACCCGAAGATCGACGGTTTATTGGAGCATCCCCAAATGTTTAACTTGATGAAGGATGCAAAAAAATATCAAAGAACAATAATTGTTGCACTTCTAGACCTCAATAATGCTTTCGGCAAATTTAGTCTCTTTTTAATCAACTCAATTCTTTCATATCATCAAATGCCTCAAATAACCAAATCGTAAATAATGTCAATTTACTCTGACTATTCAACAGTAATATCAGTCAACAATGAACTAACGCCAGCATTGCCCGTCAGAAAAGGGGTTTTTCTAGGTGACCCGTGTTCTCCTTTAATATTCAATTTATGCTTCAAACCCCTGATGAAAGTTCTCAATACAGAGCTGTATGCCAATTGTGGCTATTTCTGGAAACCAAATGCGGGTTTAAAGACTAGATCCTGGCTTTAGTTTGCTGATGATTCAGCTATAATTTATTGCCAAACAATTAAACATGTTGTTTCGAACTGTGATTCTACAATGGCTCTCGCATGGTATACGGACAGACATAACAAACTGCTGCCGTTGATTGTCAACTGGTTAAAGATTTGTGCACTATCAATCAATCAATCAATCAATCAATCAATCAATCAATCAATCAATCAATCAATCAATCAATCAATCAATCAATCAATCAATCAATCAATCAATCAATCAATCAATCAATCAATCAATCAATCAATCAATCAATCAATCAATCAATCAATCAATCAATCAATCAATCAATCAATCAATCAATCAATCAATCAATCAATCAATCAATCAATCAATCAATCAATCAATCAATCAATCAATCAATCAATCAATCAATCAATCAATCAATCAATCAATTAGCTTATAAAGCGCTATTTCCGTGATGTTCAACAGCGCTCCTCAATGAGCCTTATAAACAGATGGGTCTGAACTTCCGTTCTGAGAAGTAGGTAGAGAGTTCCAGAAAAAAGGGCCAGTAAAAGCAAATGCAGATTTAGCAAAAGAGTGTTTAACACGAGTTAAGAAGAAGTGAGAACAAGAAGACGATTAGATAGAGGAAAAGAAGTATAAATATAATAATCATCAGCATATAGCTGACTAGTGAACGAAAAATCAGACTGTTGCATATTTGCCGATCTTAATGCAAAAAATTTACCATATCAAGGAAATACGTCACATCAGACAGTTTTTATCAATCGGTAATTATGTCTCTCCAAAAAACACGGTTTGCTACAACGACGGAACATCCGAGATTTTTATAGTTAGCATTGGAGTTAAGTTTCTTTTAAACGCTTCAATGACTAGTAACGAGACAATTATTGTCAGGTTAAGCCATCGTGTGTGGAACAACCCTAGTTTCACCATATGAGATGTCTGCGTCGCATATTACGGGTCAAGTGACCGGATACAACTTAAAACACCGAAGTGTTGAAGCCGAGTTCTCAACGGACGACGTCTCAAATGGCTCGGTCATGTTGAGAAATAAGGACGTTCTACGGTTAACTAGTTGAGGAACATTCGAGAAACATTTTTAATTACATTTGAAAATATGAATATATTTTTTTATTTTCACAGTTATTTTTTTGCTGTAGGTATTGTACAAACTCTGTAGCTACATCAATGACAAAAATTATATTGAGCAAACTTACATAGCTGTACATTTTTCTATCTTTGAACAAAGAATCAAAATTGAAAACCTGAAAGAAAAAAGTTTTTTGTAAATTTTACTACACAATTTTATCATACAAAAATGCTAATTATCTTAAATGGTAATTTGACGCCATGAAAAAATCGTGAAACGCCTAAATTAAAATTTTTAGATTAAAAATAAAAATCCAGATCTTCAGATTAATCTATTTTATTCAAAATAAAAAATTTTTCAACATGGAAAGTTAACAAACCAACCATAACTATTGTATAAAATATAGACCATATTAAATTTTTGCAAGATTCGCAATCCAAAAACTTTTGGAAAATCATTGGATCTTCATCAGAGAAAAACAAATACCTATTTATATAAATATTATAAAAATTAGCATTGGAGCATTATTTCACAATTTAATACATATTTTATTTTCTATATTTTCACATTTTACATTAGGCATTTACTTTAATTAAATTATATGTTTAAACAATATTTAGGCTCTGAAGATGGCATTACGTCGAAACAGCGCTGTTAGCTTTATTCCAGTTTTAGATAAATATGAACTCAAACAATACCGCCTCGTTGAATGTCTTATAAAGAAGTTAATTAATGCAAAATGGGCAAACAATTTCAATATATATATATATATATATATACGTTGGTAATAGACCATAATTTTTACAATATTCTATAAAAATATAGAACAAAAAATGACAACCTCACTTCCAACCCGGCGCTTAACAAACAACGAAAACAAAGAAGTAATAAAAACTAGCATTGTAAATAGTGACAAAGAAGAATATGATGCTATCGATGAAGAAGTGGAGACCAATAAAGATGACCAGCCAATAAAGAAACCTGACACCTAATTTCCATCTAATTTCACTTTGACAAAGTCAATCTCCATCTAAGTTCATTTTGACAAAGTCAATATTTCCCTATATAAACAGCAGAAAGCACTGATGATGATTCATTCGGAATCGAAATATGGCCTTATTTGCAGCATGAATTCGGAAAATAAGTTTATTTTGAATTTTAATAAACTAAACGTTCACCAAAAAACTTTAGTGAGAAAAATTGAAAAAACGATCTACAAACATATTAACGCAGTTTTAAATCGTTCCTGGCCACGAGTGACCAACACATCGAAGAAAGGTAAACGTTAATCCTTTTCAATTTCAATGGTAAATCTTAGTTTTGATTTGTTTAAGATACCAAGAAGTTGGGTGATTTGTTCAGGATCGTTATAGGAGACAAAGATATCAACAACGTATCTAGCGTAGATATTTGGTTTTAAAATTGCATTGTTTTTAAATATATATATAATTTATATATATAATTTGGTACTATGTTTCGGGATAAATATGTTTTATTAAAAGCAATACTCCATTTTGTTGTTATAACTTTTTTAAATGAAATTTCAAATTGGCGTAGTTTATTTGCTTCAATTTCATTTAAATTCAAATTTTGGCTAACGGCCGTATCGGCTAATGCCATCTCCGGAGCCTACAATTATTTAAATCCAAAGTAATTAATTCCAAAAAACTTAAAAAATATTAAAAATATTAAAATCCATTGAAATGTTACTGATAAGTATTATTCAGAAATAAATCTCTAAAACTTTTTTTAATTATTATTCTTTAAAAATCAGGATCTGACAGACGCAGAAACTGTAACAACATGCAAGGCAGTAGAACAAAATTAAACAAATAAGTGAAAAAATAAATACAAAAAGTGAGGAAAAAAATGATAAAACATGAAAAATAAAATATGTTAGAATAAAATAAATAATAATAATAAGAAAAATAAAAAAAAGTAATTGACAATGGAATATAAAATGAAGTAACGGCAAATTGATAGACTAGATGAGTTAGTGAGGTGATCGATTAATAAAGGCTAGACAATCAATCAATCTTCGTTTTGCGTCAAGAGACCCGGTTTCCCGAGGTAGGACGTTGTTTTCTTTGCCATCAACTTTTTGTGCCAAATTAGACGATCAGTTGTATCCATTTCATTTAAATTTAGAGCTTTCATGTCTTGCTCGATTGTTTGCGACCAGGACTTCTTTGGACGGCCTTTGAGACGTGTGCCAGGTACTTCAACATCTGCAAGAGAAGTTATGGCACTGTTTCCACTTCGTTTGACATGACCAAACCACCGCAGACGGTGTTGCCGGCATTCGTCCTTTATATCATCTAAACCAGCACGACGCAGGATTTCGGTAGATTTGATGTGGTCCTTCAGACTAATTCGTTGCATCGATCGGAGCATTTTCATGTCGGTTCGTTGAAGTTGTTGTTCCAGTTTGTTTGTCATTGGCCTTGTTTCTGCACCATATAACAACACCGGACGTATCACAGATTTATAAAGTCTTGATCGTAGTGGTAGTGGGATGTCACGCCGCATCAATATAGAGGCAAGGAGATGCCATTTATTCCAGGCTGCACGTATGCGTGCTCGAACGGCAGCTTCAGCTGTTCCAGTACAATCCAGTACATCCCCTAGATATTGAAACGATGTGACTTTCTCTACCATAATGGCTTCAAAAACAGAGCTATTTCGAATTTGTTGTTGTGGATTGATGCAAGCAGGACAAACAAAATTGGACACTTTAGATAAAGTACCAATTATTTTTGAACAACGTTTGTCACACCACTGGTTACACTGCTGAAACTTGATTGAATTGTTACCTACACCAGCTTTACAAACTGAACAGGGCCATCGTCCAGTAGCTGTGGATTTGATGGGTTCACCAGTGTTCATTGCTTTTGGTTTTGCT
Organism: Helobdella robusta; assembly: GCF_000326865.2. Taxonomy (NCBI): domain Eukaryota; kingdom Metazoa; phylum Annelida; class Clitellata; order Rhynchobdellida; family Glossiphoniidae; genus Helobdella; species Helobdella robusta. The sequence goes on along the minus strand of NW_008704261.1, from coordinate 2,124,700 downwards.
GATGTTGACTTTGAATCCATGATCGGCGAGTCTGGTGTTTCAATCTTCAAACATCTGTGCTGCATTCTGCTCAGACATGGCTGTTAAAACGATATCATCAGCATATACTAGATTCCAAATGTCACCAGTGCGTATCGGTTTTGTGATTTTTTCCATCACAGTTTTAAATAACAGTGGACTGAGAATAGAGCCTTGGTGAACTCCAACGCCGATGTCAAATGCATCTGTGTTTCCAACCGTTGTGCTGACAAGAGTCTTAGTATTCGTATACATTTCCATCACAAGTCGAACAAGATATTCTGGAATGAGTTGTCGACGTAGACTCCACCTGATTGTTTCACGAAGAACTCGATCAAATGCTTTATCAAAGTCTACAAAAATGTGTGATAGTTGTTGATGCTTTGCGAGGTACTTCTCTTGCAGTTGCCGAAGGATGTGAATTGCATCAATTGTTGATTTCCCCGCTAGAAAACCAAATTGATAATTTCCGATTGTGATGCACGACATTAATCTTCTCTCAATGACTTTTTCGACAATTTTCAGGGAGTGTTCTAACAGACGTATACTCCGATATGATGAACAGTTCAATGGATCACCTTTGCCTTTGTATAGCGGGACTGTCATGCTATAGTTCCATTCAGTCGGCATCGAGCAATTTCTTTAGATTTCACGGCAAAGTTGTAGTATCGTTTGGATACCTGCAGTACCAGATGCTTTGATAATGTCATTTGTGAGTCCAGAGGGCCCTGCTGCCTTTCCATCCTTCATAGCTTTCAGAGCTTCTGTAAGCTCCTCTACAGTGATGTCTGGAATCGGAATCGGACCTCACCTCTCACAACTCAGTAATAAAGGCTAGACCTGTGAGTGAAAAAGTTTTAATGAGTATTAATATGTTTGATGACTTATTAATAGACTAGATGATGACTTAGTGAGGTGATCGATAAATAAAAGCTAGATCTGTGGGGTGATCGATGAATAAAAAAGCTAGATCTGTGAGTGATAAAGTTTTAATGGGAATTAATATATTTGATGGTGATTTAGTTGGTGAGCTAGTGAGGTGATCGATAAATTAAAACTAGTTCTGTAATGATAAAGTTTTATTAAGTGCTAATATGTTTGAGGTGCCTTGTGATGAAGGTCTTTTCCTATTATGTAGATTGGGCGACGACTTGATAGTTATGTTTGCGCTGACGAAGGTTTTGTGTTGTAGTTTTGATTGGTGGTAATAGAGGATGGATGACGTGGTTGTTGTTATTTTCTACTTTCTTGAACAGCCTTGAATCGAGTGTGTTGAATATCTGAGTGACGGTAGGATATGATGCAGGTAGGTAGTTGAAGCGAATTAGTTTTTTGAATATTTATAAACGAAAATTTAATTTAGTCAGTGATATAAAAATTGCAATATATATATATATATATATATTATTATCAATTATTATTATCAAAAGATTTATCTAGCGCTAATTAGTTAAAATTCAAAAGCGCCATCAAAATAAAAAATAAAACAAAATTAAACATAAGATTAAACATGTCCTCACTAAAATAAAGTTAAACGTAGAAATAATTGTCTGGCTGCAAAAAACTGTAACAATTCAACACAATTACAAAAAAACACTATAGAACAATTCAAAAATTAAGATATCACTGTAACGAAAACAAAAATGTTTCGAGTTTCTTTCTGAAGCATGTTATGGTCAACCTGAGTGAAGCCGGCAGATCATTTCAGATAGTCGGTCCTGAAACAGCAAAGCTTCGCGTATATATTTTGTATGTATTTTATATTTATTTTTGGTTTATTGATGTCAATTAGGACTGCTTCTGCAATTTTAAGATGCGTGTAGTTGTTGTTCTGGTATATTACTTCGGTGTTGCTGACCAAAGTAATATACCAGAACAGCAACACCAAAGTAATATACCAGAACATCAATAAACTAAAAATAAATATACAACATAAAATGACAACCTCACTTCCAACTCGGCGCTTAACCAACAATGAAAACAAAATAGTAATAAAAACTAGCATTGTAAATAATGACAAAGAAGAATATGATGCTATCGATGAAGAAGAGGAGACCAAAAAAGATGACCAGCCAATAAATAAACCTGACACCATCTAAGTTCATTTTGACAAAGTCAATATTTCCCTATACAAACATCAAAAAGCACTGATGATGATTCATTCGGAATCGAAATATGGCCTTATTTGCATCATGAATTCGAAAAATAAGTTTATTTTGAATTTTTATAAACTAAACGTTCACTAAAAAACTTTAGTGAGAAAAATTGAAAAAACGAACTACAAACATATTAACGCCAAACATTCGGTAGAATTTATAGAATATTGTAAATATATATATGTATATATATATACATATATATAAATATATATATATATGTATATATATATATATATAATGTATATTGGATTAAGAC
>NW_008704261.1:2117713-2122217 GCF_000326865.2 Helobdella robusta | reverse complement strand
GTGAAACAATCAGGTGAGGTCTACGTCGACAACTCATTCCAGAATATCTTGTTCGACTTGTGATGGAAATGTATACGAATACTAAGACTCTCGTCAGTACAACGGTTAGAAACACAGATGCATTTGACATCGGCGTTGGAGTCACCAAGGCTCGATTCTCAGTCCACTGTTATTTAAAACTGTGATGGAGAAATCACAAAGATACGCACTGGTGACATTTGGAATCTAATATATGCTGATGATATCGTTTAAACAGCCACGTCTGAGCAGAATGCAGCACAGATGTTTGAAGATAGGAACACCAGACTCACCGATCATGAATTCAAAGTCAACATCAGCAAAACCAAGCAATGAACATTGGTGAACCCATCCAATTCACAGCTATTGGACGATGGCTCCGTTCAGTTTGTAAAGCTGGTGTAGATAACAATTCAATCAAGTGTCAGCAGTGTAACCAGTGGTGTGACAAACGTTGTTCAAAAATAATTGGTACTTTATCTAAAGTGTCCAATTTTGTTTGTCCTGCTTGCATCAATCCACAACAACAAATTCGAAATAGCACTGTTTTTGAAGCCATTAAGGTAGGGAAAGTCACATCGTTTCAATATCTAGGAGATGTTCAGGATTGTACTGGAACAGCTGAAGCTGCCGTTTGAGCACGCATACGTGCAGCCTGGAATAAATGGCATATCCTTGCCTCTATATTGATGCGGCGTGACATCCCACTACCACTACGATCAAGACTTTATAAATCTGTGATACGTCCAGTGTTGTTATATGGTGCAGAAACATGGCCAATGACAACCAAACTGGAAAACAACTTCAACACACCGATAGGAAATTGATCCGATGGATGCAACAAATTAGTCTGAAAGACCTCATCAAATCTACTGAAATCATGCGTCGTGCTGGTTTAGATGATATAAAGGACGAATGCCGGCAACATTGTGTGCGGTGGATTGGTCATATCAAACAAAGTGGAAACAGTGCCATAACTTCTCTTGCAGATGTTGAAGTACCTGGCACACGTCCCAAAGGCCGTCCAAAGAAGTCCTGGTCGCAAACAATCAAGCAAGACATGAAAGCTCTAAATTTAAATGAAATGGATACAACTGATCGTCTAATTTGGCGCAAAAAGTTGATGGCAAAGAAAACAACGTCCTACCTTGGGCAACCGGGTCTCTGGACGCAAAACGAAGAGTGATTGATTGAACTAAAGCCTAAACCCTGCTTTCGCTTACTCTGGTCCGTTTTTATGGAATTCTTTAATGTTTTTACTTTTCTAAATCACTTTCATTATTTAGGGATGGTCTCAAAACCGTTCTGTTAAAAAATTTTCTAGATGAAAATTGTTGTTTGAATGATTGGCTGTTAAATTATGTTAGACTTTTTTAAAGATTATTTCATGCTTTGTTTGATTGATTTATTGATTTTTTTTACTAGCATAACTGTTTGATTTTTCATGTTTGTTTGATTAGTTATTTGATTTTTAGATGCTTGCATAATCGACTTAATACATGTTTAACTAATAATTGATTATTATTCTATGCTAATTTGATTATTTATTACTTTAATTTTTGTTTGCTTACTTGATTAATTTATGGCCCGTTTAATTGTTTGATTAATTTTTTATGCTTAATTGATTGATTCATTATTTGTTTTTTATGTACTTGGGAGTAAAACGTGTGATTGTCGTTTTTGTGTTTGAAAGCGAGGGAGTGAAAGCATCAAATTTATTACGTAGTTGTTGAGAGTGGTTGTGATTGGTCCTATAAGTGAGCCAGAGGATGAGATCGTTAAGTCATCTGCGTAGCTGATAACGTAAATGTTGGGTGGGGTGTAAGTATGTCTCTGATGTAAGCATTGAATAAGGTTGGTGATATCACAAAATATTGGGGTACCTCTGTGTGGATTATCTTATGATCGAGTTAAAAATCCATCTGCTGAGGTAGACTGCTGTTGTAGACAGGCTGATGATTTTGAATAGAGTGAGATGGTTGACTGAGTCAAACGTCTCATTAAGGTCTAGTGCATAGCTATGCTGTGGTTGGTGGGCTTTTTTGTTCTTCACAAACAATGTTTATGAAGAACTGAGGTAAGGCTGTAGTGATGGAGTGAATTTGCAAAATCCGTGTTGATGAACAGTCGGTGGTTGGTAGGTGGTGATCGTTGGGAGAAGGAATTTTAAAATTTCTAAAATGGGGCAAAGTAGAGAAATTAGGAAAACAAAAAAATTGAGTGGCGTCTTGGCCAAGTTTAAGTAGAAAAATTATAAAAATTTTCTGGTATGTCGCAATTTTGGATCGATCGATTGAGGTGAGCTATGAAAGTGAGACCTATGTGACCAATGTGTTTAAGGTGGATATTGGAGCTGTTATCGGGGCCCAAAGGTTTAAAATTTTTTTTTTTTTTATGGCGATTTTGATGTCGTCAACTGTGAAGGCTGAGTTGTGAGTTATAAGTTGTCTTATAGGTGTGGAAATTTTCTTTATTAGATCGACAAAATTGAATGGAGAAACACATTTTTCAGAAGTTTTTGGCGATTTGGTTTTTTGATGTGACTTGTTTGTTGTCAGGTTATTGAGCAGTTGGATGACGTGAAGCAGTAGTTGTCAAGTTTTCTGGAGATTTTCTAAAACTTGGTATACTTTCGCGGTGGTTTAATTGTTCGGCAAATTGGTACTATTTTTGTAGGATACTATTTCTGTATTGATTTGTTATGTGAAATTGTGCATTTGAGCAGGCTGAAAATCTTGTTGACGAGGGTTGTTTCTATTGGTGATAAATTGTTAAAGATGTTTATGGGGACAGAAAACATAGTCTTTACGTCGGTTAGCTTGGATGCATTTTTTAACATTGTATTGAATATGTTGCGGTAGATTTTATCAAGTTTGTTGCAGTTAAGGTGTAGGGGATTGGGGAGGCTGATTGGAAAAGTGATTCTGTTTCCTTGGTGAACAATTCCTAGTTCGTTTTTAATGTAAGTGCATTTTGATGGCAACATGGTGTTAGCTTTGCTATGAGGAGCACGCTTATCAAATGCACGGATTACTCACCTTTCGGCAGTCGACGTTTTCTAGCATAAACGAAAATGGTCAGAAAATTATCTTGGTTCGTGTTTGACCAATACATTCTTCAAAAGCAAATAAATCTATCGTATGTTATGGCACCAGCTTAATCTTGTCATCACCAAAAGAATGGATATTTGCAATGTCTTACGCGATGATTACTATAGTGCAGACTGTGAGTAAGTAAAATGCGTGTGAAACCAAAAAAGTTGCACTATTCAATCAAGAAACGACGTCCACGCATCAACACCAATTGAGTCAGCATTCCGAAAAAGCTCAGAGTACATCATCAGACTGAAAAGAAGCTCTCTGAGAGGAAGTGACAGCAGTTAATACTATAGATTCAAAATGGTTACAAGAAAAAGGAACCGGTGATCGAGGCTAAAAAGAGAACTCTGATGGCTTATAAAACCAAGCCCAATCTTAGTATATTGTCGACTCTAAGAGTTGCCAGGAGCTAAGTTTAGCAGGCCGCTCACTGTTTTGCTAACACTTACTAGCTGAAACCATGTAGTAGTACCCAGGCGGCTGTCTACGTGGGCAACGCAAAAAGAATGTATAAAAGCATCCAAAAAGGCAACAGGCCCAATACACGCTAAATCTGTCCCCATCAAGCCTAAAGCAGGTATGGTCATTACAGACTGAACAAATCAAACGCAGCGGTGTACCGATCATTACCTCGGGCTCTATGCAATGACGCTCCTGAAAGCGACAGAATTCTTCCGGATATTTTGAAAAGCGAAAATAAAGTCTTGCTGAAGCCGCTGCATAAAACAATTTGTCTCTGCTAAAAACAGGGTTACATTCCTCAGACCTGAGTGAAGCTACCGAAGACAAAGCCTGTTTGTTACAAACTCTCATTTTTGGCAGTAAGACGTAGACAACTTACGCAAAACATGACAGAAAACTAAATGGCTTCCATATAAGGCGCTTGCGTCGCATATTATTGATCAAGTGGCAAGATAAAATTCCAAACACCAAAGTGTTGAAACGGGCCAACATGAATTGTTTTTATGCAATTTCCATAGAGAGAAAACTCATGTTTGGAAAATGGATATGGACTTTTTGTACGGTGAACTGGTTGAAAGATATAGAACAACAGGGCGCTTAAAGTTTTTTTCAAGATGTCTGCAAGAGAGATATTCATATGCTCTGTTGATCTTAACTTATGGGAAAGTTTGGCAAATGACTGAATAGCTTAGAAAATGACAGTCAAACGAGCTGCATCATATGCGGAAGCAAAACAAAACTTGAAAGCTGCTCAAAAAACAGTGGCAAACTTAAAAACCAACCGTATTTACCTGTGCCAGGTGTAAAATATTTGTCACTAAGGGATTGGTATGTTTAGCTATTTTAGACGGTGTAGATTGACATAGCTACACCATCGTCTTCCGAGACGGGAGAATGTCGACGACGGGCAACGACTCCAATGCAAA
>NW_008704261.1:2114497-2117486 GCF_000326865.2 Helobdella robusta | reverse complement strand
TTACACAAAAAATATGAAACGCTCGTTTAAAAAATAAAATCAAAACATATTTAAAAAATTTCAGAATCTACTTACATAAATTACTTGTTAACAGTTTTATATTTCCGACTCATAATTTACAGTGTTGTTTTATAATTTGAATATAATAAAAAAAATTTGCAGATTTTGTGATAAAATGTAAAAAATAAATTAAAATAACATAAAAGTAAACTGATATTTTACCAGTAGTATAAAGTTACAGACAGGACACTTAATGGCGAAAGTACAAATGTACCGTACATAAAAATATAGGGATACCTATAAAGTACCATTGCTCCAAACATTGCAAAAACTAAAAAAAAATTTATTTAATGTATTTATTGTAAAGTTTATTTAATTTTGTAGCCGTAAAAGTTATAACAAAAAACAGTACGAATATGTTTACGTGTCAGAGTTTTACAAAATAGCCAAAAGATTTCTTATCATTATTTACCTGCATAAAAATAACTAAAAATTACTCAGTTAAAGAGCATTCGTTTTACTTTAACAATGTTTTATGGTGAAGGATTTTATTCAGCTGATTAATTAACTTAATTTTTTATATTTCGTAGTCTCTGTAGTATTTAAGGGAGCTTATTAATGTCTAACAACTTTCAGTACAAGCGCTTCATACCAATTAGATAGCACGGAATTAAAATGGCACTTGCACAATTTGAGTCATCTTTTGCCATAATTGCTATTTGAATATATTTAACCTGATTCCCTGTTAGTGAGAATATTTTTTTTTTTAGTGTCAGTCCCATTGAAAGACAGTTGAGACCGATTGAGTCTAACTAATTGTTTAATTTCAAGAATTCTTTTATATTTTTGTCAATTTTATTAAATTCAGCATTCTCACTTCAGTCCATACTGTAATTTCATCCATCCATATTTTGGTTGGTCTTCCATCTTTTTTCTATTATTTCTCCACAGCTAGTTTAATTAGCCTGTAATCTGGCATTGTGCGTACAAAAGAGGGTTATATTTTTCCTAATTTGACAGTTACGTACATACTTTTTTGTTTTCCCAGCTATTTATGATTTAATTTTTTATTTAAGTTTCTAACTTTCTAATTTTTTTAATGTCTCAAGTAGATTGCATCGCATTCTCGGTAATTAATTGCTGGAGTCTTGGTGGCTCCAGCAATCAATTCCCGCAACCTGCTTAGCCATTTATTGTTTAACGGCCCTTTTTCTATTTTTGACAAATACACAGCACTTTAGTATATAATAGGCAAATCTGTATTTAAATTCGAAACCTAACAGTGCAACGCAAAAATTAACGTTGTCGATTTCCGTTTCATTTTAATAATTTTTTATGTTTAAAGTTCAATTGAAATTTTTTGGTATAAACTAAGGTTGGGCGTAAAGTAACAAAATTTTTTAATCTATTAATACAATTGAAAAAAAATTACCTAAACTGCCAATAAAAACCGGATACAAGTAAAGTACAGCATATAAAACGTCCAGAGTTAAATCCTTCAAAATTTAAAACAAATATAAAATTTAAAATGTATAGTAAAAAAAAAACAACATTGAACAGTAATCTATAAAGATATACGATGCCAATGCTAGTGGCTTACTTACTAATACACGATATATGTTTAGTTATTTAAAAATATAATGATTTGAATAGAAAAACATAATTATAAAGGAATTTTTTTCTTGTTTTGAACTAAATGAAAAAAGAAAAAATATAAAGGTTTTCCTTCAATTTATAGCCTGGCTCTAACAATTGTTGCTGATATTGTCTCACGATACTTTGTATAACTTTGAGCTTTGATTACATTATTCGTGTGAAGAAAAAAATATTATTATGCATGTATCATTATTTTTAAAATTCATAAGAAACACCATCAGGATAATACAGAGTACTTATTTCTACGTGTCGCATACAAACAAACATACACACAAACATACACACAAACAAAAATGCTTTAAAGTTCAAACAACTTTGAATATGAGGGCCTTGGTTGACGCAAAGTGCTTGGCAAGCTCCGACGAAAAAATTATAGTTCCTCATCTAATTTTGCTTTCCCTGTTCAAAAACGATAAAATGAATTGAACATCAAAAAAGATTTTTCGAGCAAAATCACTTATATCTAAGCCAACCATTTTCAATTTTTAAAATAGAACTGACACGATCAAATTCTAAACTACCAAACACAATTTTGATCACTTGACTGTTATTGACTTGCAAACTTGTAGTGAATTAGTTTGAAACAAAATAAAAAAATGAAATAATCAGGCCGTGAACGTATGAAAACATGAAATTATTTTTCAAAGTACTTTCGCACAACCTTTCTAACCAACTGTAATTAAGAGGATTGGAGACAACATTTCTTGGCAAGCGGTTGACATTTTTTAAATCAACATGAGGTGATTTTGTACAGAATGGAAAAAATATAATTTTCTGTTGAATAACAGCTGCCGAGTTATTACATACTGTTTTTCATTCTTGCGTCAATTTCCAAAAAACACTAAAATTTCAAAACTAATTTTTTAAAGTTTTAGCGTGTTCATTTGCGATTATTAACAAACCATAGGCAAAAGCGTGACATTTTAACATGAGTTCTTAGTTATTTCAAACACTTAAAATGGAACGAGAAACAATTTTTTGAAAATTCCTAATGTCAATCGTAGAGCAAATGTTATCACAAACAATATTAAAATAATAAATATTACTAGTAATCATATTGCATCAAAATTTTTGGAACTAGTGTCAATAAATGGTTTGGTTGCGTTATTTAGCCACCCAATAATACGTAAGAAAACATTTTTGATCTGGTAATGGCCATGTCTGACAACTCACTAAAAGTTTTCGAATTGTTGGTTAAGTTTTGTGCTGGTGAGATTAGCTACTACTAATCATGGTGTAAAGTCAAAAATCAAACATAATATCAACGCTGTCCGCGCGTTTCCTTAATGTAACGACCTGGACAGTTTTGTTTCGGCATCATAAATCATTTCTA
>NW_008704261.1:2103463-2111929 GCF_000326865.2 Helobdella robusta | reverse complement strand
TTATGCTTGGAGGGGACGGTGGATGCGTTGTTCACAGTGAGAATGTTGCAGGAGAATTATAGAAAGAAGAAACAAAGATTGTACATGTGTTTTGTGGATCTAGAAAAGGCTTTTGATCGAGTACCGAAGAAAGTCATTGAATGGGCGTTGAGGAAGAAAGGCGTGAATGAGAGACTTGTTAAAGCTGTGATGCAGCTGTATCAAGGGGCGAAAACAAAGGTGAGGGTCGGAAGGGGGATGTCGGACGCTTTTAGTGTTAAGGTAGGAATGCATCAAGGATCAGTGTTATCACCGTTTCTGTTTGCAATTGTGATGGACGTTGTGTGTGGAAAAATAATGGAGGAGTTGTTATTTGAGATTTTGTATGCAGATAATTTAGTCTTGATGGCTGATAGCATGGAAGAATTGCAGTTAAAATTTGACAGATGGAAAAATGTTATTGAAAAGAAAGGTAAGACGAAAATAATGGTGAGTAGGGAAGGTAAGGAGCGAGTCATAAGTAAAATAGACCCCTGTGGGTTATGTGACAGGAGAGTGAAGGCTAATTCGGTATTGTGTATAGGATGTCAGAAGTGGGTGCATAAGAAATGTAGTGGTGTGAGGGGGGCACTGAAAAAGGCGGAAGGCACGTTCAAATGTAAAAAATATGTTCATGGTGTGATTAATAGGACGGACTCAAGAACGGGGTTGAGTGGTGGTATTGAAAGAATGGAAAGCTTTGTTTATTTAGGGGATAAGCTAAACGCGGATGGAGGATGTTTGAGCGCTGTTATGGTTAGAGTTCGTGTGGGATGGATAAAATTTAGGGAACTAGGTGGGGTATTGTGTGGAAAGAAATGGTCAGTGAAGATGAAAGGGAGTGTATATAAAGCATGTGTGAGAGCAGCGATGGTATATGGTGGTGAAACTTGGGTGTTGATGAGAGAAGAGGAAAGTGTACTGCAGAGGGCTGAAAGAGCTATGGTGAGGATGATGTGTGAGGTTAAAGTGAGGAGTAGTACAGAGCTGATGTCAATGATGGGACTGAATGAGGACATTGTGACATTGATAAGGAGATCGAGATTGCGGTGGTATGGACGTGTGTTGAGAAGGGATGAAAGGGTCGGGATTAGGTGAGCGTTGGAGTTCGAGGTTGAAGGAGTGATAAGGAGTGCTCGAGATGGAGAGAATAGGTGGAGAAAGACATAGTGAAAGCGGAGTTGCGTGATACTGAGGCGAGTGACAGATGTGAATGGCGTCGAGGGGTATTTCGGTTTACCTCATAGGTAGCCAAACGGCAACCCCGATCTCGGAGAAAATGTCGTTTAAACGTGTGTTGTTGTTGTTGTCTTTAAATAATGATTTGGCTATTTTTAGTTCAAAGAATTTATTATTACGGTATAAAATTTTAATATTATTATCTAAAATGTTCTATTTAGCATTATATAATGATTACTTATTAAGTTTTTTTTAATAGAACCATTTTGGTTGTGCATTGTTAAACTGCGTCACAGAGTAGTTGCAGCCATTCCGATATATTTGGTTGAACGGTGTCCACACGCACCAAATCTACAATTAAATGCATATATCAGATGACTACAACTCATCTGTGACTCAGTTTTAACGTTGCAATTATTTTTTCAAATTAAATTGGAGGCTATATTGTTTCTATAATATATTCTTAACTTGAAATTAATGTTACAATGTTGTTGTTGTTGTTGTCTTTAAATAATGATTTGGCTACTTTTCCATTAGTTTTAATTATTTTTCTTATAATTTGTTCATCAATTTTATATGAAGTCGACATTATGTTTTTATAATAAACAATATTGTTTTTAGGAGAAGAACTTAAGTTATTATCATCATTATTATGATTATTAGTAGAGGTATTAGTATCAGTAAAGATAGTATTAGTAGTAGAATTAGTATCTGTAATAGAAGTATTAATAGTGGTGGTAACAACATCAATAGCAATATTAATTATGGTGTCAACTACATTATTATTTTTATTATTAAAATAATAATATTTATTATTATTATTAGTAGTATTAACATTTCAATTAATAATAATATAGATAATAGAGTTAATAAAAAGAACAATATTTCTACTGTAATAGTTGTAGATAATAATATAGTTCCTGAAATTATTTCAAATTTCATTCGAACTAATAATAATTAAGATAATAGAGTTGTAAATACCAATATTTCTGACAATATCTACCTATCTAAAAATATTTCGAACAATAATATTTCAACGATGAACTTTGAAAATATGCTGCCTTGTTGCTGCGGAAAATACTTCAAAGGTAGGAAAGGTCTAATAATGCATCATAGATCATGCAACACCTTCAAGACATGTCGAACAATCAACTCGCTCGATGAAGAAAGTGATGAAGCCAACGAACCACAAACTTTTCAACACAAATCCACCCCGCCAGCAACTTCGCACCCTCTTCCGGTATCACACTGCCAAAAACCAGACAACAATGGGCAGAGGCGAACGCATATTTCCACCACAATCTATACAATCTAAACAATATCGACGACATTGACAACTTCACCCTATCATTTCGAAATTCAATCTACCAATATTTTGCCGAAACATATGGCACGTTAAAACTCAAAAAATCTATAAACGAAAACACCAACATCAATCATATTAAAAAAATCTGAAAACTCTCGGTCGCAACAATGATAACTATATCAATGAAATAGAAACCATGAGCAAACTAATCAGATCAAAACTTAAACGGGCATAGCTGGCCAAACCTGGCGGTCGATAAGATATATAGAACCAATAGTCAAACAACTTTCAGCGAACATGTAAGAAAAAGTTTTTACCAACTGCAGCCCCCTCTATTCGATGTTGAAAAAGGTAGTGAATACTTTAGCAACGTGATGATGAAGGGTGTTTCCATCCTTTCCTTCGCCAAAGTTTAATGACAACACTGACCCTCCTACGAATGAAAAAATATCGACAATCATACGCAAAAGTAAATCCAGAGTTTCTCCATGCCCGCTAGACCAGATGTTGATTATAATTTTTAAAAAATGTCCAATTCTTAGAACCTTCCTTTGCAGGCTGCTATCAAAATGTTGGGTCTCATCGATAATTCCAGATTGCTGGAGGAGAGGCTTAAAGATCCTGATTTACCAAAAAGGTGACGCCTGTGACCTCGCAAATTTTAGACCTATAACCTTACAACCCGTCCTCTACAAAGTTTTATCCCCACTTATAAAAAAGACTCTACCGATTTTTTCAACAAAATGAATTTATCAACATCAGCACCAAAAAAGGGTTTAACCTTAAAGTCGACGGCTTAGCAAGAACATACTCACACAAGAACATACTCACATGTTAACACACCTGCTTAAAGATGCCAGAAAAACTAGCAAACCGTTATCGTTGCATTACTCGACCTAAGAAATGCCTTCGGTGAAGTAAATCATTTCCTCATCAGTTCAATTTTATTATTCCACCATGTTCCACAACAGTTTAATTCATTAATTATGTCAATATATTCAAACTACTCAATACAAGTTTCCATCAACATCAAACTAACGCCGACTCTGCCGGACGAGAGGGGGGGGGTCCTCCAGGGGGATCCATGCTCTCCACTACTCTTCAACCTTTGTTTCCACTTGCTGATGAAGGTTCTAGAAACTCAAGAGTATGAGGGTTGCGGTTACTTCTGGAGGCCAACTTCAGGGCTAAAAGCCAAATCCTGGCTCCACTTTGCCAACGACTCGGCATTAATTGCCCATAGTAGAGAAAGTGCCCAGAAGCTAATTGATCTGAATTACGCTTGGTGTAAGTGGTCAAACATGCAGATGCAAATAGACAAATGTAGCTCATTTGGCATGAGGAAAAAAAGATGGACCATACGAACAGTTTTCTCCAAGACTGACGATCGATGATGAGGTGATTCCCGATAAACAAATTGGTGATAGCTTTGTCTATTCGTGCAAATCATATGATTTTAAGAGCAAAGACAAAAAAGCCAAAGAAGCAATTGTTTCAAAACTGACCAGTTTCTTGAAAACCCGTTGCGATAACATTTCATTGACTTGGATATCGTCCAACTTAGACAATCTGATAGTGAAGAAGGACAGAGAGTGGTTCGCAATGCTGATCAGTGGCTGTGTGTCCCAGATCCTCTCGCTACCAACAAAGTTTGGCGGCAATAACATTGCACTACTGAAAGACATTGCTGAAAAAATAAAATTGAAAATTAGAAGTTATTTTAAAAACAACACCAACGTGAAAATCCAATGCCTATTTCAGGAAACAACTCGTCCTATATGAAACCTGACAATTTGCTCTCTGAACTGAAGCAGTCTCTCGCTCTTATTGATGAAGCTCGTTTGAAGTCCTGTTACAACCACATTGTTGAACTGCAGTCTCAAGGAATGATACTTAAAACAATTGTCGATGTCATTACACCAGCACAAATTACGCGCTGGTCAAGGATTACAAACAATATACCAGGAGTATTATACAAATTCATAAGAAAATATTTTGTGCAACAAGTGCCCACAAACTCAAACATGTTTAGGTGGGGCAAAACTGCATCACCCTTGTGTCCGCTATGCAAAGTTCGACAGACGAATAAACATGTAATGTCAAATTGCGATTCAACTTCGGCCTTGGCGAGATTCAAAAACAGACACAATAAACTGCTGGCGCTAATCATCAACGAACTAAAGCTTCATATTTCGGCTGATTGCTGCATCTTTGCTGATTTGTTGGTGAATAACGTTCGACCAATATCGGATATGTTCAACACACTACATCCAGATGTTGCCATTCTGAGAGACAATAAAAATAAAATGGAAGTTGTAGAATTGACGATATGCCACAAAACAATCTAATTGCTCAATCAATCTCAATTCATTTGAAATATCGCCAATTGGCTTTTATAACAATCTTAACATATCTTTATTTAAAATCTTATGGCCTATTTCTTATGATTAAAATCTAATAAAAACCGCAATCAGTTTGTCATACGGAATATATTGTGACAGAAACAGTGCATAATACCATTTAAATATATTTGATTACTCTTATGCACTTATCAACGATAATGAGCATAAGAGAATCGTACATTTTAATGAATTTTCTTTTCTTTTTTATAAAATGTTTATAAATTATTGTAGTATATTGAATGATAAAGTATGGTTGTGAACGAATTAACACATGTTGTGTATGCGTTCGCTCAGGTGAGAATGAAGTACAACTGTGTATGCATGTACTGAATTAACACTTGTTGTGTATGCATGGACTCGGTGAGAATGAGATAATCGTATGTAGAAATTGGAAGTGGGGTTACATTATAAATTCGAATGACTGTTAGACGTAACGTTAGTTAAAATATTTTCTTTTATTAATAAAACATAAATTGAAGAAGTTTAATTTCATAATAGAAATAAAGAATATTAGAAATTTGTTGTTGATTAAAAATCTAAAAGATAATTTTATAAAAAAAAGAATTTTAAGATAAATTCAAATTGAAGCACAACAAATTGGCGACGAGGATCAAAATTATTTCAGAGTTAAAAAAAATATTTCTTTGAATTAATATCATTATTGCATTGATATACGAGTGCTGATTTTTTATGACGATGGGAAAATTTCAAGAGTTTGATCCAGAATTTGAAACCTAGGATAGATTTGTCAAACGTTTAAAAGATTACTTTTTGATAGAAAATATTCCTGATGATGAGATAAACCAAGAAAAAAAATATGGGAAGAAGATTAACAAACCAATACTGGACGAAGGCAGGGAATGCAGCCGACAACCACACATTCAATGAAATCGCAGCAACGGTAAAGTCAAATTGAATCACCGCGATTGGAAATCCAGGAACGATTTCGATTTAGCCAAAAAAAAAACAGAAACATCGACAGAATATGTCAGCGTTGAGACAACTGGCGTTGACATGCAATTTTGCTGTTGATGCTACAACACCGGAGAATCGGCAACCAAGAGACCAATTTATTTATACTTACGCGCGGGGATTTAGATGTAGAAAACGTAATCACCTTTGCGGAAGAATATACTAGTGCCCAAAAGACAGCTGAATAACTTCAGGGCAAAGAAATAATCAACTCACTGAAGCAAGGAAGTGAAGGACGAAAAAAAAACAATGTTAATACAACAGACGGAAACTATCAGAAAAGCAAACACTGCGAATTCAATCATGAAAGGATTTGTAAATTTATGGATGCAAAATGCTACAAATGCGGGTTGAATGGTCACATAGCAAAAGTTTGTAAAAAATTGCTATCTAAGAGAGAAAAAAAATCTATTGAAGCAGAAAAATTGGACCAGGGCTAAAACAGTTGAAACAGGTAAAGAAGATAGTACCTATATTAATATGGATGATCAGACAAGCAACTTAAAAAAGCGATACGTTGACTTGGAGATTGACAAGTGTAGAATCACTTGTGAAGTATACACAGGTACATTAGAGACGATCATCAGTAAAAAATATTTGATAAAAATTTGTTCACTCACTTTACAATCAGCTAAGAAACAGTTCAAATCATATAGTGGACATAAACTTCCAATATTTGGATGTGGCAGAAAAACTGTAGTAGTCGAAGGAAAAAAATTTAGTAATCAATTGTACTATGTTGTTGAAAGAGACTGTACATCCTTGGTTGAGGTGAGATGGATCAAGACCATGCGCTAAGATATTTTTTACTGTCAATCAATCAATCAATCAATCAATCAATCAATTAGCTTATAAAGCGCTATTTCCGCGATGTGCAACAGCGCTCCTCAATGAATTTTGAAAACAGATGGGTCTTGAGATCCGCTCTGAACTTCGCAAGTGATGGAGAAGTAGTCAAAGAAGTAGGTAGGGAGTTCCAGAGAAAAGGACCAGAAAAAGCAAAAGCAGATTTGGCAAAAGAGTGTTTAACACGAGTTAAGAAAAAGCGAGAAGAAGATGACGATCGTAAACCGGAGCGTTTAGGTTCAATTAATATATCTGATAAATACTTAGGAAATAATTTAGATTGAGACTTATACATGAACGTGCAAATTTTAAAAATTATTCTATATTTTATAAGTAGCCAGTGCAAGAGAACAAGATATGGAGATATATGAGAAAATAAAGGGGCACGAGCAACTAGACGAGCAGCAGAGTTAAAAGCTTTACTTAAAGGATAGAGTATAGAGTCAGGAAGACCACAGTAGAGCGAGTTACAATAATCAATCCTAGATAAGACTAACGAAGTAACAAGAAGGAGAAGAGTAGGATCATCAAGAAAAGGCAAAAGTTTTTTTATTCTACGTAGATGAAAGTAAAAGCTTCTAGCAACACTATTGATCTGAGAAGAGAGAGACATAGTAGAATCAAAGATAAAACCTAGACTACGAAACTTATGAGAGACATCAAGAGTTTTAAAATCAGGTAAGATAATAGGAGGAGTAGTAATAGAGTGTTTAGATTTATTAAAACAAACTAATTCAAACTTAGAAGGATTAAGTTTAAGACAAGACACATAGAGTCAGACCAAGCGATAATTGAAGAAAGACATAGAGATAAATTATGAAAAACACTATTGAGATTAGATGGAGGAAAAGAAGTATAAATGTAAGAATCATCAGCATATAGTTGACTAGAGAAAGAAAAGTTATTAATAATACGAGGTAGTTCAGAAGTATAGAGTATAAATAGAAGAGGGCCAAGGATAGAACCCTGAGGTACCCCGAAAGTAAGAGTAGAGGAGTTAGAAGTAGAATTATTGAGAACAACAGAAGAAAAACGATTACAGAGATAAGAAGAAAACCAAGATAGATAAGAATCAGTAATATTAAAAGAAAGATGCAGCAGTCTCAAGAGAATAGTATGGTCAACAGTATCAAAAGCTGAGGAAAAGTCAAGAGGAAGAAGAGTAAGATTACTATCGTCACTAGAGAGAAGGATATCATTGTGTATTTTAAGTAAAAATGTTTCAGTACTGTGAGCAGGTCTGAAACCAGATTGAAATACAGGTAGCAAAGAGTTAAAGTCTAAATAGGATGACAGTTGATTAAAAACAACTTTTTCTATTATTTTAGAGATGAAAGTAATATTAGTTACAGGTCTATAATTAGATAAAGAGGTAGGATCTAGGGATGAGTTTTTAAGAATAGGAATAACAATAGAATTCTTATAAGAAGTAGGAAATTTAGATGTGTCGGGAAGGAAAAACCAATAGAAACAAAGTAAACATGAATTCATTGATGGTGGATGAATCCGCCAACAAAGCTAATAAAAATTTGAAAAAACTGCTACAAAATACACAGATATTTTTAATGCGACATTAGATTGCTTCAGCACAACGGTTGAAAACACAGGAGAATTTGACATCGGCGTTGGAGTTCACCAAGGCTCGATTCTCAGTCCACTGTTATTTATAACTGTGATGGAAGAAATCACAAAACCGATACGCACTGGTGACATTTGGAATCTATTGTTATAATTTTCGCTGTC
>NW_008704261.1:2074033-2103413 GCF_000326865.2 Helobdella robusta | reverse complement strand
ACAGAAGAAATCAACTAATCGTTTATTTCCAGTAAATTCGCACTAACGCAACAATTAACTTTTAAATCTTTCAAAATCTATCGCTATGACAACGTCAACAAACAATTCAAATATCGCTTTAAATAATTCACCGAATCGCTATTCACAAAATCACGAATTTCACTAATCACGAATATCACTAATCACGAATATCACTAATCACGAATATCACTAATCACGAATATCCCAATCACGAATATCACCAATCACAAATATCTTGCGACGTGCGCTTATATACTCTTCGCAAGCGTCGTTTCTAGATTCTTCCCGATGGTCCGATTCCAGCATACTCTAGAACGTTCCAGTCACTAGAACATTCTAGAATACGCTAGAATCTAGTGCGTTCGGTAGCACGGTTATAACATTACCCCCTTCTTAGTTCTGTTCGTCCCGAACAGCTTTCGTTCCGGTGTCCGCATGGTACGGAGCCAGTCTATCCAAATGGACGATCTTCATTCTTGCTCTTGGCTTCCGATATTCCTGAATATGGTAGACGACGTCATTCAAGCGGGTGATGACTTGATAAGGTCCTTCCCACCCTCGCTGGAGCTTTGGAGAACGTCCTTTCTTCTGCTGTGGGTTGTACAGCCAAACTAACTCGTCGACAGCAAAACCGCCACTGCTTCCTTTCAAGTCGTATCTGGTTTTGGCCGCCTCCGTGTTTTTCATAATTTTAAGGCGTGCGCTTATATACTCTTCGCAAGCGTCGTTTCTAGATTCTTCCCGATGGTCCGATTCCAGCATACTCTAGAACGTTCCAGTCACTAGAACATTCTAGAATACGCTAGAATCTAGTGCGTTCGGTAGCACGGTTATAACACTATTATATGCTGATGATATCGTTTTAACAGCCACGTCTGAGCAGAATGCAGCAAAGATGTTTGAAGATTGGAACACCAGACTCGCCGATCATAGATTCAAAGTCAACATCAGCAAAACCAAAGCAATGAACAATAGTGAACCCATCCAATCCACAGCTACTGGACGATGGCCCTGTTCAGTTTGTAAAGCTGGTGTAAGTAACAATTCAATCAAGTGTCAGCAGTGTAACCAGTGGTGTCAAAAACGTTGCTCAAAAATAATTTGTACGTTATATAAAGTGTCCAATTTTGTTTGTCCTGCTTGCATCAATTCACAACAACAAATTCAAAATAGCAATGTTTTTGAAGCTATTAAGGTAAAGAAAGTCACATCGTTTCAATATCTAGGGAATGTTCTGGATTGTACTGGAACAGCTGAAGCTGCCGCTCGAGCACGCATACGTGCAACTTGGAATAAATGGCATCTCCTTGCCTCTATATAGATACGGCGTGACATCCCACTACCACTACGATCAAGACTTTATAAATCTGCGATGCGTCCGGTGTTGTTATATGGTGCAGAAACATGGCCAATGACAACCAAACTGGAAAACAACTTCAACAAACCGATAGGAAATTGATCCGATGGATGCAACAAATTAGTCTGAAAGACCTCATCAAATCTACCGAAATCATGCGTCGTGCTGGTTTAGATGATATAAAGGACGAATGCCGGCAACACCGTCTGAGGTGGTTTGGTCATGTCAAACAAAATGCCATAACTTCTCTTGCAGATGTTAAAGTACCTGGCACACGTCCCAAAAGCCGTCCAAAGAAGTCCTGGTCGCAAACAATCGAGCAAGACATGAAAGCTCTAAATTTAAATGAAATGGATACAACTGATCGTCTAATTTGGCGCAAAAATTGATGGCAAAGAAAACAACGTCCTGCCTCGGGGGAACTGGGTATCTAGACGCTAAACGATGATTGATATATTTGATCAAGCATGTTCGGCGTTAGTAAACTTCCAATTTAACTTATCGATTTTTCTAACGGTTGATCGTAAATCATTTTCAAGTTACTTTGGTTGAAAACTAAAATTTTTGTCATGCATAAGCATGATAGTACAGAAAAGCTTTTTTCGGTATTCCTATGCCATCTTCGGTGTTTAAATTGATATGTTGTGGTTGTGCCCAAATGCTTATATATTTGTATACTGTGCCTATTTATTGGTTTTTTGTTTATTCAAAGTGAATATTTAGTTTTACAATCTTTCAACACCGTAAAATATAACACTTTTATCTTTTTTCATCATCGATAAATATAACTCTTTTATGTGTTTTCATTATCGATAAATATTATGATACAACACTTGACGTGTTTTCACTATCGATGATTCCCTGTTTCTAAATTTATTGGTGGGAAGAATTCTAGTTGCCCGTTGTTGAATATATATTATCGGATGTCTTTTTTGTAATTCGGCTATAAGTAATTCGGCTAGTCGTAAATTATAATGGTTGTTATTGTAATGTAAGATTTCAACATTGTGATCCAGGATTTGTCTAGCAATTTTAGTTATGTGTTTCTCTTTCATGTGATTTTTTATAACGCCAGTTTTTATATTTGATGGCTATGATCCATTATCGATTTTGGTTTACAAGTACAGTTGTTTTTCATCACAAGAGATTACGTTCTTTGTTTGGAGTAGTATATTCGTAGTTTAATACTATCATTTTCGTTGATTGCTTGGACGTTATTTTTTATGTTTCTTTTCATAATTTTTTTGTCCTGTTCAAAGGCGGTTGACATATTGTTGCTTGGAGTAAATAATGGCAACTTCCACTCTCTTCAAACAAATGCTCTCAATGTTTATTACTTCCTTCATCTGGTAATGCATTTGTTAATTAATATGCGATTGATCACCACATCTTGAATCTTGTTGATCACTTCGAAGATCTTGGTGTAATAATCAGCAATCGTTTCTATTTCGGTCGGCACATCAATGACATCACTCATAGAGCGTCTACAAGTGCATACCTGATCCCCAAATGTTTTACTTCATGAGATAAAGACCTTCTCACCAAAGCTTTCTACACATACGTTCGACCATTATTAAAATATTGCTGGTCTGTTTGAAATCCTCACTACAAATACCAACTGACTATAGAAAGTGTGCAAAGGAGATTTACAAAGTTCATTTCTTCAGTTCGTCATCTTCCGTACACAATTCGCCTGTGCTTAATGGAATTACAAACGCAGACTAATTTAGGACCTATGTTTTGTGTATAAAATATTAAACAACGTTATCAGCTTTGATTTTAATGATCTGTTTTCTCCCTTGTCCTACCAATTAACTCGTAGACATCGTTACAGACTACGTTAATCTAACTCCGACAGCAACGCATCCAGAAACTTTTTTGGTGGCAGAATTGTTCCAATATAGAACTCATTGCTAATTGTCACCAGCATGTTTAATTTTCAAAAACAAAATAACAGACCTCAACCAATTTTTATCTATTGTGTGAATATTGAATATTTCTTTTTCTCTTTCCTATGTCTGCGCTTAAGAGGTGTGGGTTTTGCTTGGGGGATGCATGGGCTAACAATTTGACTCTAACTTATCATTATACTATTTGAATTGTCATTTCTATTCGACTATAAAGTGTGTGGAATGGTTATTTGGTTCGTGTTTGTGTGCATGGATTGTAGATTGCTGTTGATGAAAAGTTTGATTGATTGATTGTATGATTGATTGATTGTTTGATCGATCGTCATGCTGACAATGCAACGTTATTCTTATTTTCTTTTATGCTTTTTAATTTCGTTATTACGATAAGACACTTATAATATTGATCTCTATTTCATTTTCTGCCATTTTTTTAATTGCAACTGTCTGTTTTTTTCAAACTGGGCAAGTGGCCTGTGTGGTCCTCTGGTCAGTTGCGTAATAAATAAAAAAAAAAAAATATATATATATATATATATATATATATATATATATATATATGTATATATATATGTATATGTATGTATATATATATATGTATATGTATATATATATATATAATTAAGAACAAGATTTTTTTTGATGCTAATCAATCAATCAACCAGATTGATTGATATTGATCTAATGATGTTGAAAATCGTTGTTTATATATACAAAATTTAGTGCTCTATTATAGTATGTGTGTCTACACAAACATACCAGATAAAAATAAAAATAAGAATAGAATAAGAAATATTTATTTGACTTCAGAAAATTTAATAAAATATGGCACAGGATGACTGTGTGAAGTCAACAATCAACTTGTTGGGCTCAGCCACCTTAACAAATAATTTTTAATAATAATAGATGGTATTACAAATGCTCATGATGGACACGAAATGAAAATTATTTCAATATTTTAAATTTACAAAACTGAAAATTTTAAATTTTTCGCCTTTATTCGAAAAATGAATGTTAGTTAACAAATCATAAATAAGATGTAAAAATTCGCATATTCGACATTCAACTAACTTCGAAAGATTCTAAATGACACATTTCAGATAAAGATTTTTTTTGTGGATAACAACGGTGCCACAAAGGTGTTCTATAATTAAGTTTATCACCATGTCATGTTAGGTAGTTAATATTTTCATTTCATAAGATTTTCATTTCATAAGATTTTCATATTATATACATCAATTCCTAATTGTAATGATAGAATTTAAAATAAATATTCTTAGTAATTTATGAAATAATTTATTTTGATAATTTTTTAAGAAAGATGAATTTTGAGATCCATTATGAACTTTTTAAGCGATGAAGAAGAAATAAGTAATAAAGATAGAAAGTTTAAAAAAAGGACCAGAAAAGTAGAAGCAAAATGTTTAACATGAAATAAGAAAAAAGGAACAAAACGGCAATCGTAGATTATGGCGTTTGGACTAAGTTAAAATATCTGAAGTAAACATGAAAGGTTAATTTACTGACACATTGATGCGATAAGAGCATCAATGTGTCATTTGTATAATTTGTATTTTTATGTATAATCAATGTATAATTTGGCGCAAAAAGTTGATGGCAAAGAAAACAACGTCCTACCTCGGGGAACCGGGTCTCTGGACGCAAAACGAAGATTGATTGATTGATCGAAGGTCAGAATCTCATCGAAGGTCTGATTCCAGAAATCACTGTAGAGGAGCTTCCAGAAGCTCTGAAAGCTCTGAAGGATGGAAAGGCAGCAGGGCCTTCTGGACTCACAAATGACATTATCAAAGCATCTGGTAACTTTGCCGTGAAATCTGAAAAAAATTGCTCAGTGCCGACTAAATGGAACTATAGCCTGACAAAGGCAAAGGTGATCCATTGAAATGTTCATCATATTGGGGTATAAATCTGTTAGAACAGTCCAAGAAAATTGTCGAAAAAATCATTAAGAAAAGATTAATGTCGTGCATCACAATCGGAAATTATCAATTTGGTTTCCTAGCGGGGAAATCAACAATTGATGCAATTCACATCCTTCAGCAACTGACGAGAAGTACCTTGCAAAACATCAACAACTATCACACATTTTTGTAGACATTGAAAAAGCATTTGATCGAATTCCTTGTGAAGCAATCAGGCGTCGACAACTCATTCCAGAATATCTTGTTCGACTTGTGATGGAAATGTATACGAATATTAAGACTCTCGTCAGCACAACGGTTGGAAACACAAATGCATTTGAAATCGGCGTTAGAGTTCCCCAAGGCTCGATTCTCAGTCACTGTTATTTATAACTATGATGGAAGAAATCACAAAGCCGATACGCACTGGTGACATTTGGAATCTAATATATGTTGATGATATCGTTTTAACAGCCCCGACTGAGCAGAATGCAGCAAAGATGTTTGAAAATTGGAACACCAGAATCGCCGATCATGGATTCAAAGTCAACATCAGCAAAACCAAAGCAATGAACACTGGTGAACCCATCCAATCCACAGTTACTGGACGATGGCCCCGTTCAGTTTGTAAAGCTGGTGTAAGTAACAGTTCAATCAAGTGTCAGCAGTGTAACCAGTGGTGTCAAAAACGTTGTTCAAAAATAATTGGTACTTTATATAAAGTGTCCAATTTTGTTTGTCCTGCTTGCATCAATCCACAACAACAATTCGAAATAGCAATGTTTTTGAAGCCATTAAGGTAAAGAAAGTTACATTGTTTCAATATTTAGGGGATGTTCTGTATTGCACTGGAACAGCTGAAGCTGCCGTTCGAGCACGCATATGTGCAGCCTGGAATAAATGGCATCTTCTTGCCTCTATATTGATGCGGCGTGACATCCCACTACCACTACGATCAAGACTTTATAAATCTGTGATACGTCCGGTGTTGTTATATGGCACAGAAACATGGCCAATGACAACCAAACTGGAACAACTTCAACGAACCGATATGAAAATGCTCCGTTAGATGCAACGAATTAGTCTGAAAGACCACATCAAATCTACCGAAATCCTGCGTCGTGCTAGTTTAGATGATATAAAGGACAAATACCGGCAACACCATCTGCTGTGGTTTGGTCATGTCAAACAAAGTGGAAACAGTGCCATAACTTTTCTTGCAAATGTTGAAGTACCTGGCACACGTCCCAAAGGCCATTCAAAGAAGTCCTGGTCGCAAACAATTGAGCAAGACATGAAAGCTCTAAATTTAAATGAAATGGATACAACTGATTGTCTAATTTGGCGCAAAAAGTTGATGGCAAAGAAAACAACGTCCTACCTCGGGGGAACTGGGTCTCTGGACGCTAAATGAAGATTGATTGATTCTCAAATAAAAAAAATATTCAGTATTTTATAGGAACGCCGGTATTAAAAGACTTCCTTATGAAAAGTCATACCTGCACGAACGATTAAATTTTTGTTATAGAATAAAGTCAGTAACACCACACCAACAATTCTAGAAAAATCAATAAAGTAAAAAATAAATGAAGAGTAAAAAAGCCTAAGATTTTATGAATGATATTCTAGAATCAAAAACGAAACCATAACTACGAAAATTAGGGTAAAATCTGGTCTTTAGCCTATATCATTAATGTTTTTAGATATAAAAACACGGTTCAAATATTGAAAGATTTAAATTTAGATACATTAAATTATTTCAAAAGAACAGATGTAAGACATTAAAATAATAGATGGATCGAAATGGAGATATGAGAGCCATTAACATACTAGTGAAAGAAAAATTGTTTATGAAATACAACATACTTCAGATGTAATCAGTATAAATAGAAGAAGAACAAGCATAGATCTTTGAGGTAACCTAAAATTTAGTGTGGAAGAAAGGAGTGTAATATTTTTAAAAACAACAAAAGAAAAAACAACAAGCATTTTGAAAATATCTGAAACAAACATGTACCATGATGGTTGTGGTTTCAACATTTAACAAAAACAGTAAAAATTTACACTTCTTGTGTGCACACATATACGTGCAATGCCCACTTTTCGTTACTGTTTTGTTTTTTTTAAATCGAACTATGATAATAAAACGAAATCAAAAAATGGAACCGACTCTTGAAATCTGGGCAGTTTGAAACATTCATTTTCCTTCAACGTTAAGTCAGCTTTTCTAGCAATATCACAAATTTCTTCATAAAAAGCTTCATATCCTATATTTTATACTATTTTGTTATATTTGAGTCACTAAACGTTTTTATAAAAACATAATTCATGAAGAAATTAAAATATTTTTAATAAATTAAAACACTTGTACTGACCTAAATCAATGAAAATAAGAAGTGATTCGTTGTACATTTTTTGTAAACAATAAGGGACACATAGCACCAGCTCTTTGGAACGAAGTTGATTAAAAACCACATGAAAAAGATATCTATAGCAGGATCATAATTAAGCGTTAAATAGTATTTAATTTTTACTAGAATATATTTCATTTGAACTTGTTAAAACCAACATTATTATTATTATATTATTTTGATAATATTTGAAAATATTATTGTATATTATTTTTAAATGATTGTTGAGGGAATTGCTTGATACTAAAGTCATTGTTACTAATGACCTTTTTCCAATTATTAAAGGTATTTATTACAGATTTTTATTGAAGTACAAACTTCTTGTATTTATAGCACTGTAAAAATTTGCTAAATGCCGGTGGTAAATGAATAGGTGCAGTTTGTTGCCAAATAGATCACACATGTAAGCGGCAGGACCATTATGCTAAATCGTACAATTGTAAAAATTGTCATTATGCGCTATTTTTTTTAGTACAAATGATGTTTCAAACAATATTTTGATTTTTAATTATTTAGTAGGAACAGTTTCCAGCAATGTTTTGACAGTTCATAATTTTAAATAAATTGTTAAAAAATTTATTTATTAATTACAAACGTATTTTAAAACAATAGAGTGTTATAAAAATATATAGAGAGAATAATATATATATAGGAAAACACCTTCACAAATATATTCGCTAGAGATTTATACGACGTTCGAGAAGCGTCGGTAAGACGGGTAAATAAAGAAGTGCGAGATATTGAATAGTGGTTGTTGAATATTTGATATTGGAAAGCGATTGATTGTTAGTGTCGAAAAGCGATATTTGATATTTGACTGCTATTTTTATTGTATTTGCGATAAACACTAATGAATTGTTAATAGGAAAACGATAGTTTCTGAAGGTTAATTTGATAGCTTGTGAACATTCATTAGTCAAATTAACTAACGTTGATAATTGATAGAGATTTATTATTATCAATTTCTAAATAAAACGATAGTTTAAATAAAGTTATTTCGTGTCACATTTTTTTCCTGGGATAAAACGAACTAGCCGTCGACCGGGACAGTTATAACAATATATCACGTTGAGCGGCCGATAATACAATCACAAAAGCGTTCTATTTTTGGTAGCATAGATATTTTTATTCAACTACAATGATTTCCAAACCACCAACATATTATCTATAAGTCTGCTGTTCTCACTTATACAATAATTCACACAACTCAGCCTTTTACCTTGATTAATTTATACATTTGAGCCAGCAAAGCAAGCAACAAAGACTGACGAAAAGCTGCACCAAATTCGTGAAAAATATTTATGTCAAAGGATAGTTCTAGAACGAAAGGGTCAGGATTATGGTATGCCTGCTGAATGCTGAAATTGTGAAAAAAGAGGACATCTACGACGAGATTGTAAACGGGATTATGGTGTGTGAACGAATAAAAATAAGGTACAGCTTTAATACGATTGAGTTTATCATCATGATTCCGAGTTGATGTTGAGATAATTGATATTGGTTGATTGGTGGTTGACGTAGTTTGTTGATTGGTAGTTCGTGTCAATTTTTTCAACTGTCTTGTCGTTGTTGTCTTGTCTCGATGGTCCCTGATAAATGGAGATTATTATCTAGATGTTGTATGTTTGGGTTTGAGTGTGTATGTGTGTATATGTGTGCGTGTATGTAGTTTGTGTTGTGGATTGATATTGTGTGATATTGTTGACAGGTTTTAATTTTACAACTTGTGTTTCTGTGTTTGTTAATGGTTATTGAAGATAATTATCAAGATGTTGTATGTTTGAGTATGAGTGCGTATGTGCGTATGCGTGTTTAGTGTTTGAATAATATGCGGTGTAGTGGTTTGTTGATTGTGTAGGCCTTTAGAATGTCGTTGCGGTTTTGAATACATCCGTGTAAAATGATATTGATAATGATTTCTTCGTTGTCTTGTAAATGGTCGAACAATTATTAGTTTGTCGTTTTTGTTTTTAGTTCGGCGATTGTCGGATTGTCGTTGTTGTTACTGTCATTGTTGTAGTTGTTGTCGTCGTTGTCGTCGTCGTTGTTGTTATTGTTGTTGCTTTTCTCATTGGCCGATAATGCAATCACAAAAGCGTTCTATATTGATTCGGAACAATAATTTATATTGATATTATTCAACTACAATGATTTCCAAACCGCCAACATATTATCTATAAGTCTGCTATTCTCACTTTTACAACATTTCACACAACTCAGCCTTTTACCTTGATTAACTTACTCACTCGTCATCTTCTTGCATCGTCATCTATTCAACTATATCAGTCCAATTCATCAACAGTCAACAGAAGCTTCACTTACTGATAGTTCTCCCTTCAATTGGAATTATCTGGCTGCCAACTTTTATCAGCAACCATCAATCAACTTTTCGAAAAAGGACTCAAACACTTTTGTTG
This sequence comes from Helobdella robusta, assembly GCF_000326865.2. Lineage (NCBI taxonomy): Eukaryota > Metazoa > Annelida > Clitellata > Rhynchobdellida > Glossiphoniidae > Helobdella > Helobdella robusta. The sequence goes on along the minus strand of NW_008704261.1, from coordinate 2,093,375 downwards.
TTTGTGTAGGCTATCGGAAACGACGCCATTAGCTGATTATCCAAGTGTCCTTGAAGCTACGCTGTGGATGCTATACGAACTATGAACTTACAATAATATTTATAATAATAACAACAAAAACAATTTAACTAAGCTCTAAAAAACAATAAAAATTAAACTTCAAGCAAAAGCACAGAGACTAAGGAGATTCACAGAACTGTCCGATCAACATCCTCAAAACCAACTCTTCAAAGAAAACGCTAAAAAGTTATACAGTGGACTAAATCAAAAACAGACTCCTGTCATTGAACTTTCATCAAAAGTAGATATAGAAGTTTTTTGGAAAAATATTACGGAAAATGATAGATATTTTAACAGCGATGCCAATTGGATCAAACGGGAAACCGACCAGTATTCAAATATCCAGTCTCAGAAATGGAATGATTTTTCAGTAGAAGAGGTGAAAAAGATCATTGAAAACCTCGCTAACTGAAAGGCACCAGGACCAGATAAGGTTCACAACTTTTGAACTGAGAGTTTTGATTCTGGCTAAAAAAACTGAGTAAAGCTATCAGGTATCCAGACAATCTACCAGACTGGTTCACTGGCGGCGTAACCTATCTGCTCTCAAAAGGTGATGATTCAAAAGACCCTAAGAACTACCGGCCGATAACTTGTCTCTCATCCATGTACAAGTTACTAACTGCTTTGATTTTTGAAAAATTGTTCTTTCATCTCAATGATAACATCCTACCCCCAAAGCAAAAAAGATGTAGGAGATCAGAGTATGGATGCAAAGATCAACTCATCGTAGACAAAGCAGTTATAGAAGACGCAAAAAAAAGAAAACATAATCTTAGTATGACTTGGATCGGCTACAGCAAAGCCTTTGATAGTGTTCCTCATAGTTAGATCATAACATCACTGAAAATATATAGAACTAGCCCAACTATTTCCTCCAGGTTGCAATGAATGAGTGAAACACTAAAAAGCAGCTCTGGTACACCGGGCGATGTATTAAAACTGGTAAAATTGCCATTAAAAAAGGTATATTCAAGAAGATTCACTCTCGCCTCTACTGTTTTGCATAGGCTTAATACCTCTAAGCAATATGATCTAGGCTATATATTTCACAAAAAACAAATGGTTAGCCATTTATTATACATGGATGACTTAAAACTATTGGCGAAGAATGATGTTCAACTGGATCAAGAGCTGGGAATAGTGAAAAGATTCAGCGACGATATCCAAATGACGTTCGGATTAGATAAGTGCTCAAAAGTCACCTTCAAGAAATGAAGACTTGTTTGCGGCATTGACACAAAATTTGATGACAACACCGAAGTACGAAATCTAGATAAGGAAGGGGTCTACAGATACCTTGGTGTTGACCAAAGCGACGGCATTAAACATACCAATATGAAAGAAAAGATCCGAAAAGAATATTACCATCGTGTTAGACTTATCTTCGGCACTCAACTAAATGCCAAAAATAAGATGCAAGCTTGGTCGTGCCAGTACCACAATACAGTTTTGTAATCGTTGACTGGAGAGACAACAAAATTCAAAAAATATAGACAGAAAGACCAAAAAATTATTCACAAAATACGGTCTTTTGCACCCAAAAGCTGATATTGATCGTATTTATATACCTAGAAATAGTGGAGGCCGTGGACTAATAGAATTAGAAAGCGCGTACAAACGTGCAGTCGTTGGTCTCAGTGAATATATCACAAAAAAATCTGATAAATATACCAAACTAGTTTTTAGCCATAAAAAAGGAAAGAGAAAGTACTCCATACTGCATATAAGCAAACAAATCAAGGCTAAGTACATGCCATCGGAAACTAACCAAGACTTTCGACTAAGTTCAGGCTTAAAATCGCACTCACTTATGAGAAAATCAAAATCTACTCATCAAAACCTTTACACAGTCAGTTCTAAAACTAAACACACAAAACTATGTAGACAAAAAACGGACATTTGGATGGTTATACAGCTCTGGATTCAAAGGTGAAACAGAAAATTTTCTTATAGCAGCTCAAGATCAGGCATTAAATACGCGATACCATCACAAACGTATCCTTAACATGAATGTCGACAGTAAATGTAGGTTGTGTCAACAGCAGGAGGAGCCTGTCACCCACATTGTTACCGGATGCTCAATACTAGCACCAAAAAGTTGAGATTTCACGTATGCGGAGCACAAAAACAGGAGTGATCCCAATAGTAGTTGGTGAATTGGGAACAGTACGTCAGGAGGTGCAGAAATATCTCGATGAACGATAAAAAGGAAAGTGCTGCAAAAGTACAGAAGGTAGCTCTACTCGGTACTGCCCCCATACTTCAAAAGTTTCTAACAACAAGAAACCTCAGGAATCCGGTGGACTCCCGGTAGATACCAGCAAAAGTGGCTGAAGAAAATATCAATAATAACAATAATGTTGTAACTTGCACTATCGTCAAGTTAATCGTTCTACTGTAGGTTCTGTAGGTGTCTGATTTTTGATAGATAAAAACCACTGCTTCATACACAGACTTGTTTAAACGTTTATTTCAATGCCAAAAGTTATAAAACCGCTGAATAATTCACTAATCCCAAAAATACGCTCAATGTTGCAAAATCGCCAATAATAATTTCACAGCGCAACTCCGTAATTTAAAAACTGTAATCTCTTTTCCTACAACTGAATCGTACCGTGCTGTACAGCAAATTTACAATCGTGCGTTACAAAGATATCTGATCTAAACAATTAGTAATGGAAACATAGGTAATAAAATCAAAATAATTATAGTAATTAATTAAAATTAATTATATAGCGTAATTTGCAAAACAGCATTTCGACTATTGCAGTGGATATAATAATAACAGGTCACGTGTGCAAAAAGGTAAATCTTTTTGTTATATTCTAACCCGATCCCAGCATGCACTACAAAACAGCACCAGACGACCTTAACCATTAGGCCATCACACAGTCTAAAAATAACTGTTCCAAAGTTGGTTGTTTCTTTACCTCAAATTAGTGTTATACTTGTAAGTACGAACTTATGCTACTAACAAGACACCTTGTTGTGAGTTAAAATAAATAAAACAAACAATTCAGGCGTAATAAAATAGTATCTTTATTCCCACGTGAATCTCAAACCGTTTCGTTTTACAAGCTCTCAGGAAAAAGGTGAAAGAAGTCGAGAGAGAAGCAAAGACATAAAAATTAACATAGATTAGGTAACATTGAAAATTGCTATAATCTTTAATAATAATTAATACATAAGATAGTTAATAAATGAATGTTTGATCCCTACATACTCCCCCACAAAAGGCGGAGCCGTTTAAAAATAAAAAAATTAATTTCGTTTGTTGAATGCTTTTCTGGAGCGTTGGGTTGTTGGTTCCGATGTGGTTGACGTCGGTCTTGTTTCTTGTGTTGTTGTTGCGCCTGATGTTGTTGTTGCTGTTTCTGGTGTTTCAGTAGATTTTGTGTCTGATGTTGCTGGTTTTGTTGAATCTGTTGTAGAAAGTTGTTGTTCGTTGTTCGTTGTCGAACTATTCTTGTTGTTTATTCTGGTTTTTGCTGTTAGAGGTAATGATAAACAAGCTGGCTTTAATCGATCAATTGACACATTTTGAAAATTTCCTGGTAACAATTCAATTTTAAAGTATTTATCGTTACGTTCAATCAATTTGAAAGGACCTGTATATGGTGCTTCCAGTGGACGACGTACTTGATCTACTCTTAACCATACGTGACTACTGTTTGAAAGGTCGTTTGGTACGTAAGCTTTTGGGGTAGAGTGATGTTGATTGTTAGTTGTTAGGTAGTCATTAAGTTTAATATTATTTCTTTTGCTAATTGTTTGATTTGACTAGATGTTATATCTTCATTTGAATCTGGGAATAAAAATCGACTTGGTAATAATAAGTTGGTTCCTGTTACTGCTATTGCTGGAGATATTTTATTTTCACAATATTCCCAATATTCCGGAGCCATTCAAATGGAAAAATGTTTGTTTTTTGAGTTGAATTTGATTTTTCCACTCTTCTTTGAAGATGTGGTGTTGGTACTGATATCGCTGGCGTTTAACTTGTTTCTCGTAATGATGTTGCTTTTTTCGCTGATAATTTGGTTGACATTTATCTTGTTTCATGAGATGTTGATGATGGCGTTGTTGCTGAAAACGCGGTTGCCGTTTATGTTGCTGGTTCAAATTTTGTTCTGGCCTCTCATGCAACCTTCTGTCCAGCTGCAAACAATTTCTAGAATGAGATGTATGTGAGAACGATGAACTATGCTCTGCTTTTCTCTTTCTGTGATGATCTTGCTGCTGCTGCTGTTGAACAGGAGAAGGAAGAGAGAGAGCTGAAAGGAGAGAATTGTTCATGTGTAAATTTTCTGATGGGATGGTAACATTCTGCTCAGCATTTTGCTGTTGTGATTGTTGGATGTCATTTTCATCTTTGTTCTTGCTCAGGACAACTTTTATTTTATTATACTCTTCTGGTGACTGCCTCTCTTCAATTTTGTTTACATTCATCAGATTCAAGTTTATTTTAAAAGATTCTTTTTCTTGGAATTGCTCTGGCTTGGTTTGTTTGAACGTTGATAATAACTCTGCTTTTAGAGCGTCGTAATCTGTTCCTCTTTGCACTTTTAATGACAAATTTGAGACTATATCCAACGGCAGAGAAATTATTACGTGATAGAATCTTGATAGTTAATAAATGAATGTTTGATCCCTATATACTAATAAATAATAGCTGGCTGTTTTTTCTAGCAATTGGTCCTGTGTTGCAATGTCCTAGTGTGAGAGCAAGAAATCCATCCAACATATACTCAAATGTGTGATGCATAATTTGGCACATTAACATATGTTTAAGTCATATCTTTATAAAATGTTGAAAACCAATTTTAAAATTAATCTCCTTGTTCAATTTTAGTGAATCAAAATTTGTAAAACAAAAAAAGCCTTTGAATTTTTAAATATTAATATATCAATAATAAACTTTTGACTCAAAAATTATAAAACAAAAAAGCCTTTAATTTTTAAAATATATATATATCAATAACAAACTTGTTGTTGGTGTTATCAAGGCCTGAAAGACAGTGTTCAAATAACTTTTGATTTTTTGTTCCACAGACATTTCCAAAACTGTCAACTCCATATATTAACTTGTCAATTGATCCTCTTATAATATATCTTGTTATTAAAACCACCTTTAAAAATGATCTTTAACGATTATTTGAAAATTATAACTCTTTTAATTTAAATTTAAAGATTACATATTTGCTCAGAATATTCTAAACTTATTATTATTTGAATGCAACATTTCAAACAATTCATTGAAGGTTATGATGATACTCTTAGTATCCATTGTTATATACTTAGATAGGCTATTATAAAAAAAAAAAATAATGTAGTTAATTGAATAATAAATTAGTAGAATAGTTAAAAATTCTGTCAAGTAATGGATTGAATAATTTTGTGTTTTTTTAATGATTTATTTTAATCAAATAAAAGTTTCAACGACTTACTAGCACAAAAATACAGAACGTAAAAAAGAATAGATATTGCAAATCAGTCCGTTCCCTGTATTTAGCTAATCCATTTTCAAGACTGTGGCCAGTGTAAAACTCGAGAAGTCTCCGTCTTCTGTATTTTAATGTAAGCACTCTATCGCTGTTCAAATACATTCATCAAGATTCAAAATTCGGTGGACGTGGGTAAAAAGGGACGATACAGACCATAGGGTAGCATTGATTAAAATTAACAATATTAGTAAACACTGGTCAACATCTAGTCATCTATTGACCGGCACACCGACGTCCTACTGGCTTTAAATAAATTAAATTAATATTAAAAATGAACACTGGAGCAGTTTTCTTATTCATAGTAAACAATGCATTGAACTTTTTTTTACATGAAAATATTACCCAGAAATTTCATTTAAATTAAATTAATATTAAGCCTTTTCTTTTAAAATTCCCAGGTTCTGGATCGTTATATCGTCGTTTTTTTATATATATATTACACAGTATTCCATTATTCTAAGTATGTGGTCATTTCATAGAAACTGAAATTAAAACAATTTTAATTTAATTATTTGATTTACTTTTAAAAAAATCCCATTGCGTTCATGTCTTCTCAAACAAAACGGTTTCGAACGTCTAATACGCTTTTCAAAAGAAAGAATTAAACCTCTATTAAAAAATAGAATGAGTTTCTGACGGGACCATTGTAAATAATAATTATTGCTTTTTAGTCATGTTTTATTAAAAAATTTGCTTAACCATAAATTTTTTTGGGCTAAATACTTGAATAGCTGATAGGAATTGGAATCATAATTATATTATAAATAAAAACTTTAAAAAAATTGTTATTTATTTTTTATATTTTTTATTTTATAAAATTAATTTCATTAAATTAAAAGATTGAAGAATGATTAAAAATATGGAATCTCTTGTTGATGCCCCATACATCGAAAGACTAATTAATAATTCTTTTGAACAATATCCTCATATGCCTCAAAAGAGACTCATCTCAAGTTTGCTTCATTTTATGTTATAAATTATATTATAATAATAATTATTATTTATATAACTTAATTTTGTTGATCAACAATTAGATCACATAAAGAAAATTTCTGTTTCATACAATTTACGTTATAAATTTTATAATATAATATGATTTTTATATAATAGTTTTTTATTAGTCATCATTATCTTTATTCATCTTTAAATAAAAAAATTGTACTGTTTCAAGTCTATTTTTCGCTATGAAAATAATAAAGAAAAATAGATCAATCATTCATTATTGTTATTTTGTATTTGAAACCATTTCCAGTTGTTCATAAGGTTTTGTTGTGTGTGAGTTTAAATCAGCAATTCAAAATATTTTAAAATATCAAATTATTACAGTATTAAATTATTATATTCATTATCAAAAATTAAAGACATTTTCAGAACAGTTAAAAGTTAAATGATGGAGCATGTGCTCACGCAAACACACTATTAGATTTAATATATAGTAGGAATTTCAGTGGGGAAGAGAATTTTTTAAGAATATTATTTTAAAGTGTTTGCATTATTTTTGGTTATATTTAATGATTTTAATAGTCCATGAAAAAAAATTGTGATCTGCATTAACTTTAGTTCTATATATTTATCGGTCATTCTCTCTTAACATGAATGATTTTTTAAAAGAATGTTTACTACTTTACACCCTACCATCTCTGATTTTTTATATATTTTAACAGCTTGTGCTTCAATGTATTTTATCAACAAATTACAATTTTTTATTATTTTTCAAGTTATGAAGATTTTTTGCAACACCATCGTCATATTTTTGAATGATTTTTTTCAAAACTTGTATCTATGTAGAATGACATAATTCTAGCTAAACTGTATCTGTGTCTAAAGATTTTGTGGAGCGCCCCTATTGAATAACTTCAGAAACGCTAGCTTCACTCGAGAGTGTCAAAACAAATGATGCTTCAAACGTTTCTCAAAAACATGTCGGCTCATGTTGTTGAATTTTTTCAAGTTTACAGGTGGTGAGTTCCAGATTTTTGCAGACGAAACAGAAAATCTTCTCTTCCCAAAACGAGACGAATTGAATCTAGGAAGCATAAGATCACCATTATCGCATGATCTCGGTCGACTCCGATTTACAATTTCTGAAACTGTTTCCTCAGATAAGTTGGAGCGTCACCAGCAAGACAATCTCTGACTAGAAGAGCTAGTTTGAAAACGATTCTTTCTGGCATACGGAACCAGTGTAAATCATCTCTGGTGTATAATGAAATTGAATCGAATTTCTTATAATCAGCAACAAGTCTCGCTGCAGTGCTCAGAACAGACTGCAAATTATTACGAAGGGATGAGTTGACACTAAACATAATCACATTGCAGTAGTTACAGATAAAACTACAAACGAGTGCTTTTGTTGACTCGACCGACAAAAAACGTCTGATAGATCTTATTCTGTGGAGTTGGTAGAAATATCGCTGGCAGAATTGACTAATATGCTTTTCAAATGAGAGATGAGGATCCAGTATGACTCCGAGATTCGTTACTGGATTTTTGTAGTCATTTAAACGGCTGAGGTCATGCGGCGTTCCCATCCACAAATATTGAGTTTTCTTGACGTTGAATTTAGCATATTAGATGGCATCCAGAGACCAACCAAGTCGACTGCATTCGACACAGCAGAGGAGACTTGAAGTGATGGGTCAGGTAGTCCGAATCCGTAAAGTTGAAAATCATCAGCGTATAGGTGACGCCAAGGCCGGCTGCTTCGACGACGTTGACGATATCTGCATGATGTATAGCAAAGGACCAAGCACTGAACCTTGTGGTACACCGCAGATCAACTCTGAAGAAACCGTGCCCAGACCACTCCCATCAACGCCGACCTGTCTGCTAGGTAGGACTGGAACCACCTAAGAGCATCTTCACCTATACCAAATGAAGTAGAAAGACGCTTTAATAAAATTTGGTGATCAACTGTGTCGAAAGCTGCACTTACATCGAGAAGTGCCAGTAATGATATGTTACCAGCATCAATGGCGTCATAGACATGAAACCACCTTCAAGATCGCTGTCTCAGTTGAATGTGCTCGACGAAAACCTGAATGAACTTTTTGGAAGTTGTGAGTTTTTGTTCAGGTAAGCGAGGAGCTGGCGAGCGAAAATTCTTTCAATTGTTTTACATACGAAGGTAAGGTTCGAAATGGGTCTGTAATTGGCCACGTTGTTTGCTAGACCAGACCAGGTCTCTTCAACAACCCTACTGCAATCTTTTAAGACCTGGGTGACGTTGATGTTTGCAAACATTTATTGACCAGGTTACATAAAAATGGCAGAAGCGTATCAACAAATTTTACCAAGAGAAATGTTGGAATAGGGTCGAGGCAGCATGTTTTATTTGAACAAAATAAAATGATTGTCTTTAAATTTGCCTCGGAAATACTCTCAAACTGGTGGAAACGGCTATCGGTCAACCTAAATTCCGGCGGATCAACCATGTCATCAGTTGACAATCGGACTTTGATTTTAGATTAGTTAAAAACTCTTGAGCTGTGATTGGTGGAGGAGTCGTGCATACATTATTTTTTCTGTCAAGTAATGACGTATAAATCTTCCATAATTGTTTTGGTTTATCAGACGTTGATAATTATCAGCGATTGGTAATATATTGATTGTTTGGACACAAACAGTTTGTGTTTTTCTGCAATGGCTGTTTTCCAACGAAGAAAGTTTTATTTGTTTTTTGTACGTCGATTTTGTTCGTCAATATACCGTAATAACATTTTTTGTACATATCAACGAAATGATTTAATTATAGAACAAATACAAATTATTGTACCAAATTTTTGCTAATTTTTCTGCTTTTGGAGCGTCCTATTGCAAAAAAACAGTAGTTTTATTATATATTTAAAGTACTTTATAGTCTTAATTGGTGAACAAAATTTCGTTAAAATCTGTTTTTAATTTGTTGAGCTATTGGTCTTCAAAATGTCAAAAAATTGAAAAATCTTCTTGTTTAATACCATTTTGATCATGAAAAAAAAATTTATTGTTTTTGTATAGTGCTTTTTTTGCTTAACTATAGTTTTAAAAATTGGCAAAAAAAATGTTTTTTCATGCATAATCTTTTTATATTTTTTCATCATAAAATTATTTTTGTTATGCTTTGACGTTGGAGACAAATACCATGATCAGGATTAAAATTAGTTGATCTGAAAAAAATATAATAATTAATAATTGATAATTAAATAGATCTTAATAACTCATAGATCGTGTTATGATTGTGCGTTTACTGAAGTCATAGTTGTTTGTTGATGATGGCGATAGTTGCTTATCAATAAATCAACCAATCAATCAAACAATTAGTTGCTATTTTCGCGATGTTCAACAGCGCTCTTCAATAAAATTCGTGAGATCCGCTTTGATCTTCGTTCTCCTTTTATACTTTTTTTACCTCCTTCTCTAACTAGTTCTCCGTCACTTCGTAAATGACGGAGAACTAGTTAGAGAAGGAGGTTGAGAGTTCCAGAGAAAAGGGTCAGATTTATCGTAAGAGTGTTTAATAGGAGTTAAGAAGAAGTGAGAACGAGAAAGCGATCATAAACCGGATCGGGGCGTTTAGGTTTAGTTAATACATTTGATAAGTACGTAGAAAATAATTTATATTGAGAGTTGTACATTAATGAGCAAATTTTAAACAAATTATTATGTTTTGTAAGTGGCCAGTGCAAGATAACAAGTTATGGAGATATATGGGAAAAGACAGAGAAACGAACAACTAGTCGAGCAACAAAGTTAGAAGCTTTACTTGAAGAATGGAATGTAGAATCAGGAAGACCATAGTAGAATTACTTACAATAATTAATATTGTCACTAGAGGGAGAAAGATATCGTAATGAATTTTAAGTAGGGATCAGAGATGTTTTCAAGTACTTTTTCTCAAGTACAAGTCATCTGGTCTCAAGTACATATTCTTTTATTATTCTTTAAAAAATCTGAATCTGACAAAAGCATACAGGCAATAGTATAAAATAATAACGAAAAATAAATAACGGAGTGGAAATAGTTAAGCATGAAAAGAATGGAAAATAAAATAACGGTTTAAAAAGACAAATAAATAAAAAATTCAATCAATCAATCTTCGTTTTGCGTCCAGAGACCCGGTTTCCCGAGGTAAGACGTTGTTTTCTTTGCCATCAACTTTTGGCGCAAAATTAGACGATCAGTTGTATCCATTTCATTTAAATTTAGAGCTCTCATGTCTTGCTCGATTGTTTGCGACCTAGACTTTTTTGGACGGTCTTTAGGACGTGTGCCAGGTACTTCAACGTCTGCAAGAGAAGTTATGGCACTGTTTCCACTTCGTTGCCGGCATTCGTCCTTTATATCGTCTAAACCAGCACGACACATGATTTCGGTAGATTTGATGTGGTCCTTCAGACTAATTCGTTGCATCGATCGGAGCATTTTCATGTCGGTTCGTTGAAGTTGTTGTTCCAGTTTGGTTGTCATTGGCCATGTTTCTGCACCATATAACAACACCGGACGTATCACAGATTTATAAAGTCTTGATCGTAGTGGTAGTGGGATGTCACGCCGCATCAATATAGAGGCAAGGAGATGCCATTTATTCCAGGCTGCACGTATGCGTGCTCGAACGGCTGCTTCAGCTGTTCCAGTACAATCCAGAACATCCCCTAGATATTGAAACGATGTGACTTTCTCTACCTTAATGGCTTCAAAAACAGTGCTATTTCGAATTTGTTTTTGTCGATTGATGCAAGCAGTACAAACAAAATTGGACACTTTAGATAAAGTACCAATTATTTTTGAGCAACGTTTGTGACACCACTGGTTACACTGCTGACACTTAATTGAACTGTTACCTACACCAGCTTTACAAACTGAACAGGGCCATCGTCTAGTAGCTGTGGATTGGATGGGTTCACCAGTGTTCATTGCTTTGGTTTTGCTGATGTTGACTTTGAATCCATAATCGGCGAGTCTGGTGTTCCAATCTTCAATCATATCACCAATATCATCAGCATATACTAGATTTTAAATGTCACCAGTGCGTATCGGTTTTGTGATTTCTTCCATCACAGTTATAAATAACAGTGCTTTTTCAAGGTCTAAAAAAATGTGTGATAGTTGTTGATGCTTTGCGAGGTACTTCTCTTGCAGTTGCCGAAGTATGTGAATTGCATCAATTGTTGATTTCCCCGCTAGAAAACCAAATTGATATAATTATATTATATATTAATAAATTACAATAATTACAAGTACCGAAAAAATTTTTCTAGTACAAGTACCTACGCGTTAAGTACAAGTCAAGTACAAGTACTTCTATCTCAAATACGAGGGAACAAAATGAACACATAACAACAAAACAAATCAATAACTTCTATTTCAAATCAATTAAAAATTCAATCAAGTATATTGCTACTAGGGATGTACCGAATCTAACTTTTTTAAATCTGGTTGGAACCGAATTTTGTCGAGTTTACAAAATTAAATTTAGCCAAAGCTGTAGTCGTAGTCAGATTTGTGCACAGCGCATTTTGTTATGCCGTGTGAGTCTGGCTTCTTTAGCTTACCTATAGTTTGTTTCATAACTCAGCACTAAGCCTCGTTACATTACATCCTTAACAATTAATAAACCTAAATTTAATAAAAATTGAATAAATATCTCTCACTCGATTTTGGTATGTACTATTATACACAAACATTCATATGAAAATAAATATGCTTTAACACTTGTGTGCGTAATATAAACATGTGTGATTAGGCAAAACAAGAAAATAGAGGCGTACCAGCTGATTAAACAGTTAAAAGGAAAACAGAAAAATATGTCAAGAATTATTAAAGATAAAAACGGAAACATCCTAACAGAGAGTAAAAAGATTGAGGATAGATGGACTGAATATATTAAAGATTGTTCACAGACAAAAACACATTCAAAAAAAAAACGCTTGAAATTTTGAAAAGCAGAAAAATAATCAATGAAGAAGAAATTGAAATAACGAGGGAAGAAATTACAAGAGCAATGAGTTAAATGAAGAAAACAAAAGTACAGGGAAGGATGGTATTCCGATAGAACTGTTAAGAGCAGGAGGGCAAGTCGTGTGTAAAGAAATTTAAACAATTTGTCAAGAAATTTGGGAAAGTGGAATATGGCCAAAAGATTGGTGCAAGTCAGTTCTGCCGAAAAAGGGAGACCAAAAAAGACTAATAATTACAGATCAATTGCGCTAATTCCGCACATATGCAAGATCATGCTGACCATCATAAAGAAGGTCTGCCGAAAAAGGGAGACCAAAAAAGACTAATAATTACAGATCAATTGCGCTAATTCCGCACATATGCAAGATCATGCTGACCATCATAAAGAACGACTGAAAAAGGTCATAGAGCAACATCTGCATGAAAAACAGGCAGGTTTCAGAAAGGACAGAAACACGATCCAACAAATTCTGATGTTGAGACTGTTGATGAAACCCACTCTTCTACGTCATTCCGGTTGTGTGTAGATGAGAAGTATGCGGAAATAGTTGAAAGATCAAGTTCTTGGCCAGATTATGTTTAGGTTAAGAATTGGGTTTTCAATAACAACAGCAAAAGTGTGGCAGCACCAGAAATGCCGATATCAATGTCAGGACATGTTCTGATGTGAAACGATGATATGGAACTAGTGTCATGTTTTATTTGCAAACTTTAAATTTATGATTTGTTAATTTGACTTAATTTTTTTCATTTACCCGCTATTTTTATATTATACAAGTATACATTGTATATTCGTTTAATGTACATTGTGGATAAACTGTTGACTTTTGACAATCATTTCTTTAATTTATTGTTACTGGATTTTGAGAGTGCCTGTGAGATTTCATTTAATAGGCGCTATACAAATGCATTAAATAATAATAATAATAATAATAATAATAATAATAATAATGGAAGATGCAAAAAGTAGCGGTCAGACAATCTACCATTGCTTTGTTGATTTTAAGAAAGCGTTTGATTTTGTCTGGCATAGAAGGTTTGTGGACAACATTAGAAAGTACTGGAAGGGCTTTATGAAGAATCAAAAATGTCGGTAAATATAGGCACAGAACTTGGGGATTGTATAAAGATAGACATTGGAAGCAAACAGGGCGATCCAATATTCCCAATACTATTATATACATTATTACTGGCATAGGAAGGAGAACTGTCAAAGATCTAAGGTTTGCAGACGATATAGATTTTCTAGTATCCACTGATGAAGGTCTACAGAAACTAAACAGAAAATTGAACTAACATATGTTGGTGGAAAAGATACGGGTTGCATCTCAACAAAGACGAAACGAAGACGATGATTACGGGGAAAGGCAGAAACAATGCGTAATTTGAGATAGAATCAGAAAAACTCGAACAAGTAGACCAGTTTCTGTTTCTTGGCAGTCTTATAACCTGTGACAACAACTGCACAAAAGAAATTGACAGAAGGATAGCAATAGCCCATGGAATGTTCGCATCATTCAAGAATATATGGAAAAGTGGATATATATTTATAAAAACAAAGTTGAGAATGATAGAATCTTGCGTTTTTCTGGGCTTTTTTTTTCTTCCAAATTTATTTGACAAAAAAGTCAGGAGATCAAAAAAGTAACGAAAGTACTTGCGAATACCACCCATGACTAAAATCAAACAAAAAATTACAATAATAGACATTAGTAAAAAGAAAAAAAAACAGAAAATACATTCATAAAATTAGTTAAATACATTTAGCAACCACGTTAATAAACAAATACATTGCATAAAAAAAGTAAAAAAAGTACTGTATCACACAACAAATGAAGGTCCTACATAAACACAGTCAATTAGCACGCCTATATGTCATGACAGCGTCTTTTGCACATAGCTTAAATCTCTTCAAAGAGAGATGTGTTTGACCATCCATGGCCAAATCATTCCATAATTTTGGACCCCTTATTATCCAGCTATGTTGGTAGGTGGGAGTTTTAAGTTTTTTTAACAACAATTGACCACGTTGCCTGGTAGTTGTCTGAACCCTATCAAAAAAATTTAACTGCTCATAATCTTTATTAATAAGTATTTTATAAACAAATACCAGCAGAATAAAATTATGTAATTGTTCTATTCTAAGAATTTGATGGTTACGAAACACGTCATCAGTATGATCGCGAAAGTTCAAAGAAAAAATTATTTGCATAAAACGTTTTTGCATCACTAAAACTTTATTAATCCAATATTTACTGGTGGATCCCCAAAACACATTTTCATATAACAAATGTGGATAAAAAAAAGAATAATAAAGTAAGATCATTGACTTGACATTCAACCTGTCTCTCACTCTAAACAGAATCCCAACCGAACGGTACAGCCTATGGACGATCATGTCGATGTGCTCATTCCATTTCAGATCACTTTGTATAACAACTCCCGAAAATTTTACCGAATGAACCCGTGGAAGAGGTATGCTCTGGATAATCAGCTCCAAGCCACTCAGGGGCACCTTGTTCGTTTTTATCGAGGGACCAAAGATGTCATAACAAGACTTGGATATGTTCACTGTCAGCCGATTGGACAAAAACCAATTATAAATCACACTAAACTGGCTCTTACCTGACAAAAAAATACTGATATCGTCAGCAAATAACATCACAGTGCATCTATCGGATACATAAAAAATATCGTTCACAAATATTATAAACAACAAAGGTCCCAATATGGAACCCTGAGGGACACCTGTTAGAATCCTTAAAGGGGATGACACAACATTGTCAATAGAAACATACTGACTATGATCAGTTAAGTAAGATCTGAACCAATCAAGAAAAATTTCACGAAACCCATATTTAAACAATTTTTGAAGCAAAATTTCATGGTCAATCACATCAAAAGCCTTTTTCAGGTCGTTAAAAACACCTAAGCTGAAATTACCTTTATCAAAGTTCTCCAAAAGAGACAAGTACAACTTTGCAATGGCTTTCTCAGTCGAAGACTTTGGAACAAAACCGTATTGGTGTTTATTAATCACATTATGTTCAATTAAAAAACTCCACATTCTATTGAACATTAATTTTTCAAATATTTTAGAAAATACCGATAATATTGAAATTGGTCGGTAGTTACCAAACATAGTCGGGTCGCCACTTTTGAAAATTGTAAAGCCTTGGCTATTTTTAAAACAGACGGAAATATACCCGTTCTAACAGACTCGTTAAAGAAAAAAGAGATGTGACCAGCTATCTGACAAACAGTGCTTCTCAAAATCTTGGTAACAAGAAATTACCATCAAAACTATTTATTAACTTTAATTGGTTGACTACAGTTATAACCTCTTCAGATGTTGATTCACGTGGAACGAATGTTGGATCATCCTCAATGCATGTGAGACATAGACAATAAAGAAAAGAGACAAAGACAGATTGGAAGCATTTGAGATGAAGTGTTACCGAAATTTGTTGGGAATCTATTGGAGACAGAAAGTAAAGAACGAAACCATCAGAAATCGACTTGGAAGACAGAAAAGTGTGTATGACAAAGTCAGAGAAAAAAAGTTGGGATTTTTTCGACATTTGTAGATTGAGGGAAGACAGATTGATTAAGATGGTACTAACGAGGAAAAGAGATTGGAAGAAAAAAGTTGGTAGACCTGCAAAGAAATTGATAGATGACATTACTGAATGGACTGTTGTTGGTATTCTGAATTCAATAAAACTGGCCAATGGAATGGACTGTTGTTGGTATTCTGAATTCAATAAAACTGGCCAAAGATAGAAAATGTTTTTGGAATGAAAAAAAAAGAAATGTAAAAAGCATGCTTAGATATACACCATCGGCCTCGACGATTCCCTGATAGACAAAGGAGGATCATTGATTGATTGATTGATAATTTTGCATATTTAAAATACGTTTGATAATTAACATACATTACATACATCTTCACATGTGGACAAATGAATGTGCAAAGTTTACACGTTGACATAATGACCGTTTACAAATATACATCAAAATATAGATATTTACATTGCATTTTAAAACTTAGATGACAAAATCTGAATAAAATCTGGCCCAATTTCGGCCTAGCCGAATTTTGAAAAAGTGAAAAATGAAAAATTGAGAAATTTTCCGAATAAAATATTAGTTTCTTCAAAATTTTTAACTATAATTTTGTAAATTTTTGTAAAGTTCTTGCACGTTTTACTCGTAGTCCGAGTACTTGTAAATTTTCAAGTACAAGTACGAGTACATTTTAAAATAACAAGTACAAGAACTTAAAATTGCTTAAAATTAAACTTACAAGTATCAAGTACAAGTACCACATCACTGGTAAGGGTGCTTCAGTACTGTGAATAGATCTGAAACAAGATTGAGATATAGGAGGCAAAAGGCTAGAATTTAAATAAAAAGGTAATTAATTAAAAACTATTAAAAATTATTAGTAACAGGTCAATAATTAGATAAAGAGGAAGGATCCAAAAATAATTTTTTAAGGATATGCATAAATATAGATTTCTTATAAGAAGTAGGAAATTTAGAGATAGAAAGAGATAAATTAACTAATTTGAGAATGTTAGATAAAATATTGAAGAAACTCTCAGTTTATTCCAGTTGCTATCCTGTATCAATCTTCGTTTAGCGTCCAGAGACTCACAAAAAATTACAAGCACTTAAAATTGCTTAAAATTAAACTTATTTATCAAGTATCCCCATCACTGATAAGGGTGCTTCAGTACTGTGGACAGATCTGAAACAAGATTGAGATATAGGAGGTGTTCCATTCAGTTGTTCAATTCCAGTTGCTTATCTTGTACCAATTAAAAATGTATCTTGAAATAGGAGTTGAGATAAAAAGCTGGCCACTAGTTTATTTGATTTTTTTTTAATTTTTAATATTCAAAATGTCTTTCGAGATCTTGCGTGTTAACTGGCCACTCGTTTATGAGATCTTTTTAATTTTTAATATTCAAAACTTCTTTCAAGATCTTGCGTGTTAACAAATGTAGTATTCGCTTGTGTTCTGTCGAGAATGTAACTTGGCATGATGTAACAGTTTGGAATGAATTAATAATTTTATTCTCCAAAGTTTGCATCATGGAACAAGTAATAAGTAATTACAACACTCAACATGGAAACAACACCTACAACAATTAGAAAGAAGTAGATCTAGAGAACAAGTTGTAGATGACATAGAATTAATATAGTAAGTACTAGAAGAAATAAAAAAGTAAATGCTGAAAAAAATCAAATAGAAGTTTAGTAAATTTTTTGGAGTAGAATGAGAATTAGATGTTCTTACCAAATAATTTTGTCATTGAAAAAGTAATGTACTGTTGAGCAAAAAAAAATGAGTGAGATGATCTTTTATGAAAAAGTTTAGATAGAACAGACCATTTTTAGATGTTGATGCAGATATTTCAAAGTTTCTTAGAAATAAAACGTTTTAGAGAATAATAGATGTTTACAATTAATTAAATTAATGATTTAATTAATTCATATTCATAAATAGAGTAAAAAGACTTAGATGGGTTTAACCTATAGGTTTTCTCATTCTTCTAACACTTTTCTTAGCCAATACACATACATAGTCGAACCAAGAAGCCTTACGAGAATAGAGCCTAAAACCAAAATATTTAAAATAAATAAACTTATCAAGAATAGATAAAATATAGATATCGAAAGCATAGACAAAATCATCAACATCAGAAAATAAGGAAGTATCAAATAGTTTCATTAAGATATTGAAGAAAAGCCATTAATACTTTGAATGGTTTTGTTTTCGATTTATCTAATATGTTATCAATCATTTTATTAACTGATGATGTTGACGTATAATGGTTGGTAAATACAAACAAAACCGTTTTGATAAACGCTGCAACTACAATTTGTGGGAATGGCCCCTCTATGGTACTTAGACTTGGAACGCTCAATGTTGGATCACTGACTGGTCGCCGCATGGATATCTCAGAAATGCTCGAGCGTTGAAGGATTGACATCTGCTGCCTTCAGGAGACCCGATGGAAATCGAATGGTGTTTGTCACGTCAACTCAGACAAAGAAAAATATAAACTATTCTGGAATGGTCAAAAGACGGCCAAAAATGGTGTTGGAATTATTATCAAAGAACCGCTAGCCCAAGAAGTACTGGATATTAAAAAGATTTTGCGGTTTGCAGATTTTGTGGTTTACCGCGGATGCGGATTCAAGCGCGTTTTTCAAAAACAGCCCGAAAAATTAAATTTTAATTTTCAAAAATTTTCAGAATAAAAATTTTTTTCCGTTTGTTTGCATATATGTACGTGTGTGAGTATATATGTGTATTTAATGACCATAGCTGAGTGTATCTGGGGTCCACGTTGAAAAAGCCAAGCAAGCAGCTACTGCTAATTCCTTCAGCAGATTTGAATAAAAAAATAAAACGTATGTTTGAAGTGTATCTATCTTCGATACTTAAGGCAAGTGTTATTTTCACCATGTACGTACACACATATAAAATACACATACGTATATACTAATTAACATATATATATATATATATATATATATATATATATATATATATATATATATATATATATATATATATATATATATATATATATATATATATATATATATCTGTATATATATCTATATATATATATATATACATATATATATATATATATATATATATATATATATATATATATATATATATATATATATATATATATATATATATATATATATATATATATATATATATATATATATATATATATATATATATATATATATATATATATATATATATATATATATATATATATATATATATATATATATAT
>NW_008704261.1:2015893-2073983 GCF_000326865.2 Helobdella robusta | reverse complement strand
TATTTAATTAAAACAGAAAACCGATAAAATAAATTTAATAACATTAAACAATATAAAACGCGATTTTTAAAATTTTAACTAAATTTTAATTTCTATTTGCAAATTTATTTAATAAAAATTTGAAAAAAACAATAAAATGTCTAATTTCTCTGACATTAATAAATTAAAAAGAAATATAAAAAAGTTGAACAATGTTGAAAGTAGTGTTGAATTTTTGAAATATATATATATATGTATATATATATATATATATATATATATATATATATATATATATATGAGTATATCACATTAACTATATTTTATTTATTATTTTTATGTGCTCTATATTTTTTATTATATATATATATATATAATATGTTTCAATATTATATATAATATTACAACAATATTACTTCTATTTCTTTAATAGTAATAATTCTATTAAGTTTTGGAATACCTCTAAGTTTGAACTAATTGGTCAAAAAATTTTATCCTTCTTTTTTTAATTACATTTTTAATATATAATAATATTATATATAATAAAAAACTATATGGAAAGCTCTTAAAAAAGTGATTTATCCTGACGACACAAAACTGTGTGCAAAGATCAATAATGAGAAGGGTGCAGAAGTACTAAAACAAGATGCGGCAAGATTATACAGGTCTGATGGGCAGTTTTGCACATGGGTAAAAAAACAAAGGCTTTTATTATCAATTGGGCAATAAGGAGCTACGATCAACGCAACAAGAAGAGGACCTTGGAGTCATCATCCATAAAAGCAAAAAAAAAATCGAGGCAATGTACAGTGGCTACGGCTAAAAGAAATCAAATACTTGGATTTGTTAAAAGAACAATGGTCAGCAGGGAGAAGTCGATCAGTCTAAATCTGATCTGCAAAAAGACAAGGACATTATGGAGAAAGTACAGCGGAAAGCAACAAAGAGGATCAAAGGACTTAAAAATCTTGAATAAAAAGATAGATTGAAAGAATGTGGATTAACAACACTGGAAACAAAAAGATGTAGAAAAGATCTGATACAGGCAGCACAATAAATTGATTACCAAGAAAGAAGAAACTCCGTTTACCGGATTTTTCAACTGGAGAATAGAATAGGATTACGAGGCCAGAGATACAAGCTCTCCAAAAAATAAAAAGTGCCGTCCGGCGAAAATTATTCAGCAGTAGAGTGGTAAACACCTGGAATGATCTGAGGGATGAAACAGTCTTCGCGGAATCAATCAACAGTTTTAAGATCAAGCTCGGAAAGTTAGGATGTTTGGACACTTATCTTGCAGTGGTTCTCACACAGACTATAATCTACTGAACCACTTTAAACTCTGTTGTTATGTTATATTAAATGATCTTAAAAACTTTAACAAAGAATGAGTATACGTTATATACATTTATATATATATATATATATTGGTACGACCAACAAATATTTAGAGCCCCAAGCGGATAATAAACTCTCAAAACTTTGCGGATTTTGCGGTTTGCGGATTTTGTCTTTGCGGTTTGAATATACAGCGCAAGCTGTGTGGTTGTCGGCGACGTTCCCGTTTAATTCGTTGCTGGTTCGCGGAACAATAAGTTTGAAAAGCTACAATACACTGTTTCAATAAATCAATATTTTCTTTTGAATGTATATGCGTTTCGATTTCAAGACAAATTATTAATTATGTCATCGCAACTTTCTAACGAAGTGATATGAGGATGACGATGTTGTTGGTTGTTAACTGCTGAATTGATGATGACGACTATGATGTTAATTGTAATTGTATTTATTATTGTTTTCCTCTACCCGCTGTGTACACTTATGGTTATAATTATTAATGTGCATATTTTGCCTGAGACATAATTAAATTATTGATGTTTTCTATTGAACCTTTTTGATTAGCGTCTGTTTTGAATTAAAAAGAATTAGGTGTACAATTGTATGTTTGTATGCGGCTCCATGGTTCCTTTATTATCTAAGACAATAATAACACGACATGGTGTGTTGTTTGAATGCGCTTTAATAATAATTCGGCCTTTTGATTTTGATCTAAACATTCTAACAAAATGTTTATATTTGTTGCATTTGTAACACTGTTTGTTGCTTGCAGGCATTGTCATCGTTCCTTATGTTCAGTGCCACAGTTTTTACATTTATTAGGAAATGATTGGTATTTCGATGGTTTACAAATCTGACTTTGCGTTCATTATTGTTATTTCTTTTGTAAAAATTCTTAGAAATTTTAGAAATACTGCCACCTTGATAATGCATTTTGTTGACTGCTGTCAAATGGTTTTTGATATTTAAGATCATAGATAGATGGCGTTATAAACACCATCGGTTGTCGGGCTGCTTGCATTGTTGAATATATTGCCAGTTGATGTGTATTTTGTATCTGGTGATAAGTATTGTACGTGTTGCACGATCAGCTGAATCTATTCGTGTGCATTGCGTTCAAGTGGTGGTGACGATGAACTTGTGGTGGTATAACGCGTGGTTGTTGTAATATCGATGTTGTGGTTGAAGAGGTTGCGATTATGAAGCTGGGTGAATCGGTAATCGTAATTCTGGTACTAACGAAATTAGAGATAATACTTGGTCGACTTAGTTTTACGAATTCAAAAAGGATGAATTTTGCGATGGTGACGTCCATAGTGATGATGGGCACGATGATAGTTGTTGAACATTAATTCCTAATTGAGTTTTTACATTTAAAGGTGGATACAATGAGGATGACGCTTGTGCTTGTGATGTACTAGGTTGTTAAACTTCTACTGATTGTTTTGGTACACTTTGAGGTGAGAGTATTGATACCGATTGTGTAGTAAAGAAAAATCGATAGTTTTTGTAAAAAGATTGTTTTTAGACTTTTTGACTGACTAGCTTTTTGCTTTTGGTGTCGTATGGATGTTTGTTTGACATGGTACGCAGTAATAGTTAGCCGGTGATTGATGTATAACTAGCCTTGTTGCTTGGTTACCGTATGCTTAGGAGAGGCAGTACTAACTCGAAAAGTTACACGAAAAGGTGGAAATCAAAAATGTTCTCTTATTATATTGTTCATGATTCTTCACCATATTATTATATTGTTCTGTTTTCTCCACTATCATTATGACGTTATAACGTTATGTTGTTATAACGTTTATCAATTTGTTTGTTGGGAAAACTAATTTTGCTCGCTTTGCTTATTACTGCTTTTTATCTTCTATAATCGTTATGCAGATGATGCGAATTGGAGTTAGTTGGTCGTTACGTCAATACACTTTATATTAGCAATTTACGGGTTTTGAGTTATTATTAAAAAAATAAATATAATGGAAGTTGCATAAGAAACGACTCACTCATTTTTGTTATTTTTTTAACTAACAAATATTATTTAATTTTATAAACTTTAAACAAAAAATATAAAAATGATGTAAAGTTTGACGTGATGTAGTCTGTATTGAGTTGTGTTTGTATGTGTAATGTATCTATGTGTTACGTGTCATGCGCCTGAATATCTCAATGCGCAATGCCTCTCTCCATTCCTAGTTTTAATTGGTTGGTAATCGCAGGTGCTCCTAATTTGTCGTTTATTTCAAAATTTCCTTTTCTATTCTATTACTAACATAGCAGTATATGGCCAGAACTAATTTGTGTTTGATCAATCAATCAATCTTCGTTTTGCGTCCAGAGACCCGGTTCCCCGAGGTGAGACGTTGTTTTCTTTGCCATCAACTTTTTGCGCCAAATTAGACGATCAGTTGTATCCATTTCATTTAAATTTAGAGCTTTCATGTCTTGCTCGATTGTTTGCGACCTAGACTTCTTTGGACTGCCTATGGGACGTGTACCAGGTACTTCAACATCTGCAAGAGAAGTTATGACACTGTTTCCACTTCGTTTGACATGACCAAACCACCGCAGACGGTGTTGCCGGCATTCGTCCTTTATATCATCTAAACCAGCACGACGCAGGATTTTGGTAGATTTGATGTGGTCCTTCAGACTAATTTGTTGCATCCATCGGAGCATTTTCATGTCGGTTATTTGAAGTTGTTGTTCCAGTTTGGTTGTCATTGGCCATGTCTCTGCACCATATAACAACACCGGACGTATCACAGATTTATAAAGTCTTGATCGTAGTGGTAGTGGGATGTCAAGCCGCATCAATATAGAGGCAAAGAGACAACTCATTCCAGAATATCTTGTTCGACTTGTGATGGAAATGTATACGAATACTAAAACTCTCGTCAGCACAACGGTTGGAAACACAGATGCATTTGACATCGGCGTTGGAGTTCACCAAGGCTCGATTCTCAGTCCACTATTAATTATAACTGTGATGGAAGAAATCACAAAACCGATACGCATTGGTGACATTTGGAATCTAATATATGCTGATGATATCGTTATAACAGCCACGTCTGAGCAGAATGCAGCCCAGATGTTTGAAGATTGGAACACCAGACTCACCGATCATGGATTCAAAGTCAACATCAGCAAAACCAAAGCAATGAACACTGGTAATTGGTGAACCCATCCAATCCACATCTACTGGACGATATAAAGCTGGTGTAGGTACAGTTCAATCAAGTGTCAGCAGTGTAACCAGTGGTGTCACAAACTTTGTTCAAAAATAATTGATTTGTGTTTGATGTTTTTAAATATTTGTTTTGTTTTTATCAGGCTGGTATAAATTGACAGTAATAATGATAACTTGAATTAATAATTTTTTTTTCTTTTTCATTATTTGACACTTTTTTAATAGATTATTAAATTGTGTATTACACTATATTTAAATTTAAAGGTTTATGGAAATTAAATTGGATCTTTCATATCATTTTGACGGCATGATCGTGTATATTAATTGTTAATTAATATTTAATTGAATCATTATATATCGGTGTGATGGCTTAGCGGTTAAAAGCACCTGGTCCCAGCCTATTACGCTTTATGTGTGATGCGTCGTTTAGCACATATTCATACGCATGTATTCATACACTAAACTTTGGATGATTGTATAACACCTTAATCCTTTTTTGTCATTGTTCAACAAAAATTTATATTTTTTAAAGAAACACTTTAGTGGCTTTAGGTTTTCATAACATTTCATTTTGTTCTATAAATAATTAGCAGTTTCCATTTTAAATTACAGTAACCTACACTACCTCCTTTTTAAATTAGGGTTAATTAATTTATTTCATAATTTTAAACAGTTCATTTTTTATTTTAAAACCACGTCTATAATTAAATGGCTGCATAGTTTTAAATTACAAATTAAATACTAATAACACTTTTCTTTTCCAGATATTAGAATCAAGGGAACTGTTAAATGGTTTAATGTAAAAAATGGCTATGGTTTTATTACGAGGTTCAATTTTCATTACATAAAAACGAATATTTTTTTATTTAACATATAATTTGTTATAAATAATGTTTGAAAATATTTGAGATTATATTCGATATGCTAAGTTGTTTAAAATCTTTATATCTGCTGCTATAGTCAAAATACTGTTTTGCGAATTGCGCTGGGACAGGTAATTTCAATTAAATGTTATCTTGATTTTATAATTCTATGCTTCTGTTACTCGTTATTTGCTAGATTCAGATATGTTTGTAGCGCGCGATTGTAAATTTACTGTATGTAAGCACAGCACGATTCAATTGTAAAGTTGAGGTTGGAGTTGTGGGTTAAGGAGTAGAATTGGTGGTTGGACAATGGAGTTGAGCTGTGAATTATTGGCGATTATTTTCCGGATTCGCGAATAATTCAGTGGTTCTATCGCTGTTGGCACTGAAATAAGCATTTAAACAAGTCTGTATTTATTTACATATATTAGTTCTTATATAGGCAATTAAATGTAGAACATCATTGTTAAAAAGTAAATGGCACGGTGGAGAAAATTAAAAACAACGATTCTTCTAATTCGATTTTTGATCAAAACATTGTACTCGTGTGGTTCTGTTAGTGGATATGGTTGAAATTTTAAACGATAGTTATTTTTTAAAAGTAATTGTTTTAAAAAAGTATTAAGCCAAAAATGTTAAATAATATGAGTTTATTGAATTTCTGATACGTCACTCACTAATAGTGGTGGATCTAGAAATTTCTGTTGGGAGTGATAATTAACATTATTCGTAGAAAATCCAAAATTTGATGGAGCCGAGTTATTTATATTTAGCAGCAAGCAACATAGATATACCATAATACAAATACATATCATGTAATTTCTTGTTAAAAATCAATAACCAAAAATTATTTTTTTAAAGAACCGAATTCTTAAATATACAAAAAATGACAAAAATCAGATCATAAATATAAACAGATATACAATTAAAAATAAGCCTCCAAATGTTTTTGTTATCCTTTAAAACAAATATTCATTAATTTACATCAAATTAATTTTACGGTGTTTCAACATAGCAAAGTTGTCAATTTATCAATAATAGTTTAAGGTACGATGTTGAAGTTTCTATTAATGTACATTAGTGCTAAACCATTTACATAAACGACATTTGAGTATTTTCATTGCGTTGAATGATCGCTCAGCGGAGCAAGTTGTTTGTTATAGGCAGCGTTATGGCGATTTGAAAAAGTTGCTTCACATGAACGAACGTTTTGGGTATATTCTTTAGAACATCGAGAAGATCTTCTTCTGATTGATTCAAGTCATTGTAACGCAAAAATTGTCTAATTTTATGTACAATTCTAATTCACCGTAATTTAGCATTGCACCGGAGGTATCGAATATTTATTTAAAGACGGCGTTTTCAATAGAGGAGCCCATTAATGTTCCCGCTAAAGAAAAAGCAGGATTTGGTTGTTGAGTAAACTTGGCGCAAATTTTTACGCTGATTGCATTGATATATGGATACCAAATTATTCTTTTAAAATATTCATTAGCATTCATTTCCTCTAGATGCCCTGTGTTGCTGTCTTGATGTGCTTTAGGCTCAACTAATTCAATTCTCGCAGCTTTAGCAAATACACTGTAATGTATAGTACAGACTTGTCATCATCCCATACAGTCATCAGGACGCCACAGTTGAAGTTGATATTTAATGTTTTTAACAAGTTTCATTCTCTCAAAGTAATTTTTAACTAAGGTTTACAGTTGTCTTGAAAGTACAGCGTTAAGAGCCATTACTTTTCTTGCTGCGAAACACAAAAAGTTTAGCTAGCGAAACCCAAAAACTTAGCTATTGAATTCGTTAGTATTAATGCGACGGACTTAGTTTTTGAATCAAACGAGACACTTTCTGTTGTTTGCTGCAAACCATCATTAATACAATAAAAATTATCACAAAATCTTATCAGCACATCGTGACGCTGTACAAATCTCGTGTCACAATAAGTCAAAAATGTTTAATCAAATTGACGTCGACACTTTTGGTGATTCATTAATAAAATTAATCATTTCAAAAACTTTACAAAACATATTTTTACAACCGTGATGTCGAGATGGAAACTAATAGTTAGGAATTGTTAAACTTGTAAATTAATTACAGGAATGAGATTTGATGCGAATTCGTAAATGTGATTTATGTAGCTATTTGGATAAATTTATTGTATTTTACTGCTGGTATTCAAATAAACGTTTAACTTAATTTGCGTTTGAAGTAGTTGTGTTCATTTATCGGAATCTGGAACCTACGGATAAACAAACTCTTGACTATCGTTGGAAGCTACAACACGGTGTTGGAGATAAAGAGATTATTGAAGCTATAACATCGGTGTTGGTAGTTACGAGGTCGAGAAGGAGTTACAACACTTGTGTCAGAAGTGGGATCTTCAAGGTTACAACACTGGTGTCAGAAGTAAGATTTTTGATAGCTTGAAACTCACTGCAATGAAGAATGCCAGTGCTAGAGGAACCCAATATAATTAGTCTGAAGAAAGAAGCTACAGAGACTGATCGAGTCACCCGTTTAATTAGCACATAATGGACAACAGACGGAAACGAAAAGGATCAAATTTTAGGGAAACGGACAACAGGAGTTTGTTTGTGTTTGACATTCAACGATTTATACAGATGTTCGCGGATATGAAGGCTGATACCGACCGTCGAGCTGAAAAGCAATTTGTGGCAATAATGGCTTATACCGACCGTCTAGCAGAAAAGCAGTTCGCGGAATTGAAGGCTTATGAAGACCGCCTAGCAGAAAAGCAATCCGCTGATGTTGACCGTTGAGCGGAAAAACAATTCGTGGAAAGAAAAAAGCAATCCACTGAAATAAAGGCTGAAATGAAACAACAAAACGCTAAAACGACGGCTAAAAACGATGAACAATTCGCTGAAATGACGGCAAAAATCGATCCACAGATAGCCGAATCAAGAGAAAGGAGAGCCGAATTACGAGCGGCCAATGGAATAATACAACCAACCTTCGAAAGAATATCATCTAGCGAAGAGACGGTTGAAACAGCTATACCAGAAACGGCTACACAAGAGCTGGCAATTATTCTACTAGCGTATTTACCAACGGATGATGTCGACAACTACGACGCACGTGACTACTACGACGCACGTGTTAACTGTGATGCACGTTATATCTGCAATGCACCTGACAACTGTGATGCACGTGACAACTATGATAGGTGAGCAAAGATAGACTGGACAAACTTGAAAAAGATCTTAATGAAGTAACAACAGACAGAAATACTCTCAAGAGTAAAGGTCAAAGTCATCAAAGAAACTTAAAGAAATTGAAAGACCGAAACAGGAGCATACAAATGAGATGAAAGAGCGGGAAGATGAGAATGACATAAGAGTGAAGCAGATCCAAGTAAAGACGGAAGAGAAGGAGAAACAGTCCAAAAATAGCTATACCGTATCGTTAGAAAAGTTTGAAGATGAAAGTCGAGATAGACTGAATGAACTACAAGATGAAATTGAAGAAGTGAAGAACGACTTGAAATTGAAGATCTGACGAACGACTTGAAATTAAAGATCTGACGAACGACTTGAAATTGAAAGAGGAATACATTGATGAACAGAGCACACAAATTGATGACCTTAAACTAATAATGGAGAATTCATCAATTCAAGTGGAGAATTCATCGCCCGGATCAATGACGTGGTGTATCTGGTCCGAGAACGAGGTAAGCCTCGGATCAAAATAAAGATCGTTCTCAGAATCAGAAGATCAGCGCAACGAAGGGAATTGACCAAATCAAGGACGATTTTTGGTCTCAGTGGCGGGCAATGTCACAGCCGTGAGGTTGAGGTGGAGACTAATAGTTAGGAATTGTTAAACTTGTAAATTAATTAGAGGGTTGTAAATTCAGTTATGGACTTGACACTTTTATGAGACACATTTACAAGCACATCGGTAGCTATATTAACAACGAAGAAGCAGAGAAGGACTACAACAGGAAAGAAAAGGACGGAACAAAGTTGAGTGATAACAGTTGACTTAGAAGTGAGATTAGATGTGAAGTCGTAAATGTGATTTATGTAGCTATTTGAATTATTATATTGTTTCTATTACTGCTGGTATTCAAATAAACGTTCAACTTAGTTTGCGTTTGAATTGGTTGTGTTCATCCACGGTGTTGGAGATATAGAGGTTATTGAAGCGATAACATCGGGGTTGGAGTTACGAAGTCGAGGAGGTTACAACAATATTTTAAATAGAAGAAATCGTCGACGCTCGGTTTCCTAATGGTAAACCGATTTTCGTGAAAAAATAATCGTTTTAACTATTGGTATCAACCGTTTCCTGTTTTCATCAGCTTGTTCTTTTTGTTTTATATTTAGTTAGTAAATTATTCATTTATTTGCCTTTGAATTTTTAGCAACTTAACAAACTCGTTACCATTTTTCTTGGCGTTTTTGTGATATTCATTTGATCATGAATTTTTTCATATTTTGAAAAAGGTTTCAACGCAAAAAAATTTAATACTGTTGTTTTTCAATCAATCATCGTTTAGCGTCCAGAGAACCAGTTCTCCTGAGGTAGGACGTGTTTTCTTTGCCATCAATTTTTTGCGCCAAATTAGGCGATCAGTTGTATCCATTTAATTTAAATTTAGAGCTTTCATGTCTTGCTCGATTGTTTGTGACCAGGACTTCTTTCGACGGCCTTTAGGACGTGCACCAGGTACTTCAACATCTGCAAGAGAAGTTATAGCACTGTTTCCACTTCGATTGACATGCCCAAACCACCGCAGACGGTGTTGCCGGCGTTCGTCCTTTATATCATCTAAACCAGCACGACGCAGGATTTCCGTAGACTGGATTTGATTCTTCAGACTAATTTGTTGCATCCATCGGAGCATTTTCATATCAGTTCGTTGAAGTTGTTTTTCCAGTTTGGTTGTCATTGGCCATGTTTCTGCACCCTATAACAACACCGGACGTATCACAGATTTATAAAGTCTTGATCGTAGTGGTAGTGGGATGTCACGCCGCATCAATATAGAGGCAAGGAGATGCCAATTATTTTAGGCTGCACGTATGCGTGCTTGAACGGCAGCTTCAGCTGTTCCAGTACAATCCTGAACATCTCCTAAATATTGAAACGATGTGACTTTCTCTACCTTAATGGCTTCAAAAACAGTGCTATTTCAAATTTGTTGTTGTGGATTGATGCAAGCAAGACAAACAAAATCGGACACTTTAGATAAAGTACCAATTATTTTTGAACAACGTTTTTGACGCCACAGGTTACACTGCTGAAACTTGATTGAATTGTTACCTACACCAGCTTTACATACTGAACAGGGCCATCGTCCAGTAGCTGTGGATTGGATGGGTTCACCAGTGTTCATTGCTTTGGTTTTGCTGATGTTGACTTTGAATCCATGATCGGCGAGTCTGGTGTTCCAATCTTCAAATATCTGTGTTGCATTCTGCTCAGACGTGGCTGTTTAAACGATATCATCAGCATATATTAGATTCCAAATGTCACCAGTGCGTATCGGCTTTGTGATTTCTTCCATTACAGTTATAAATAACAGTGGACTGAGAATCGAGCCTTGGTAAACTCCAACGCTGATGTCAAATGCATCGGCTTTGTGATTTCTTCCATTACAGTTATAAATAACAGTGGACTGAGAATCGAGCCTTGGTAAACTCCAACGCCGATGTCAAATGCATCTGTGTTTCCAACCGTTGTGCTGACAAGAGTCTTAGTATTCGTATACATTTCCATCACAAGTCGAACAAGGTATTCTTGCTGCCTTTCCATCCTTCATAGCTTTCTGTAAGCTTCTCTACATGATGTTTGAAATCGAACCTTAGATGGGTGGAGCGTCAAAGTTGACATTGATGGGATTTGTTTCATTTAACAGACGGTTGAAATATTCTTTCCAATCTATAGTTTAACTTAATGGGATGTACCGTCGAATAGTAAACTTCGATCGAACTTCTTTAGATGATGATGCACTTCGGACAAACTTCTTTGGACGATGATGCGCTTCGAATGCACTCTGAATGAACTTCTTCGGACGATGATGCACTTCGAACAAACTTCTTTGGATGATGATGCGCTTTGAATAAATTTCTTCAGATGACGATACATTTCGAACGAACTTCTTTGGATGATGATGTACTTCCCTCGCAAAGTCGATGGCCTCCTCGTCTCCGTTGACCTAAATATCTGATTGATTATAAACCAACACCAGAATGAATCTTTTTTTGTCTCCCCCTTTGTTGGAGTATATATATATCCTTTGCCTTCTTCATTTCTTCATACATCCGATTATGACATACAATTTATATCGGACGATATCGAAACGTTCATCGGCGAACAAATACGGCACCAAATGTATAAACTGGCGCTTCTTGTGTGAGCTCATCATCTTCATACATCGCGAATGCGCCTGCCTTTATTCGTCATACATACTGTAACACTCGATTGAAAGTAGGTTACAGTGAACAAAAGTTTAAGCTGTTTGCATCATGTCTTTGTTCTCTATTGGAAACTGTACCAAAGTTTAGGCGTGCTCGATCACTAATGGTTGTTGACCATCGACAGACTCCGCAAAGCCTGTAAAAGTGTGTCACGGGATAAAAATAATTCAGCATCACAGTGTGGGCATAACGTACGCGCCTGTTTTTGTTCATCAACTATAACCGGGCCAAAGTTTAACCGAGCTTGGTTACTGTTATCATAAGATTTAACAGAAACATGAGGCACCAACTATGTCTTTTTTCGTACGCTTTGCATGTTTTGCTATACGATACAGAGATTTCATTTGTTCACCTTTACTTTTAGTTAGCTACTCTCTGCACTGATCTGTCTGAGCCAGTGCGACTTGACGTCTTACATAGTTGTTCTTCTCACGGAGAATTTTGTGGTCATCAACAGATTTTGATTTTTGCCATTGCTTGTATGCAGCTTTCTTTTCAGCTATTGCATTTTGTACACTGTCATTCCACCACCAAGTGTCCCGTTCATGCTGGCGTTTTGTACCAGTTTTCCCGCAAACTGTAGTTGCAGCGTTTATCAAAACCATTTTGTATGTACTCCAAACTGTACTGGATTGCGATTGTTGGTCTAACTGTGTGGCGACAATCTGTTGAAATTTTTCTCGATAAATATTGCTTTTCAGCTTCCACGTTTTGATTTTTTGAGGCATTTCTCTAGACTTATGTTTTGACAGTTTGACAACCAGGTCTGCCACAAGGAGCCTCTGTTGGGCGACACATGATTCGCCACTTTGACATTTTTGAATAGCCTTTGGTGCTGTTGCTTGAGGGCGAAAAGTTCAATTTGCGTGGCTGATGGTCCACTTTTTTATGTTATGAGATGTTCCAACCTCTTTCTAAAATATTTGTTCAGTAATCAGGATTGTTACAGATTTTGGTATTGTTGAGATGGTGTCAGAGAACGCAGCCCAGAAGTCATTTTTCATCTCTTCTGATTCGCCTGTCTGTGGTGCGTATGCAGAAAAAATAGTCATTGTTTGCTTTTCTAGGCGAATCTTGATCCACATGAGACGTGAGTTAATCCTTTTAATATCCAGTACTTCTTGGACTAGCAGTTTTTTGACAAAAATTCCAACACCATTTTTGGTCGTCTTTTGATCATTCCAGAATAGTTTATAATTTTCTTTGTCTGAGTTGATATGACAGACACCATTCGATTTCCATCGGGTCTCCTGAAGGCAGCAGATGTCAATCCTTCTACGCTCGAGCATTTCTGCGATTTCCATGCTGCGGCTAGTCAGTGATCCAACATTGAGCGTTCCAAGTCTAAGTACCATAGTCGCCATTCTTAAATTTTCTGCAACATCTCGCCGCTATTGCATACTTTCCAGGAATTCTTAGCCCCCCCTTGACCACTTAAGGCCTGCTGGGGACTAGGGGCCGTTGTTTTTTGTGATGGCATGGAATAAATTTTGGGGAAACTTTTTACATCCGGACACCCATTCTGACGACAACCACCAGTTATAAGCAGTGGGCCTAGCCTTTTGCTCAAAAGCACGCAAGGCAGCGTGGATGCAGTTTTATGTCATGCCCAGGACATAATGCTAATCACATAGCTAAGATGACTTCTATGTATCTGAAATAAAGTTATTTCAATTTTAAACTTTATTCCTTAAAAAACTTGTAGCAGTTTTATACGTTTATGATTTATTTTAAACAAAAGACTGACCATGAAAACTGTTGTAGCTAAAAATAATTTTATTAACCAATTAATTATTTAAAATATTTTTACATCGAAAAGCAAAATGTTGGAAACAAATCATTGGTCAGTAAGTGAACATTTAATAAAATATGATGCACCGTCACACATTTGAGTAATGAATAAACGCGAATGCATTTTATAAGCGAAGAGTAACCTCTGCCTATATTACTATTCAACTTCACTGGTTTGCTTATAAGAATTATAAATGATTACAAAAAAATGTTATGAAGTAGAAATGATTCAAATTTAACCAAAGTTAAACAACAAACAAGCAATAAACAAGTAAAATTGCTTAAAACAATGAATACGAATATTTTGCTTGGTAGGGTCTTATGTACGGGGATATTAATCAAATATCTCCGTACAATTAATTAATACAAATATTAATCAAATCACTCAATCAAGTAGCCAATCCTATTACTGACCACGATCATTAACTGTCATTTCCACGATCATTAACTATTTCCATGAGAGCACAAAGAGCACAGGGAATACAAACTACTCTCTTCATAATAAAAGAATATTTTAAAGCATAATTTTTGCCAGTAATATGATTTATTGACGGAAACACTCTTTGATGCTTCTCACCATATGGAAATGAAAAAATTGAGTCAGGTAGGCCTAACTTATGATTTATTAGCAAGTTTAATTTCTCCGCACCGTTTAAAGTAAGTTTACTATTCAAACAATAATTATTTTTATGAAAATTGAACAAAACTGAAACATCATCCATCCGGAAACAATTTCCTACTGGCAGTTAATAAGTTTTTTTTGTCATTTTTTTGTTTTTGTCATTTCTGAATTTTTGCTTTTATAACAATTTGTATTTTTATTCTTTGTAACTGAGTCTACATTTTTTTTGTTCATGGTGGTTCGAAATTAGCATTGCTTTTTTAGATAACTATCATTAAACAGGAATATTTGTATATCAAAATTAAAATATTGAATATATTTTTATAAAAAAAAAACGATAATTTTAAAAATTTTGATACAATACATGAATACAAACAGTTAAGTAAGACTAATGAAGCTAAACTAAAGTCCTTATTTTTCTTCTTAAATTGTTATAACAGCATCAACCTAGATACTGTACTGACAAGCACCCCTTATAATTTGTGGTACTTTATTAACAAGAAAAAAGTCATTCCTAATCTATTAATTGCAAGATAATTATTTATTTGAAAAAATTTGATAAAAATGAATTTTGGACTTTTGTGTGTGTTGATTTAAAAATATTGTTCTTCTTCTCGTACCTTATCATTTTAAGACATTGGCGACCATCGACTTCTACAAAGCACGAACTACGTAGCAGTTTAGATATGGTGGTATTCAACAAGTGACAAAAAGACTTCGCGAATGTAATTCGTTGTCGACCGCTATCTCTTCTCCCTGCAATCTTTCCAGTAGTTGATAGATATTCCATTCCTTCCTTCCGCTTGATGTTACCAAAAAAATTTAACTCCTCCCGTCGAATTATTTGTAGTAATTTCATCTTTTCATAACCGGACTGTTTTAATACATCCTCAATCGAAATATGAGAGGTCCAACTAATTTTCATAATAGTTCTCAAAAACAAAATCTCAGCAGCAACAATCCTGTTTTCTATTTTTTTAGAAATATTCCGTGGTTTGGAGCCGTAAGTGAGCACAGGAAAAATGTAACACTCTAACAGTTATAATTTTGTTGATATTCTGATTTTACTGTTGGTGAGAGTGTTTTTCATTTTAGAATATGCATCTTTCGCCATAGCTATCCTTTGTTTGATATCCACATCACAGTTACAACCTGAGGTAATCAGACTTCCGAGATAATTGAAGCTTTTGACTTGTTCAACTTGTTTACCATTAATGATAATGCAGCATATAGGGACGGTTTTACTCTTACTGATAACCATGCTCTCTGTTTTGTTGATGTTAATTTGTAAGCCTTTCCATTTACTTTCATGACATATGACATAAAACTGCATCCACGTTGCCTTGCGTGCTTTTGAGCAAAAGGCTATGTCCACCGCTTATAACTGGTGGTTGTCGTCAGGATGGGTGTCCGGATGTAAAAACTTTTCCGCAAATTACTCTTATGTCATCACAAAGAAAAACAACGGCCCCTAGTCCCCAGCAGGCCTTCAGTGGTCAAGGGGCGCCAAAAATCCCTGGGGAGTATGCAATAGCGGAGGGATTTTGCAAAAAATTCAGAATGGCCCCTCTATGGTACTTAGACTTGGAACGCTCAATGTTGGATCACATAGACACATCGCCCAACATAGACACATTGTGGCAGACCTGGTTGTCGAACTGTCAAAACATAAGTCTAAACAAATGCCTCAGAGAATCAAAACGTGAAAGCTGAAAAGCAATATTCATCGAGAAAAATTTCAACAGATTGTCGCCACACAGTTAGACCACCAATCGCAAGCCAGTACAGATTGGAGTACATACAAAACCGTTTTGATAAACGCTGCAACTACAATTTGTGGGAAAATTGGTTCTAAACGTCAGCGTGAACGGGACACTTGGTGGTGGAATGACAGTGTACAAAATGCAATAGCTGAAAAGAAAGTTGCATACAAGCAATGGCAAAAATTAAAGTCTGTTGATGACCATAAAATTTTCCGTGAGAAGAACAACTATGCAAGACGTCAAGTTGCACTGGCTCGGACAGATCAGTGCAGAGAGTGGCTCACTAAAAGCAAAGGTGAACAAATGAAATCTCTGTATAGTATAGCAAAACAAGCAAAGCGTACGATAAAAGACATATATGGTGCCTCATGTATCAAAAATAACAAAAATGAGATGGTTCTGGGAAAAAGATGAGATCAAGCTACAGTGGAGAGAATACTTCAATCGTCTGTTAATCGAAACAAATCCCATCCATGTTAACTTTGACGCTCCACCCATGGAAGGTCCGATTCCAGACATCACTGTAGAGGAACTTACCAGAAGCTCTGAAAGCTATGAAGGATGGAAAGGCAGTAGGGCCACTGGACTCACAAATGACATTATCAAAGCATCTGCTACTGCAGGTACCCAAACGTTACTACAACTTTGCCGTGAAATCTGGAGAAATTGCTCAATGCCGACTGAATGGAACTATAGCAAGACAATCCCGCTATACAAAGGCAAAGGTGATCCATTGAACTGTTCATCATATCGGGGTATACATCTGTTAGAACACTCCCTGAAAATTGTCGAGAAAATCATTGAGAGAAGATTAACGTCGTGTATCACCATCGGAAATTATCAATTTGGTTTTCTAGCTGGGAAATCAACAATTGATGCAATTCACATCCTTCGGCAACTGCAAGAGAAGTACCTCGCAAAGCATCAACAACTATCACACATTTTTGTAGACCTTAAAAAAGCATTTGATCGAGTTCCCTGTGAAGCAATCAGGTGGAGTCTACGTCGACGACTCAGTTCAGAATATCTTGTTCGACTTGTGATGGAAATGTATACGAATACTAAGACTCTCGTCAGCTCAACGGTTTGAAACACAGATGCATTTACATCGGCTCGATTCTCAGTCCACTGTTATTTATAACTTTGATGGAAGAAATCACAAAACTGTTACGCACTGATGACATTTGGAATCTAATATAATCTGATGATATCGTTTTAACAGCCATGTCTGAGCAGAATGCAGCACAGATGTTTAAAGATTGGAACACCAGACTCGCCAATCATGGATTCAAAGTCAACATCAGCAAAACCAAAGCAATGAACACTTGTGAACCCATCCAATCCACAGCTACTGAACGATTGCTCTGTTCAGTTTGTAAAGCTGGTGTAGGTAACAATTCAATCAAGTGTCAGCAGTGTAACCAGTGCTCAAAAATAATTGGTACTTTATCTAAAGTGTCTAATTTTGTTTGTCCAGTGCCATAACTTCTCTTGCAGATGTTGAAGTACCTGGCCCACGTCCCAAAGGCCGTCCAAAGAAGTCCTGGTCGCAAACAATCGTGCAAGACATGAAAGCTCTAAATTTAAATGAAATGGATACAACTGATCGTCTAATTTGGCGCAAAAAATTGATGGCAACGTCCTACCTCGGAAACCGGATCTGGACGCAAAACGAAGATTGATTGATTGGTTGATTGATTGATTTATTGATTTCTTTCGCTTTCAAGAACCAGTTTAGAAACTATTGTTTGCAATTTTTCCATTAATTCCGATATAAAAGCTGTATCATATATCTTTCATTGTTTGTGTTCACGCCTCCAATGGATATTTCTGGTAGATCTATCTTTCTCATAATGATCTCACTATAGAGATTATACAGTTCGGAGAGAATGCACAGCCTTTCCTAACACCAGTTTTTATTTCGACAAAACTAGTCATCTTGTTGCCAACTTTCATCGCTGCTAAAGAGCTTTGGTCCCATTAAAGGTTTCAGATAAGTCTATTGACTTTTCCATTAATGTCCAAATTTACCAATGTTTTCATAAGCTCCACGTGTTTCACGCTATCAAAAGCTTTGGGGTAATCCTCAAAATATATAAACAAGTTTTTGTTCATTTTAATCGCTCGCTCACTGATCATTCGAAGCATAAAGATAGCATTTCTTGTGCCACACTCCTCAACAAAACCTTATTGGACATTTGAAATTTCAGATCTGATTTTGCTTCGTGCTCTCATGATTAGAATTCTCAAAAAAGCTTTGTAAAATGACTCATCAAGCTGATTGTTCGATGTAGTTCACATTCAGTTGCATTAGGTTTTTTAGACATAGGTTTTTTTTAGACAATATATTGACATGGAGAGATCTTCAGGAATTCTGCTACTTTTTCAATGCCGAATCAAGGCATTTCGTTTCTTTATTAACTATCTCATCTGGGACTGACGCTTTATTTGATTACATTTTGGAAAGAGCAGCATGAACTTCAAATTTGAATATTTTCGGTCCTTCTACGTCTTTTTTATTAGAAGGCTTTTCACCACTGATATCATCGAAAAGATCGTTAATGTATTTAGTCCATCTTTTAAGTACATTTTCTTTCAGTAAGATTACTTTGCCGGATTTAGCTTTTATGCATCCAGAAACGGTACAAGCCTTTTTTCCAGTGATTTCTTTGATGTTTTTGAAAATTGCATTTGTATTACTGTTTTTGATCTTTTCAATGATTTTGCATTTATCATTTAACCATTTCTCTTTTGCATTTTTTTAATGTTTTGTCCGGCTTTTCGTATCTACCAGGATTACAGCCTTTCACTTTCCTTCATTCATTCATCAGAGATACGATATCATTTGTTATCCATTTCTGACCTTTCTGCTCCTTCGTCGTCATTACTTTTCTTGCAAATTCTTGGAAAGCATCTCTAAGTATTCGTATTTAGATTTATTTAGGTCTTTCGTAAATAACTGGAATCGATTCAGTATTTCAATCTTATATTCAATCTATCTGACACCGCCTAAAAGTCTTCTAAATGTTTAGAAATGTTCTAAATGTTCAAAAGTACACTTACTCCTCTTCGTGTGAATCGCTTCCAGAGAAGATAAATTTTTCTTCATCAAAGGTAATGACGCTCATTTCTTCCACCGAGCTTCACTCAAATTTAGAATGCTAAGATTTATTATTTTCATTTTTTGTTTTACGTTCTCAAATTTTCCAGCCTGGTACAACGTCCTAGCGTTCCATGTTGTCACAGTGAAGACGTATTCAGCATGTCACTTTAATGATGTTTTTTGATTTGGATTGTGTTTGTCGATGGTTTTCTTGGCAAAAGTTGTGGACAGTAGGTTACTTGCTGTCAAATTTTTAATAAATAAAAGATAAATAAATAAGTCTAACTAAATAATAAAAATAGATAAGTATATATAATGTACCTGAGGTTAATGTTTAATAATTGAAATTCAAGAAAATCCAGAAATAATAATACATGAAAATAAAAACATAGTAATTATATAAGAAAATGTGCCAATATAATTAAATTATAAAATGAACAGAATTGAAAATGTATAGATATTTAAGTAAATAATAATAATGAAAGATTACAAAAATAAATAATTAAACACTAATTTAATAAATTTAATAAAATATACATACAATTTAAACTATGAAAAATTTAACATGTGGGGTACCCGTTTGAACAGGAGCTATTCGGGTATCCTTTTCATGTTTTTTTTCATGAATAAACCAGTTGAAAAAAGAAAACTAAAAAAAAAAATAAAACAATTTCAAATCAACTCCGCCATAGATCCGCTAGGGACCCTTCTCAAAGTGGCACTGAAAAATAAATATTAAAAATATTACAATATTAAAATAAATGAAAAATAAAATTCTAAATAAAAATAGATTTTAACAGTAGACACAATTTTTTATATTATTAATAATGCGATAACTATAATAACATAGGCATTTTTTTTATTTTTCATTGGACATGCATTATGTAATAAAAAAAATTTTTCATCAAATTTATTCAAAATTTGAATTTCAGATCCACAATATTTTTAACATTTAAATTGAAGGCTGGTCGGTAGATTTTTAATTTATTTTATTGAGTAGTTTCATTATAAAAAAATTTTTAAACAAGAAAAAATTTCAAATCTCTTTACATTTACACAGCCAATTTTTCTAAATTAAAAAAATATTAAATGTGATCTTGCAAATAAGTGGTAGGAGCTTAAGCTCAACCTTAACTAAGTTATTCCAACATTAAATTTTTTAGAGAAAAATCTTTCAATTTTAGTATTTCCTTCTTGCTTGCTCATTTTTTTAGGAAAACAATCATATTTATTACGAGTCCGCTCCAAATTTTTCAATTAAAAATGGTCGTCAAACAAGAAGTCTAAGTTAACAACCACCACTGAAATTTTTGTAAAAAAAAAAAAAAAGTGAATAATTGAAATAAATAATATATGTTTATATTTATATATATATTTTTTTTTTCGGGGAACTGGGTCTCTGGACGCTATATATATATATATATATATATATATGTTGGTATATATATATATATATATATATATATGTTGGTAATAGACCATAATTTTTACAGTATTCTATAAATTCTACCGAAATATTTGGCGTTAATATGTATGTAGTTCGTTTTTTTTTTTTTGAGAAAAATTGAAAAAACGAACTACAAACATATTAACGCCAAATATTCGGTAGAATTTATAGAATATTGTAAAATATATATATATATATATATATATATAAACTTCATTAAATGTTTTTTCCCATTTTGCGTTAATCAACTTTTTTATAATACATTCAACAACTCGAAATTGGTTCAATTCATATTTATCCAATAAATGTGTCATAATGAGGCTTACAACGTTGGACATCTTGAGAGCAAAACGTTTAGAGACAATCCGGAATTAAAAACAAACATTTATGCCAGGTTTGTTGACAATATCTTCGTCATACGCATACAATATTCCAGAACAAGTCAACCAGCAACTAGCAACCCTGAACCGACCAAAATTGAATTTTACCATCGAACATAAAAGTGAAAATTCATTGCCTTTTCTGAATGTTTTGGTGCGCGTCAACAACATTTGTTTATTAGTGTTACGACCACATCACAATGCATACACAAAAAGGAGCTAGCAAATCTCACTTGCAATCTCCCATGCAACTCCAATAACTGCCAAATTCTTGACAACAACATAAAAATAATTTATCAAAACACCAACACTATACATCTAAAAATTGCAGAAGCTGTTCTAATAGATATCAATAAACACTAAATAAACATCCAACAAAGAATGATAACATCATTACCAACTTGACGCCTTAATACTAACTTCAATAACAATGAAGAATAAAGGAATGACAACAACAAAGATGAAGAATACGACACCAATAAAAACTTTGCTAAAGAATTAATTTTGCTTTGTTTAAAGAAACTATGTTAACATATATATATATATATATATATATATATATATATATATATATATATATATATATATAATCTACCAAAGAATATCCAAATTTGACTCTACAATCTACCAAAGAAAATTCAAATTCGACGCTTGTTTGACTAAAATGCCCGTGGAGAAACAGTTTTTTAAAAAATTTGAAAGTGACAATTCAGAGATAAGGGAAGAAATCAAAAAATTGAATGATGTGTATAAAACAATCGTATCTGAGGTTGCTGCAATTAGAGCCATTATTGATAAAAACGAGAACAGACTTATGCAGATAGATAGATCTGGTTCTAGGCTTTCTGGTGAGATCGCCAGCTTAAAGTCTGAATTGGGTAGAGCCAGTGTTGTTAGTGGCGAAATGGAAAAAAGTGTTCAACATGAAAATTGTTCAGAAAAAGTTGCAGGATGTCGTGGATAATAAGGAAAGAGAATCTAATGTAATAATATTCAGATTGAAGGAGGGACCAGATGACAAAGCAAGAGTTTGCCAAATAATCGATCATTTGACTGAAGGGGTATGCGGAGAAAAAAATGTTCTGAAACTGATGAGGCTGGGCAAAAAAAATGACAGCGTTATTAGACCAATTTTGATTAAATTTAATAATATTGAAGCAAAGTCATTTGTTTTCAAGGCATTAGAAAAATGAAGTCACTGAACGATGATTTGGCCTGTGCTAGATTAGGCCATGATCTCAATACTTAGAGGTCTTCAACTGCCAGGTACCAGAAGGCCGTGACGTCATCAGGTACAACGCCCCCTGCAAATCAATGGCCAAACGACCAAAGGGGCTCGAAAGATGTACAAAAGTTTTGGGGGCTTGGGCTATGGGGGCCGATGTGAGGAAAAAACTTAAAAAGTTGCTCATCGAAGCCAGGGTGGTGGAGGAGGGATGCAAGGAAGGTTTTTTATATCGGGTAAAAGGGGATGTGGGAAGGTGGAAAATAGTGCGGTTTCGAAAGGAGAAATAATTGAATTGGCAAATAGTAGGTGTGGTTCTATATATGGTTTAATTTGGTTGGTTAAAAATCATTCTTGTGTTTTGTGGAAAAATGGTATTGATGGTAAAATTCAAAATAGAATGGGAATTGGGTTGTTGAATGTAAATGGTGTTCATGGTTAGATGTGATGGGCTGGATGTCTTGGAGCTCACTGAAACTTGGCATGGTACGGCTAATAATAATTCTGTTCGGTTGGCTATGTCGTTCGGATTTTGGTATGTTGATTATGTTAGGCAGCACGATCCAGGTCATGGTGGCTTGATTGTATATTTCCGTAAAGATTTTGGTTATAAAAAGTTTGTCTATATAAATATTTATATATATATATATTGGTTGTTATCTTGTGTTAGCTGTTTTTGCTATTTGTCGAGTGTTGAAGTTTACAGCATTGGTGTCGGAAGTAAGATTTTTGATAGATTGAAATTTTCAGCAATAATGAATGCCGGGAGTTGAAAAACTCGATACAACTAATTTGTAGAAGAAACTACAAAAACAAAACTTCGACTCGTAAAGAACGAAGGTACTTTTAATAAACCGCCTAAGGGACTCTCTGACAAACGAAGGTAACGATC
The DNA here is from genome assembly GCF_000326865.2 of Helobdella robusta. NCBI lineage: Eukaryota > Metazoa > Annelida > Clitellata > Rhynchobdellida > Glossiphoniidae > Helobdella > Helobdella robusta. The sequence goes on along the minus strand of NW_008704261.1, from coordinate 2,050,941 downwards.
TGGATATGTTTAGCTTTCCGGATTTTTTATAGAAGAAATTAATAGAACTTTTGATCAACATACAGCCAAAATGATTAGAACAATAAAATTGGCCTTTGAAAGAACCTCACCTAATGAAGCGATAATCAAAAACAAAACAACACACAAACAGCTATACAAGATCTAAACATTATCTTACCATCATGTTATCTATATATCATACAACTACAGTAGCGATCGCAAATCAATTTTTCCTACGGATGATTTCGACAGCGATGCACGTGATATCTGCGATGCACGTGATAATCTTGACGTACGCGATAACTGCGGCGCACGTGATAACTGCGGCGCACGTGATAACTGCGATGCACGTGATAACTGCAATTTAGGTGTTAACGTGAAGAAAAGTAGTTATCGTAATGATGAAGATGATGACGAAGACGACGATGAAGGTTTTAAAAACGTTGGAGAGTTGACAGTGACAAAGACATTGAAACCTTTGTTTTGCAATAGGTCTACTACTCGGATCTTTCTGCCAGTCGCTCGCCTGCTCTTATTTCCAATGTTTATTACTATTGTAATGAAGAAGATGATGACAAAGAAGACGATGAAGGCTTTGAGAATAGTCCAGAAGTTGATAATGACATTGAAACTTTTGATATACAGTGGGACTACTACTCGGACCTCTCTGCCAACATCTTACCTGTTTCTATTGAGAACAACAACAGCAACAGCAATAATAATACCGAATACGATTTTAATGCAACACTCACCAACAATTAAATTCAATTTTATGATGATTTGGATAAGGCGTTTATCTGTGAAAGCATTAATTGAAAAATTAACAATCTCAGTGAGGTTGATGTTAATGCTGATATGATTATTCATTTCGGACACGAATTGGTGACAGATGATGTTTCAAGTTTTGAGAAAATTTTTCCAGCACGCACTTGGAATGATAGCTTGATTTTTGTTTACCTGGATGATGATTTCCATCACGGCTTCATTGCTGATAAGGATGAAATTAATCGCTGCATCACTGATCGACAGGGAAGATGTCAACAACGATTGTTACAACATGTATTTAAGCTATCCGTCTTGTCATTCTACAACTCGTAAACTCAATAGAAAGTAAGCACTTGCTTCAAGTGCCACAAAATTAAAAAAGGACTACGACGTCTGCCTATGGCTAGAAGAACCGAAACAAAGGAAGCGTGGCGTGACATGGCATGCTGGTGGACCAATCTTAAACGTTCAACCAAGTTTGCATTTGGAGAAGTTGTGTCCATCTATCGGAAATTTTGAACCTACAGAATAACGATAATTTGACTATCGCTAGAAGCTAAAACACTGGCGTTGGAAATATAGAGATCTTTGAAGTTATAAAATTGGTGTCTGTAGTAACAAGCGTTGATGTTACAACAATACTTTGGAAAGATCTGTGCAAAAAAATCTCTACATTTGTTTAACGTTATTTTGTAGGTTCAAGATTTCCGATAGATGAACACAACTTTTTCAAACGCAAACTTGGTTGAAGGTTTGGTTAGTCCACCGGTATGCCAACTGGTACAAGATTTGTTGTAAACTCACACATACATATCTTGCATTCAAAACTGTACTTTGTAACCAATTTCCAATAAGAACCTGTTATTTATTTATTTTAGAATTTATTTTATAACTAATTTATTACAGAGATGATACACTTGAAGATGTATTTGTTCATCAAACTGCCATTACATTAAATAACCCAAGTCGTTTTCTGAAAAGCTTAGGCGATGGAGAGAAAGTGGAATTTGATCTTGTTGAAGGTATTAAAGGTATAGAAGCAGCTAATGTTACAGGCCCTGATTGGCAACCCGTCATAGGAAGCATTTATGCTTCTATCAAAAGGTGGACCAATCGTAACAGTAACCAACAATTGAGTAAATTTGATCTAATTAATGGTATAGCAACCGCTGCGTCTCAATGTGCTTGTTTAAATGGAATGAGCAATAACAATCATTTGTTGCCAAATGCGAGCAAAGTAAATATAAACTACTTATTTTAACGATACATTTTTGTATTTGAAATGTGAACATTTAGGTTTCAGCTTTTATGCTTCAAAATCATTTAACAAATTTTTTATCATCTACTTTTGAATCTGATTCTAATTATCAAAAACTAAATGCTGGAAATAATTCAATGAAGTCTTGGCTCCCACTAGATCAGCAAATAAATTCTACATGTCTCAATACTGGTTCACAGCGTTGGATATCCTCTGTTAAACACTCTTATCTAGATCATTCACTCAGTGAACTAAGCAGCAATCATCACTTTATGCTTACACTTCGATCTTCAAAATCAGAGCCTCTGAAAAGAGTTGCAAATGAGTTGAATACTAATAGCAAACATGAACAAGAAATTGAAAATAACGACCAGATAACTTTAGCGAACAATGTGAGCTTGGCTGCTATGCAAAAAAATGAAGCATCAGAAACATATAGGTTAGTGTAGTTTATATTTTATGGATATAAAAATTAATTTTTAAATTTCTAAGTATATTTTAATATGGATAAAAAAATTAAATTATCTATAATCAAATTGATCATTTTCTTATTGTCACTTTACATTCTCCTTACAGATATAATATGTAAAGCCCAAAGATGATGTATAAAAATATAATAATGCTGAATAATGCATATCAGCAGAGCCATAGCCGTACCGTACTATCCCAGATGACAATAACTTAAATCAATTATTTTTTATTGTTTTTTTCTACTATTTGTTTTAATTTTTGTTTTAATTCTCATTTTCCTTTCTTTCAATACTACCAAAACAATTCATCTCGACCATGCATTTAACTCACAGTACTTCCTTTTTCCAATATATCAGCTGAATTTTATATTTTGCCTTCCAGTAATACAGCTGATTCATAAGACATCCGCATTCCAGTTCTTTAAAATCTTTCTAAATTTTCAGACTCTTTTATTACCTGCAGCTTCCAATTTATACCAAATTAATTTCTCACTTTTGTGCTCAACACGTCCTACCTCGGGAGAACTGGGTCTCTGGATGCTCAACGAAGATTGATTGGTTGATTGATTGATTGATTGATTGATTGATTGATTGATTGATTGATTGATTGATTGATTGATTGATTGATTGATTGATTGATTGATTGATTGATTGATTGATTGATTGATTGATTGATTGATTGATTGATTGATTGATTGATTGATTTGATTGATTTGATTGATTGATTGATTGATTGATTGATTGATTGATTGATCGATTGATTGATTGATTGATTGATTGATTGTGCTCAATACACTTGTATTTGAATAAAAAATCAGTGGTCAGTTGAAAAATGTGGTAACAAATTATCAGATGCTAAAAATTCGGTAGACTATTGTTAATTCTTCATGGCTGTTTGATAGACGTACTAAAAACTAAGTTTATGTCTAAGTAACTGTTGTGAATGTAGATACCATTAGGGTTGCCACCTCTCAATATCGGAATTCCCGGAGAAATTAAAAAAAATATATGTGTATGTGTTTTATGTGTGTGTGTGCACGCGACGACTGCTGCTGTGGTTTAGTGGTTAGAGCATTGCTCAATGACGTTCGCGTCATCGGGTTTGAAACCAGGCTATGCCAGATGTCCAAGGTTATCATATTGGTGTATATGATGCGGTGATTTGAGCATGCACTTAAGCACGTCGTTTGGATAGCGAAGTTGAACGTTACGAAAATGGCGCTGTATAGAATTTGAAATGAAATGTTGCGTGTGGACAAAATGTGCATTACGTATATAAATTTCAATCTTATTTTCAAAACGTTTGGTTAAATAAAATAACCCCCAAAAGTTGAGTGAGAAACACTATTTTATTTAATTTTTAACAAAACATTATTTCAAGTTTTGCAATAGTTTGTAAAAAATTATTTTTGCTTAAAAGTGTACTTTAGATTTTATGTTGCAGCTGCGAATAACCTTGAAGTCTTCAACAAAGAGGTTATAAAATTAAGAATAACTGTATTTTACCTGCAGCTCGGCTTTCAATACACGTAGACCAAAACGATTTCGTTTTTTTGTCCACGCAAAAATCGTAATCGTGAAGCATTGGAAACAGGAACAGAAAATACGATAAAAACTATTTTAAATAATTCATTTCCGAAGTTTTTGTCCTTAAGTTTGATAAAATATTCCTACCATCTGTCAACCACGTTTTCGCGTTTCTGAATAAATAGTGTTTGAATACTCAGCAACGCACAAAAATCATCGTAAAATTTGTCTAAGTCAATGTTTATTTTCAAAAAATTTTTTTACCAGTTTCTGGAAAGAAGGCCACTCCATAGGATCTTTCAACGTTAAAATACTCATTGAATGAAATATAAGGTATTCATAATCATACCATTGGTCAAGATAACTTGAACATTTAGTGTAGAACTGATCAACTTCGTTTTTGAAAATTGTTTTTTGTCTGTATGCTGTTTTTTGTCTGTAAGCTCTTCAAAAATGTTTGCAGCAGCTGTTTCAAAAATATTTTCTTGTTCGTGATCTTTGATTTTCTGTCTAATATCAACCATATTGCCATATAATTCAGAACTTGTAGTTTGGTTGGACTCAAAAAAACATTAAAAAAAACTTTAAAACATTAGTTTGAAACAGTTGCATTACATTTTGTATGAAATAGAAGTTTATGAAAAAAATTTGCTTTTTTCATCATTGAATGCATCCCAAATTATTTTAAAACAGTCTTCTTCTCCTTGGGAAATAAAATATGACCTCAAAACTGGCCAAACTAAAAAAAATTTTCAACTGCTGGAAAAACAAAATATTACGACTATTTTTGAAAATTTAGCGCACGACGCCGAGGCTTAACCAAACATAAATGTGTGATTAACCCAAGCCAACATTTATAGTTTTTTTTAAACTGAAATTTTGTTATGACTGGCTTGGGCTCCAACATTTTTTTTAACATTTTCAAAAATATGATAGCTGCCAAATTCCGGGATATTTTTGAGACTTGTAAAAAACCCGGGAGACGGAAGATGAGGTTCGATTCTTGGAGTCTTGAGAGAGGTGACCGCCCTAGATACCATTGCGTCGCAAGCGAACGTTAATTTTGTCGCTAAGTTTAAATAATTGTAAATACGCAGCTTTAAAATTATTATTAATTTATTCTGAATAGTGTTATATGTTTTTGCTTCATAATTCAAATTCGTTTTTATAATTTATAATTGAATATTCTATGTTTTTAAAATAATCTACATAGCTTTTAAAAATTTTATATTTTTATCTGCAGATATGACTACTATCATCGCAATCTCCTCCAAACTTATGATCTCTTTAACAACACCAACTTATACCGTCTACAATCTTCGTTAGAAAGAGGAGAAGGTGATGTTTATACTGTGCCCAGATATCAGCCTGAGAACAGCAGAAACTGTTCTGCATACATTGACGATGCATCAGCCTTATCGTATGTAAATGCAAAACATTTAGACAGCAAGATATCATGTACTATTAACGGTTTCAAAGAACGGAAAGCTATTCGTAAAGAATTTGCAGCCATGCTGAAAGAAAAAGAAGAGATAGCACCGTCCTCATTAACAACGCATAGCGTGATGATTCCAAAACATAATTATTCGTTTAGCTATTATAAACAATTCAACTTAAATAACAGTAGTAGTAATAGTAGTAGTGGGTTTAAAAAACACAATATCGACTTTAATATAACCGGTATTCCATTAGAATCTGAAAATAAAAATTATGTGAGTCAAAAATATTTTTGAAATTTTTGTGGCTTAAAATTGTATTTGTTAAAACCCCAGTCTAGAAAAACTAATGATCAAGCTGCTTCAAAGAATGATATCGACTGAGTAGTTTTAGACGAGGTGTTACGTTGCTTTGACCTAGGCATTTTGTAAACGTAATTTTTCTGGCTATCTTGTCATTAAAAATAATAAGTCTTAAGCCCAGTTTCTATTTTGTTAGTTTTCCGGAATCCAATTAAAAAAATTTTTTTGATATTTTTATGATTAAACATTGTTATGTGGAAAGAATAATGTTAATCATAAATTTTGTAACTCTTTGATCAATATTTTGCAGCTCCTCTTTGATAAAAACGGCCAGAAATTGTCCTCAATGTCAAAACACAACCCAAATGTTCAAAATAAAAGCAGCCAGTGCTTTTCCGCTGTTATGAAGAACACTACGTATGCAACAAAACTTGACCCTTCGCCAACTGACATAAGAACTAAGGAAGCCTATGTGAATTTCGTAGGAAATGAAGTTTTGAACGAGATGCAGCTGGAATTAAAAAAAGCATGTACAAACATAGTGACCTTTATACATGATATTATTGTTAAACAACAAACAAATGAAGAAAGTTTGAAAAGTATTCCAGAGGACGACGAAGAATCAATTGTGTGTAACTATGATAGTGATAAGTACAAACAAATTGATTTCCTAGATAGAGAAGAGTATGAAAGAAAACTTAATAAAGAAAAAAATACAATTAGTTATCAACATAATTTGGATTGGAGAACAGGAGATAAATTATATACAACATCCAACATTGGAGGGACCGACCACGAGCCCAGTTTGATAGAATTTATTGACTTTGAAAGTGATTCAACTTACAGAAATAAAGAAAATAGTGAACTTGAAGCCAAAAGTAATATTGACTGCAAAAATGATTACAATGATGATTTTAATGACACGACGTTATCGGAGTCGATTGTAACTACGATAAAAAATACTATGATTAATATTTCAGGAAAAAAGGAAAAAACAATAAGATGTGATGTTCTTAAAAAGAATAATAACAATGATCCTGGTAAATTTATGACGAAAAATGAATTTGGCGGAGAAATGAGTGTTGGAGCCATGCGAAGATTTTGTTCAATAATGGATTGGTTAGGAGGTAGCACTAAAAGTTTAAAAAATACATCTTTGCGTATGACCCACTTGAGCACAAACGAGAATATAGCTAGAAAACATTACTACAAGCGTGATGTTTTAAAAAATTATGCTTCTTTTTCTGATAGCGACATCCACATTGAAACCAAAAGCTCTTCGTTTGACCAAATAAAAAATAATTTATGCACTATATCGACAATATCGTCGTCCTCATCCGCCAGCGAATTGTTCATGTTACAAAAAGATTTATTAATGCAAACTGTTGAACGAAGCGGTGAAAGCATGTCTGAACAGGTGTATTTATTTTATTATTATTATGTTTATTATTATTATTATTATTATTAACCCTAACCTTTAACTCTTTGTGCTTGATTATCAGACATTATAACCAAGCTTAAATGGGTTCGTACAAGATCTTCTCATAAATTATTTATAGGCTAATCGATTTTGGTCAAAACAATGTGCTTGTGTGGTTTTATTAATAGAAATGGTTGATCGAAGAAATTATAAACGAAAGTTTATTTTTAAAAAATTATTTATTTTAAATAGTAATTAAATTAGAAATATAAAGTATAATAATATCAGTTCATTGTATTTTTAAAGATACGCCACTACGGTTTTCGATACATTTAACGGTTAACTACCGGTGTGGCAAATCTCAAGAACTTAGTAGTTTATTTTTAATGAAATGAATAATAAAATTTTTTATTAATATCGTAATTGATTTGGATAAAAGGATTGACAAAAATAGGTTTCAATTGTTGTACTTAAAACTTACATTTTAATAAATAATAAAATATTTAAATTAAAAATTAAATTATTTAAAAATATTTAAATTAAAAAATATTAAAAATTAAAAAAATGAATGGAACAAAATGAACTGAAGTTTACGAATAAAAAAAAAACCTATATCCTTGGTTGATTTATTATGACGGATACATATATATCGAATATATATATGTGTGTGTGTGTGGTGTGTGTGTGTGTGTGTGTGTACATATACATATAAATCGAAAATACATATATAGAAAATCAGCAATTTATAACATTGAGCAGCCGATAATACTATGCAGACAATGGGACCGTAATAATTCAGAACTATAATTGCAAATAGCATATATATTAAACAGCATTTAAATTTCAACTATTTACATGTTGTCCAAAATGATTGATTGTAGTGTTTTTTACGACAAAATAATATACCATATTCATAAAATACAAATTTTGCTATTATGTTAACGTTAATTAGAGTGTATGAAAGCACAAAAAGAATTTAATAATATCTCATGATAAAAAAATAAAATCAATCAATCAATTAGTAAGTAGAGAGTTCCAGAGAAAAGGGCCAAAAAAAGCAAAAGCAGATTTAGCAAAAAATAGTTTAACACGAGTTAAGAAGAAGAAGACGATCGTAAATCGTTTAGTTTCAATTAATATATCTGATAAGTACTTAGGAAATAATTTTGAGACTTAAACATAAATGTGCAAATTTTAAAAATTATTCTATGTTTTATAGGTAGCCAGTGCAAAAGTACAAGATATGAGATATATGAGAAAAGAAAGGAACACGAGCAACTAGACGAGCAGCAGAGTTAAAAGCTTTATTTAAAGGATAGAGTGTTGAATCAGGAAGACCATAATAGAGCGAGTTACAATAATCAATTCTAGATAAGATTAACTAAGTAACAAGGGGAAGAGTAGGATCATCAAGAAAAGGCAAAAGTTTTTTTATTCTACGTAAATGAAAGTAAGAACTTCTAGCAACACTATTAATTTGAGGAGAAAGAGACATACTAGAATCAAAGATAAAGCCTAGACTACGAAACTTATGAGAAACATCAAGAGTTTTAGAATCAGTTAAGATAATAGGAAGAATAGTAATTGAGTGTTTAGATTTATTTATTAAAGCAAATTAATTCCAATTTAGAAGGATTAAGTTTAAGACACATAGAGTCTGACCAAGCGATAATTGAAGAATGATATTGAAATAGATTATGAAGAACATTATTGAGATTATCCTGAGGTAACCCGAAAGTAAGAGTTGAAGAGTTAGAAGTAGAATTATTGAAAACGACAGAAGAAAAACGATTGCAGACAACTGTGTGTGTATATATGTGTATGTACATTTTTCTTGTATTTCAACAATCATGATCTTAGTTGTGTTTTGTTATTTTATTATTATTATGATTTTAATTCTATTTGAACGATGTATCGCATAATGATTTTAACCAGAGAACATATGTGTATATGTATTGGTGTACATATATGTATATTGGTTATACAAAGTACATTATTTTAATTTTATTTGTTTATTTTTGTTTCACGGTTTTTGGAGTGAGGTGGTGTTGTTTGTCACTAATTTGATTTTTTGTATTGATTTGGACATCTTCATAAAAAAATTATAGTGTTCTTATTTATTTGAGATTTTATCTTTTTAGGGCCCTTTTTCATGTTTCGTTTTTTTATGCGTTACATTAAAATAAACTTGTTTTTAAAAAAATCTGAGAAGAAAGAGACAAACTAGAATCAAAGATAAAGCCTAAACTATGAAACTTGTGAGAAACATCAAAAGTTTTAGAATCAGATAAGATAGTAGGAGGAATAGTAATAGAGTGTTTAGATTTATTAAAGCAAATTAATTCAAAGGATTAAGTTTAAGACACATAGAGTCAAACCAAGCGATCATTAAAGAAAAACTAAGATATAATTATGAAGAACACTATCGAGATTAGATAGAGGAAAAGAAGTATAAATAAAAGAATCATCAGCATATAGTTGACTAGTGAAAGAAAAAATATTAACAATACGAGCTACTATAAAAGTAAAGGTAGAAAAAAAGAAGTAGAATTATTGAGAACAAGAAAAGAAAAACGATTACAGAGATAAGATGAAAACCATGATAGACAAAAATCAGTAATATTAAAAGAATCATCTAGCAGCCTCAAGAGAATAGTATGATCAGAAGTATCAAAAGCAGAGGAAAAATCAAGAGCAAGAAGAAGAGTAAGATTACTATTGTCACTAGAGATATCGTTATGCATTTTGAGTAAAGAAGTTTCAGTAATGTGAGCAGGTCTGAAACCAGATTAAGATACGGGTAGCAAGAAGTTAGAGTTTAAATAAAATGATAAATGATTATAAACTACTTTTTCTATTATTTTAGAGATGAAAGTAATATTAGTAACATGTCTATAATTAGATAGAGAGAAGGATCTAAAGTTGAGTTTTTAAGAATAGGAATAACAATAGACTTTTTATAAGAAGTTGGAAATTTAAAGGTGGAAAGAGATAAGTTAACTAATTTGAGAATGATAGGATAAAATATTGAAGAAAATTCTCAAAGTAAATTAAAAGCAGGTAGATATAGAAAACAATTTGTAGATGACATAGAATTAATAATTTTAGTAAGTTCTAGAAGATTAATAAGAGTAAATACAGAAAAAGTTAGGAAGAGAAGAATGAGAATTAGATGTTCTTAAAGTTTTAATTTTTTTTTATAAAAAAATGTCATGAAACTGTAACTGTTGAGCAGAAAAGATGTCTGAGAAAATTTCTTATGAAGAAGTTTAGATAGAACAGACCACCTATTTTTAGATGTTGAAGCAGATATATAATTTCTACGAAAAGTAGAGTGTTCATAGATTAGCAGATATTTATAATGAATTAATTCAGATTCCTAGTTAGAGTAAAGAGAGTTAGATGGGTTTAACCTATAGGCTTTCTCCAGTCTTCTAACACTTTTCTTAGCTAATACACAAGCATAGTCGAACCAAGGAGCCTTACGAGAATAGAGCCTATAAGTAAGCTTTTATCAAGAATAGAAGTAATGTAGATATTAAAAGCATAGACAATGATCAACATCAGAAAATAAGGAAGTATCAAACTACTTTACTACTATCTGCAACAGACTTCTTTCTACTTTTCCTACTGTTTCAACTAATCCGATTTCATTCATAAGCCGCTCTCTACCTGATTCTATTGATTTTCACCCCCACCTCCACTTCTGAATTGATAACTTTAACTGCCAAGATGAAAAATAATAAATCTGTTGCTGCTGACGGATTAAATATGTTTTTGATAAAAAATACAATTAACAATTTAACAATTCCCCTAGTCCATATTTTTAATTTATATTTTTCCACCGGTGTATTCCCTGATACTTTTAAAACCTCTAAAGTTATTCTTATTTTTAAAAACGGTAAAACATGACATCAGTAACTATAGACCCATTTCTCTTCTCTCTCCGCTATCCAAACTTTTTGAAAAATTAGTTTACACTAGGTTGTTCTCCTTTTTTGATGCCAACAAAATTTTTCTAAAAATCAATACGGTTTCCGGTCAAACCACTCCACAGAGCTTGCTACTCTTGATTTCATACATCACATTTTATCCAGATTGAATGACAATAAGCTTTCAGTTGGATTATTTTTAGACCTTTCCAAAGCATTTGATGTAATCAATCATAACATCTTACTAAACAAACTAAGACTTTACGATGTCAGAAACGTAGCCAACGATTGGATTAGGAGTTATCTCTCTTCACGTAAACAATACGTCTCCGTTGAAAATCACCAATCTACTACGGCCTTCATCCTTAATGGCGTACCTCAAGGCTCAATCTTAGGCCCTCTACTTTTTCTAATCTATGTTAACGATATCCAAAATTTATCTACCGATATAAATTGTTTGCTTCATGCTGAAGATACCAACCTCCTATTTACTCCTGATAACATCTCAAACTGTTCTGATTCAATCAACCAGTGCTCTCTAAATATTCTGATTGGTTCTCTGCTAATAAACTCATAATAAACTACTCTAAGTGTTCTTACATTAACTTTGGCCCAATAATCCCAACTAATTTGTCTCCAAATTTAAACTTTAATATCAACAATAAATCGTGCACCTTCTTCTAAATTTTTAGGTATAATCATTTCTGAAAACCTTTCTTGGAAATCTCATCTACAATCTATCTCCTTTAAAATTAACAAACTCATAGATCTTTTCTACAAAATCAAGCACAAATTAACCAAATCCGCCTTAAAAAAACTCTACTATGCTTTTATTTATCCTCATCTCACTTAATGCATAACCGTTTGGGGTAACTCACCAAAAATTTATCTTCATTGTATGATATTGTCACAAAAAAGAGCTATATGCTTAATCTTCAACTTGAACCCTTTCTCTCCCACTAGCTTTTTTTATTAAACATAATATTTTGTCGAGTAGTTGTTTATACATTTATTTTACAGCTATTTTTGTTTTTAAGTTTTTAAATAATTTACTTCCTTCATTTTTTTCTAACTTTTATACACTCAGTGAATCTGTTCAAACTCTCAAAACTAGACACATTTTACTTAGTAAAAACTCATCTCTACAAGTTTAAAAACAACTGGCTCTAAAGTTTGGAAATTATTTGGGCCCCATGCCATTCATAACATAACAAACAAGCAACTCTTTATAAAAAGGTTGCAATCTCAGCTTTACTTACTTCATCCCGACACCACCATCTAACGATTTATATACATTAATATATAGCTGTTGTTTAAATATGAATGGGTGAGTGTTGTGCGTGTATGTGTGTGGTGCGTGTGTGTTTTTGTCTGTCCGCTAATATAATGATGATTTGATTACTTCATAAGTATTATCTGAATGTATTTCATTCTAGTTAACATTTTTATAAAATGTTGATATAGTATTTGAATGCATTTGAACGCTGAAATGGATTTTCTTAATTTCTAACCTTTGAACTTTTACGTTTATTTATGACTTAGTTAAGGGTGGTCTCTCCACATGTTTATTTTAAACTTATTTGGTCCTCTATAATGAAAAATAAATAAAATAATATATATATAAATATAAATAAATAATATATATATATATATATATATATATATATATATATTGCCAGATATTAATACCTCAAGCCATTATTTTTCATATAATTTATTTCTAGCAGCCTGAAAATCCTGAAAATAATTGTTATTTATTCCTTTTGCGTTATCACGTTGTGAGTTGTTTTGACCAATTTCTAAAAAAAAGGAAGATACTAAGTGCACCCTATGTGGTGTTAAAAAAATTGCGCTATGTCTATGTCCCATTTAATATTAATATATATGGATCATCAGTTATCGTTTTTTTTCTATTTTATGTTATTTTTATAGTTTTGGTGTTGAATGTTTGTGCTTGTGCCACGTTTGAGAATTTTATAGTTTTTTTTCTCATTTTTCTTTCTGTACTTGGAATAGATTTTAATTTTTTGATATGTTGATTAATTTTCAATAAGTTGCTTATTCAACTCGTGAATTCGCCTAAACATTTCCATAGCAATATTTTATATGTTGTTTTAACATAAACTCCTTGTTACATTAGCATTAGCAGCAACATAACAGTTATTTACCTCTTCCGGCCATTGTCTTATCACTTTCACACGCCATTTATCATCATCTGTGAACGTCATAATTATCGTAGACTACACTCGTTATGTCATTTGGAAAAGATGATAATATACAGTTCAAGTAGAGGCTGAAAAAATAGAAATGCTTGAACACGGCCAATGTCAATATTGTGTCTGCAATGGCCTAATATTATGCAATCTGATGCATGTGCCGCATCCAACTCTATCGACAATCTATTTGAGAGACATGCACCAACAAAATGTGCGTCGTTTCCGCGCAACTCACATATCACTTGTCGGTTTTTTGACTACAAAAAGAAATTGTCCTAATCTCGAAAATATGTGTTGTCGAAGTTATTCTGCTAAAGTTAGAACAAAATACACAATCGCCAAAGAGGCAACAATAAAATCAATCAAGAAGTCAAAAACATATTAATTTGCAATGGGCATAATTTGTCCAGTAATTTTGGTTTTTCTAATAAATGGTATTTGTAGTGTTAATTATAATATTGCGCTTAAACATTTGTAAATGTAGGACATCGTTCCGTGCAATATGAATATGGCTTATTCTAACAATACGGTTGTTCGCTCAACTGTCAAATCTAACGTTAAAGTTTCATGCAACATTTATAACTCAAATTCGGTTTAAATATAATTCTATTAATATCGAAAAAATATAGTTTAGTATTTTTCTATAGTTTTTTTGTGGCAAAGCTGTAGAGGCAGTAGTGTGGATTTCGTTTTAAATGTTTTTTGTTTCAGTTTTCGTTTAGTTTTGCCATATTTTTTGTTTCCGTTTCATTTTTTATAAATATCTTTCTTCTGGCTTTTATACCGTTTTGTAAATTTTTTCGTTTCCTTTTCCGTTTAAAAAAAATACAACACAAATTTTATAATAATTTTTATATATTATACAAATATTATTATATATTATACAAAGATTTTAAACTTTGTTTTTAAGAATTTTATCCATTTGCTTACAAACATGCGTAGATGTTTCAATTTTTGATCTAATTTTTTGAGCATGAATTGCACAGACTGCTTGTCGAAAATACTTAAAAACAAGTTTGCATCAATAAAATCGTCATTAATTTATCTCATTATTCTGTTGTATTCAATCGAATCTTTGTTCCAATAACTATTTTTTCCGATCGATTGAAACAAATTTTTGCAAACTTGATTTGGTAGATTCGTGACACCTTGTTAGCATTTTCTTTCTTTTGCTTTTCTTTGACCAATAGTTCTTGGTGTTCTTTTGCGTGATTTGTTACCATATGAGTTTTGATATTGGTTGAATTACCTTTTATTATTTTTTTACGTTTACCATCGTTGCACAATCACGTGCACTCATTATTTTCAATGGTCTATTAGAAATAGTAATCTCACCAAGACAATCTCTTCTACGTCCTGGAAGATTACTCATTTAAAATTTTATTTATTTTAAACAATTATTAAAAACAAAATTAATTAAAATTTCAACAATAAAAGTTCGAAAAAATGCGAAATGATGTCAACATTCAGCGTTTACGATCACAACCATTGGAATGACGGAAGGAAAGAAATGACAATCGATAACAATTGATGAATACAAAAACAAATTTAAACTAAGATAATAAATTGTATCTTAAAATTTTTAAAAATATATTGTAAAAATCGATTGACGCTAAATTTTTTATTTTCAACTATTTTTCCATTTTAACTTTTTATTTCTATTTCTTCTCAGTTTTTTTTGAAAAATTTTCTGTTTCGTATTCCTTTTCGTTTTTTAACACAAATTTTTTCGTTTTGCTAGTTTCAATTTTCGTTTTTATTAACAAAATCCACTCTAAAATAAAAGGCAGAAAATGTTTAATAATGAACCAATGAGCATCTAAAACCCAAAAAACGTTGAAAATTCTGAAGAATAAACGGTCGATATCGAAATGACTTGAACATGATGAAATTGGGGTGCGTGATGGCCTAGTGGTTAAGGTTGCCTTGTGCTGTTTCGCTCTGCGTGCAGTGACCGGGTTCGATTCGATTATATGACTAAAAGATCATCGCCTATCACGTGCTTATACGTGATGCGTCCTATCACATGCTTCATATATGATGCTTTCTATCACATGCTTCGTATTGGATGCGTCGTTTAGCATGTATTCATATACGATGTTTGTGGCGTGTTGTTGATTCCTCTGAACCCAGGAAGTGTGTAATAGACCTTTTCTTAACATCTACATCACCAAGCGGTCAAATTTGTATATCAAACTATCAATTGTCGTCGCAGCCGTCGACCGTGGAAACAACGGTATCATCTCTCCCTAGCATCAAACTCTTAAAGATCACTACCAGGTTACATTATCGATGATTTTACAAGCGTATCCAAAGCGTATTGGCTCAAAAACTACGGTAATATCAAAACACTCATACCGACCAACCAATCGACACAAATAAATTCATCAAAAATTTGAGAAAAGAACTCAAACTACTAAAAATTCTTAGCCATGACAACCACAACTTTGACAACCAAATCATTAATACAAGCAAAACAATTCGTTCAAAACTACTGTCAATAAATGAAGAAGTTACAAGTCAACTAAAACAACTATTCTGATGAGCATGCAATAGAATATTCACGGGAACAAAAAGTATAAGGCAATCAAATGTAAACAATATTTCATCAACATTTTAAACAACATCAACAACATTAAATATCAACCACCAAATTGGGTGCAAAAAGTACAAATACCAACAAAACCCTGCAACACCAATCCTCTCCCTACCAAGAAATATCTACAATAATCCGCGGGTACAAATCAAAATCTCCTTTCCCTCTAAACCAGATCTCAGTAATCCCATTTAAAAAATGTATTACGCACCATTCTCCACAATGTTGATTATCCTTCAAAATCCCAACAGACTAGAAAAATAGATTCACATTGCTAATTCATTAAAAAGGCGACGCAAACGATCTGTCTAACTTCAGACACATAACTCTACAACCTACGCTTTATAGAATGTTCTCGTCATGCACCAACAATAGAATTTATAATTTTTTAGAAACAAACAACTTAATCAACAAAACCAGTTGTAGGAAAAGTTATTTTCATTCGTATAATCTGATTCCAAGGCGCTTGCGGATATAAAACCGCATGCGCCTTGGATGAATCCATCACTTAGATCCGGATTTGGATACCACGGATCTCGATTTCTTGGATCTGTCCCATTCCTTTTGTTTATCACATGCTTTGTATAAGATGCGTCATTTAGCACTTATTCATGCTTTGTATAAGATGCGTCCTTTAGCACTTATTCATATACGCTGTTTGTGTGTGGTTGATTCCTCTGAACTTTAGAAAGTGTGTAAGATCTTTAACCTTTTTTTTGAAGATCATCGTAAAAAAGCTCTTTTCTAGCCTGACAAATATAAAAATTAAAAATGTTAAGTTAAAACAAAAACCAAAATAGCTAGTTAGAGAAAAAACTTTGAAGGTAAATCTGATGACAGATTTACAGAAAAAAAATTTAGTAGAAAATCCGAATTTTGCCGAAGAAATGTATGGATACTTTGTTGTAACAGATTAAGCATTTGAAAAAGATGGTCTTACTCTAACGTGTCTTTAACTTTAATGTAAATAAACATTATGGTTTAAACCATACGAATGAAAATAACTTTTTCTACATATGGTTTTGTCGGTAATTATGACATGTCAAATACATTACATAGATAAATGCATACCCAATACATGCTAAATAACGGTAATTACTATTTTAGGTCGAAAAAATTCCGAACAGTTTCGATGCTAGTTGGACCTTTCCTTTAAAAAATGACAACATAAAAATTTATTTTAACAATTTTTAGTTATGATGTTTTGTGAATGGATATTTTATATTCTTTATAGAATTCCTGACTGTTACAATCTGTTAACCTCATACTTAACGTTTGAAGTTCTATAAAATTCTATTGAATTTTTAATATATTAAAAAATAAAACAAATTAGCTTGTTTTAATTTTTCGCATTATCATATTAAGCACTCTAAGAAATTCTATGTTTTTGTCAAATAAAAAAATAAATCATTTAGAAAAATGAACCTAAATTTATTCTAGTTACATTATTATTATTAAGAGAAAACTTAATATAGCGTTCGTTATAGCAGTTTTCACAAACGCTATCAAATTATAACTAATAATAATAACAAAATAGCAAGAATGAAAAGAAATGAACTATAATAAAAAAAGGTATGTCTTTAATTGTCTTTTAAATTCAGCAATGTTCATTCCAGGCGTTCCATACGACAGGGCCCGACACAGCAAAATCACGCGATCCAATATTTAGTTGTCTATGAGGATCCACAAGAATGTTCATATCGTCAGACCTTAGACGCACACCAGATGCGATCGACGTTTTTAATTTCAGTTTATCTGATATATATATTTGTACATCGAAAAACGTTTGCTTAGAGCCTTAGATGATAATATTTAGTGTCAAAATAAACTAATAATAAATTTGCAATAAATACTTTTTAAGTTTAAGTAATAAATGTGCAATTTTAATTTAAAACATCGAAAATAATAATAAAACTTATTAATGATATAAATCCCGTAAACTTTATTAAAAAATGCAAACGTTTATATATGTTGTTACGTTTTGAGAAAAAAGTCCTGACCAAGCGTTGTAAAGTTGAAGCAATTGTTCTGCCTCGTGTTGGATATTTCGTATTTAGCAATTCTCAGTTTATGACATTTTAGCGTATCTAAACTATGTGTTTAATTGTTAATGTCATCTGCCTATAAAACTGATGAGATGATTATAAAAAGAATAATAAAAATTAATGTAAAAACTACAAACACAACCGATTCCCTAATATTTAGAATATTTTACTCCAACAACAAAACTTCCTCTCCAGTGGCGGATGTAGACAATTTTGACGGGGGGAGGCCAAAATTTTTACCTCACCAAGATTTGTGGTAGTGTGGCTGACAACCTTTTTTGCTTCTCATGTCCAATTTTTGGTTGAGTTTTATTTTCTACTACGTAAAACCGCCCTTTTTAGACTTTTATTAAAAAACTGCTCGCACTAGCCCCCCATAGATCCGCCACTGTTCCTCTCTGATACTAAAAAACAAGTGTTCTTCTAAACCAAAGTCAATTATGGAAGTAAGTCATTTCATATATTCTATTAAATGTATAATTGGTGAGTGCCGGCATAAAAATGTCGAATATATTGGGATGACAACAACATTTACCAGAAAATTTACAATGTACAGACAACATATTTGATAGAAAAATTAGTTAAAAGACACACAATCATGGATATAATGTATATGGCATAATAATTGTTACCTGTCTAATAATGTTTCTTAATTCTATGGAATTAAATGCGTAAACATTAAATATTTTTTCGTAGTAATTGACATTTTATTGATTTTTTACTATCAAACGTCTTACTATCGTCAATTAATGTCAATAAATTGGCAAAAAAGCAACTAAAACAATAATCGCTAAACAACCGTCTAAAAACTGAATGTTTACTTTAATTTAAATTCACTTTTTACTTTTTAGCAAATATTTGTTAGATTGACCTTGATGTTAATATATATACAATATATATAATATAATAATATATATATAATATAATATATATATGCAAAAAAGCAACTAAAACAATAATCGCTAAACAACCGTCTAAAAACTGAATGTTTACTTTAATTTAAATTCACTTTTTAGCAAATATTTGTTAGATTGACCTTGATGTTAATATATATATGAACAATGTATATATATTTATATATATGTATATATATATATATATATATATAACGCGTCTGCCATATCCATATTATATATATCTATGCACACAATATATCAATCACATGAGATATCTTAATGAAGACGCAACAGAAAACTGGTACAAAACAGATCTTTTCGTATTAAAAATAACTGAATCTTTATATATTGATAAAATTAAATCTATCGTTAACATTTAACAATATGCAGTTAACACTTTATCAACAAAGCGCCTAATAATTAATGCACGCTGAATCTTTTTACTCATTTTCTATTCCTTTCTATATCTCTTGTGACTTAAGCCTACACTTCACAAATTTCTAATACCTGTAAATTTAATATTTTTTTTATTTAACTGAATTCAATACTTTTCTCTTCCTAATCATATCTCTTTCTGGCAGCACTATTTTATATAGCTTATCTATATTTTGATAACTCCTCATGCTGGAGTGCACTAGATATGGCGCGTTCCCAGGTGGTGGATAAGGGAAAGTCCTGGGTAGGGTGACCTTCTAGGATTGCATCGAATAATACGGAATAAGATGCCGCAAACTAACTGTACCGGAAGAAGACAACGGTGAAAGAGGCGGAGGATTCTAGGACAACGTCTCCAACAGCGGATGACCTATTCTAAATCCACTGCAAAAGATTAGGTGCACCGCTTAAAACAATGCTCGTTTGGGCTCGAGATAAACTCATCCGCGTTGCCTCGTGTGCTTCCAGCAAAAAGGCTAGGCCCACTGCATATAACTGGTAGTTTATAAAAAATTTTTTACCCAAACATCTTTCATGTCATCACAAAAAAAGAAAAGATACCCTATTTCCTGGAAGACCTTAAATGGTCAAGAGGTGACAATATCCAGGAAGTATGCAACAGTGGAGAGATGTTGCGGGAAATCGGGCGTCCCCTCCTGAAATATCAGACTTGGCACTATAAATATTGGATCGCTTACTGGACGCTCCATGGAGATCGTCGTTATGCTAGAAAGGCGAAGGGTTGACATCTGTTCTCTGCAGAAAATAAGATAGAAATCAAATGGTTTCTCTCTCATTGGAAGTTACAAGTTGTTCTAGAATGGCCAAAAGACAGACCAAAATAGAGAGGGAATCTTCATACGGGAATCACTGACACAAAATGTACTGGACGTGACTCGAATTAGCTCACGCCTAATGTTGATTAAACTCAGAATGGATAAACAGGTTTTGACTGTTTTCTCTGCATATGCACCACAGACCGGTAAATCTGAAGACGCCAAAAATAACTTTTGGAACACACTCTCAGATGCTGTCAGGAAAACACCGTCATTAGAGATATTATTGATATGTGGCAATCTCAACGGCCATGTTGGAGATAAAGCAAATGGGTCCCACGGTGTCCATGGCTACGGGTCTCAAAATGAAGACGGTGTACGAATTCTGGAATTTGCTGAAAGCCATGAACTCTTCCTGTTGAATACCTACTTCAAGAAGAGGGCAGAACATTTGATCACATATTAAAGAGGATGTCATGCACACAAATTGAATTTATTGTCGTCATACAGCAACTCAGACGACTATTCAGGCGATGCATGCATCCCTCAACATCGATTGCTGGTAACCGATATGATCATGGAACGATCACGCCCTGTGACTGATCGAATGCCTACTAGAATAAAAACATGGAAGCTAAAGAATATCATGTTCAGGGAGAAATTTGAGGAGTTGGTATCGGCACAGCTGGATCGTCTGGAGAAGGTAGACATAACCTGGAAATCTTTTCAAGACACCTTAGTGAACGCTGCAACAGTTGTATGTGGAAAATCTGGACAAAAACGCCAGCACAACCGCGAAACTTAATGGTGGAACGAGAGTGCAAAATGCTATTGCCAGTAAGAAAGCAGCTTTAAATCAATGCAAGGTATGGCTGACTGGAAGTAAAGGCGAACGAATTCAGTCGCTCTACCGAATAGCAGATCAGGCCAAAAGACTGAAAAAGGATATTGTTGGTGCCACATGCATAAAGAATAATAACGGCACCATAATAACCTTGCAGAATGAAGTGAAGGATCACTGGAAGGATTACTTCGATCAGTTATTGAATGAAACAAACCATATTGGGGTGGACTTTGATACACTTCCGGTGGAAGGACCATTTCAGGGCATCACAGCTGAGGAGCTTTCGGATGCGCTGAAGGCAATGAAGGGGGGTAAAGCGGCTGGTCTGTTTAGACATAAAAATCATATCATCAAGGCATCTGGTGGAGCAGGCTTCAGAGCCCTCTTACACATCTGTCGGGAGATGCGGAGTAAATCGATACTTCCAGTGGAATGGAACAGATATACAACTGTGTGAATATATAAAAAAAATAGAAACTCTCTGTAATGCTCCTCATATCAGGTATAAGTTTTCTGGAACAACCCCTGAAAGTTATTAAAAAAGTTATTGAGAAAAGACTGTTTCGTGCGTTTCAATAAGTGGTTACCAGTGCGGCTTCATGGCAGAGAGATTTACCATTGATGCTAATTATATCATTTGTCAACTACAAGAAAAGTTCTTGGCAAAGCAAAAGCGACTCTTTCATGTATTTGTGGACTTGGAAAAGGCTTTTGACAGAGTGCCTTCAAAGGCAACCATGTGGAGTCTACGTAGACAGCTTTTTCCCGAATATCTGGTTCGGCTAGTTATGGCAACGGTACTTTAACAAAAAAAAACTCTAGTCAGCACAACAGCCGGTAACTCGAATGAATTTGACAGTAACGTTGGCGTCCATTAGAGATCAATACTCAGCCCCCTGCTCTTCATCACGATGATGGAAGAAAACCAAATCGATATGCTCAGATAACATATGGAATGTGATATATGCAGATGATATTGTCATGACGGCGGCTTCAGAACAAGACGCTGCCAAAAAGTTTGAGGTCTGGAATACCCAGCTCGCCGAACACGGGCTAAATGTAAACTTCGACAAAACAAAACAAAAACTAAACAATGACTTTTGACGTTTCCGTAGGCCTGGATAAACAAAAAGTTCTTTAATCGTTTCTTAAAACGTTTGATAGTTGGTTATTGATGAATAATGACGGGCAAATCATTCCATATGGAAGGAGGGCTGTACGTAAAACATTTGTTGACAGCTGATAAATTGCTGACAGGTTGATGCAACTGAGTATATGAAGACGAACGAAGTTGATGAGTTGAATGAACGACGCGATTCAAGTTGATGAAGATATGATGGTTGAGATGTATTAAGTAATTTGTACATGAGGACGGCGAGTTTAAATATAATGCGTTAACGTACTGGTAACCAATGTTGTTGAATGAGTAAATCTGTGCTGGAAGATAAATTACTGATATTTAAAATAATTTTGCAACTCTATTTTGAGCTCTTTGAAGTAAAGTTAAAAGGTAGGAAGGAAGACCGTAGAGAAGAGAATTGCAATAATCTAAACATGATAGTACAATATATCGAGCCAGTGCAGAAGCAATATCTTCAGTGAAAAATTTACGAACATGACGACTAGTCCACTTATAATAGTTACAAGATTTGATCAAAACTAAGACGTGAGAATTAAAAGATAGAGAAGAGTCAAAAGTTAAGCCTAAAAATTTAAGTTTAGAGGTTGAGAAGAGAGAAGAATCAGCGAATAAAACAAGTGATGGGGGAAAATTTGATAAGCTGTTGCGGAGTGTCAAGAAACATTACTTCAGATTTGTGGGGATTAAGCTGAAGAAAGTTTGATAAATGCCAATTGTACATGGCCATTTAAGTTGTCAAGCTGAGATATATGATTAGAGTTGGGAATTTTAGGTATTATATATGTGGCGTCAGCGTATTGAAAGAGTAAGTAAGTCAAAAGTTTTAATGATATTAGAAATAGCAGAGGTATAAGTAGTGAAAAGAATGGGATCAAAGACAGACCGTTAGAGAATTCCAGCAGATAAGGTAAAGTTAGAAGGGTGGGAGCCAAGTTAAATATATTGAAAACGATTAGAAAGATAAGGTTGAAACCAGGATGAATTGACATATTCTGCATCAAGTCTGTCAATAAGCATCTGATGATTAATGTTATCAAAAGCTGCTGGAAGATCCAGGTTGACCACGACAACACAATTTTGGTTTCTACATATGTTAGTAAGTGGTCGTGAAAATGAAGGAGGGCTGTTTCTGTAGAATAACATTTTCTGTAAGCGGATTGAGGAGGAGAAAAATTAAGAGATGAAGTAATATGAATGAGAATCCTGTTCAAGACAATGCGTTCAAGTAATTTAGAGAAGGTTGAAAGATTGGAAATAGAACGGTAATTAGAAGGATCAAATGGATCAAGGTTAGATTTTTTCAGTAAAGGTAGAATTTGAGCTATCTTAAAAGAAGTTGGAAAAATGCTGTTTTCTAGAGAAAGATTGCAGAGATTAGAATGTAATGGAGCAAAAAGATAAGAAAATTTTTTAAGAATAAAAACTGGAATAATATCATGGGGAGAGATTTTGTTAGGCAAAGAGTTGATGAGCTTTAAAACTTCTTCTGAGGTGACAGCTGAAAAAGAAAAAAAATGAGGAAGGTATATGGTTTAAAGAACGAATGTTAGAAGAAGTAATTGTTGTAGCAATAGATTGATGAATATAATTTATTTTGTTCTTGAAAAAGCTAAAGAAGATACAAGAGTAAGAGATTCAGCATCAGAAATTGATGATCTGAACATTTGTAAAGAATGTTGTTAAGAGAATGCCAGAGATCACGAAAGTTGCTGCAGTTGTTGAGTGTTCTTAATAGAATCGATTCTAGACCTCATAATGGCGTCACGAGTAAGAAACATTATTTTATTCAATTTTTTAACAAAAACATTATTCTAAAGTTTTACATTAGTTTGTAAAAATATTTTTGCATAAAAGTGTACTTTTGATTTGATTTTAAGCGTCTTCAACAACGAGGTCATGAAAATAAGAACAACTGTATTTTAAATTTTCACAAACCTGCAACTCGGCTCTTATTACCCCTAGACCAAGACGATTTTGTTCTTTTGTCCACGCAGAAATCATAAAGTTAAATGTTCGTTTTCGCATTTTTGGACAAATAGTGTTTGAATACTGCAAAACGCAGAAAATCATCGCAAAATTTGTCAAAGTCAATATTTGTTTTCAAATTTTCTACCATTTTCTGGAAAGAAGGCCACTCCACAAGATCTTTCAACGTTAGAATACTCATTGAATGAAATATAAAGTATTCATAATCACACCATTTGTCAAGATAATTTAAACATTAACTGTAGAGTCGGTCATGTAGCAGTTGCGCTATTGCAAGAGAACATAAACTAGGAAGAGCAGTGAGCGGAAGTGAAAAGAATAGTGTTCGTTTGGATAGACAGGGACTCAGCAGCAGCCCGACTGTCGGAATAGTATCGCAGTTTTTCCTTTATATAGCCCCCACGAATCACTTCGTAAGTTTGTGGTGTTTTACTTATTATTGAGGATTGTTAGTTTTAGTCGTTAGGATTTTCAATCCGACAGTCAACATCGTTTTTGAAATTTTTTTGCGTGTGTACGGAAGTTCTTTAAAAATCTTTTAGCAACTATTCCAAAAATATTGTCTTGTTTGCGATCTTTGATTTTATGTCTAATATCAACCATAATGTCATGTAATTCATTATTTCTAGTTTGGTCGAACTCTAGCTTTAAAACATTAGTTTGAAACAAGTGCATCACATTTTGTATGAAATAACATCACACATATAGCACACGTTTTATATAGCATACAATCTATTAACACATATTGACAATATTCTCTCAATATACCAATATACAACATTTTATATCGCTTCATAAAAACTCATTCTTCGTACACAACATCACATCGAGCTACTATAATACCATTTCCACTACACTTGCATTGTTATAATTTTATCTATCATTTAGTGTAATACATACTTCGTTTTATTTACTTTCTACCAATTATTTTAGCATGTAGCCGCAATTTATTACTTTGTAATTCTACATTATCTAAAACAATTTAATTTAATTTGTTCATTTTAAATACCTTATATGAAATATTTTAATTGTGTACCATTAATATTTTAACAGCAAAGGTAATATTAATGAAAAAAATTTGCTTTCTTCATATTTGAATGCATCCCAAATGCAACCGCAGAGTTGTTGGCCCGACGCCCTAGAACGTATATCGTACCACCGCTCGATTACTCATCGACATTTTATTTTATATATTTTAATTAACTTATATTTTATTTATTCTAATTTATTTTCTTATCTCACATATTCTTAATTACATTTCAACGTAATTTATTCAATTTCATATATTAATACATTTTATAATTATTCAACATACTCTAATGTATAAATATATTACTTAAGGCTCTGAAGATGGCGCTCACGCCGAAACAACGTCGTAAGCCGCACTGTGACACAACTGTTTAATAAATATGATTTAACCCAAATACGAAATGTTGAATCTATTGGTAAAAAACTAATCAACGCAAAATGGGCAAAAAATTTAATGAAGTTTGTATCGCTGAGAACCTCGTACCTATATATATATATATATATATACATATACTCTGATATATATATATATATACCGTCTTTACAACGTTATTTTTTTGTTGATTTGATTTAGCTGATTGCCTTGTAGGTTGTACTTCTCTAAAGTTATATTGCGGTCAGTTAGTAAAATTTACAATAATAACTTTAAGCGAATACTTCAGTCACTTAATTACGATCTTCAACTTTGTCCAATATGGCACTTATGTGTCAACTTTATCGATGATTCCTCTATTTCTAAATTTATTAGTGGGAAGGAATCCAATTGCACGTTGTTGAATATTTATTATCGTTAATATTTTGATCCCTTAAGCTATCACTTCGCTTAAAATAACACTTGCAAAAACTGAACTATATAAAAAAAACAGCTTTTCTGAATAATTTTAAAATTTGATAAAATTATTTGTATGTCCGATAAACCGAATGTAATAAATTATTTAGATTTTTTTAAATTCAGTTCGATGTAACATTATTACAAAAAAGCACAAATTGAAAAATTAGAGAGAATACAAATAGGAGAAGTTAATTTATAAGTCAATGGTAAACAGTTTAATGAAAGCAAAAAATTTATTTTTATTTGAAAAATAACTCAAAAACTAAATAATTATTAATTAACTGTAGTTTCAATGAGATTTTCAACCGATAACCTTGAATAACATTCACACGATAATTTAGTTATAAGGTAATAATTAAAAACGAGTTAATTTAAAAAAGCTGCATATTATTTGTATTCAACAAATGAAATGTGAAAGAAAGATAAATATACCACCTTTAAATTACTAATGGAAACCGCAGTCACTAAAAAATAAAATCACGTATTATAAAACTACTACGGGTAATAGTGACTACGATCAAAATATGCCGCTCTAATGTGTCTTCTCTTCATAGAACACGAACACATTGGACACCTCTTATCCTAAAAATTATAAAAAATAAACCGCTAATTGAAACTAAACAACAAAGTAAAATGGTAAAAAACTTCATTTAGTAACATGTACATTATTTTTTCGCCTTTTTTACAAGACAAAATGTGAAAATAAAAACCAATATGTAAAAAAGGTCTGAAATTAGATGTTGAATAATATATATGGATATGTTAATTTAAATAATTTACTATATAAATCATTTTTTAAATATGTTGACAGCAACAAACAAGTCAATATTTAAAAAAATTCAATTCGATGTAAAATCGTTACAAATAAGCTCAAATTTAAAAATTCTAGAAAATACAAACAGTTCTAAGAGCGTCATCCCAACAGGTCCTACAACATTTATCTTTACATTGAGATGAGTAGGGAAGGGGCCCAGGATGATGAACATTACAATTAGGACAAGTTTTTATATAATATACCTGCGATAGCATGCGATACAATAATTAAAACCATTAATTTTTTTATTCATTTTGAATCATTTTTTTATTTTTTACTAATCTGTTTTATAATTTGTTCTTGATATAATTTAGTCTGGAAAGAATAAATAATTTGGACACAAATTTTTAGCACATGTTTTTCAGCTATATTTGTTGGGTTTATGAGAACTCAATCCTAGAGCATTAGTAATGATCAACGTTTCCTTCATTATTGCAGAACCACAAAAATAAGACCTAACCATTCAAATGGCTTTTTTTACGTTTTCCACCAGTTTTTATTTGTCATTACTCAACTATTAATATTATTAAACATCATTTCAAAATAAGAAAGAACAACAACAACACACGTTTAGACGACATTTTCCCCGAGATCGGGGGTTGCCGTTTGGCTACCTATGATGAAACCGAAATACCCCTCGACGCCATTCCATCATAAGTAATTTATTTGGCTAATTTTTACGCAGGACGCCCTTCCTTACGCAACCACAGTTATAAGCGGTGGGCCTAGCCTTTGATGATCCAACACTGACCCTCACAAGGCAGTGAAGGTCAGTTTAATGTCATAACCAGGACATTTCAAAATAAGAAAGAATGACATAAAATGCAAAATATCAATCAACTTAAACGTGAATATAGTAAATTTTATTAAAACAAAGACTCTTTGATTTATAAATGAGTGATACGAGTGATACCTTTGAATATAATAATCCAACTGAAAATTAAGTTTAAAAAATTGCAACATCAAAATATTAGCACACATAGAACATTGAAAAATTTAATTTATATCTAATCAAATGTTTCCGTAGCCTATTTAAATGAAAGTTTCTATAGATTGTTTAAATGGAAGTTTCTATAGTCTATTAATTAAAAGTCTTTATAAGTCTATTTCATCGAAAGTTTTTATAGCCAAATCAAAAGACAAAATAGTTTGCAAGCCCATTTAATTGAAAGTTTAGTGAAAGCAAAAAATTTAATTTGAAATAAAAATCTTTCAAAAAACAAATAGCACTTAGAGCAAAACAGAGAAAAATGCTTGCAAATTTATATAGTTGAATGTTTTTTTTATTTAAACTATGATTAAACATAAACAAGGACAAAATTCTAATTTGGTCAAACAGAATATAATAATACAAAATGTTCCAAAAAAAAATTAAAAAGAGAATAAAACAGAGAATAACTATCAATTTCAATTTTTACGAGACAAATGCCAAAATATTATCTAGAGTATCCTTAAAGGTCACATGCAGATTTTTGTTTTGTTTTTTATTTCATTACTAGTGAAATAAAATTTTTTATATAGTAATGAAAAAAAGTAACATTTAAATAAATCCAATCAAAGCCGATCGCTCATGAGTATAAATATGAAACTTCATTTTGTTAACTAACGTTATCAAGATGAACTTGAGTTTCTTCTTTTTGGTTTTCCGTTAGTTTCGATGACACAGAAAGCAAAGTTGCAGAAGTTTTTACATCAGAACGTTGAACTGTTTCAAATGTTTTAGTGAATACTGATGTCGATGCTGCAGGTGTTTTTTTACTCACTGACGTGGATCTTAAAAGGAAATCTGTCATCTTTATGAAATGGTTAAGGTTAAAATAAATGATAAAAATAGTATACACCAAATCAGTCTAATTCATCATTCATGACATTCATCTTTGCAATAAAACTAATTTTTTGCATATATTTTACAATTATTTCAATAAATTTCAACTGATTTCTGATTATATTTTTTCAATAACGATTTTCAAGCTTTGCTTGCAGACTATTTCCTCTTCTTTCTTATAAATGCTTCAGTTTAGTTATACAAATAAAAACTAAAAATTAAAGTTTGCTGCCATAGAAAATAATTAAAAAGTTGAATATGCTCATCGATAAATTTGAAGTACGCATAAGTGACAATAAAAACGCTAAGTACGCATAGAAACAGTTCGACACTACATCGGAGACTGAACTCTCCTCTAGGGATTCATTTCGCAGCACCGTAATGAAGGTAGCGAAAAAAGAGTCACGGCCAAGTAATTCATAAACGTCATGAATGGATCTCGGACACAGCCATTCATTCATTCGATCGAGCAGAAGCAACAAGCCAGACTTCACGTACTGGTGGAGTTGCCCGTACGGTTCGTAGACAATGCAGAAAGCAACTTCACAAGGGTCGTCAGATCTGGCCGGACAAATTGGCGATGGATGGCAAACTGTCCCTGCGGAATGAACGTACCAAGAGTGTGGCAGTCTGGTGTGGTTACTGAAGACGGGAGAAAAGGCATCCTTACAAAAGCAAGAGCTTTTTACACCGTTAATGTAAAAATTCCAGAGGCATTGCAGGCATTCCAGAGGCAGTTCCAAAAAAGCGTTTGCTCGTGTCTCAATCAATCTCGTTTGTCCTTTGCTACTGTCCGTCGCTTCAGGGAGCCGGGTGGCTTCAGACTGGCAGATCTACTATTGATAGGATCCCCACATTGTCACTTCTGCAGACCAGATGTGAATTTAGTCGACCGCATTGGATCGCCTACGTTTATCTCAGGGCAGCTTAAGATTTTGCCAGCAGAGACGCTATATTGTTGCTGTTTGCCGGCTTGAATATTTCTGACCATCTTGTAAACTTGTTAAGGGCTCTTCAGTATGACACCATTATCTGCGTCATGTCACAAGGAACATGTCCTCAGTGGTTCGGTGTTGATAGCGACGTCAGACAGAGGTACATTCTTGCTCCAGATGAGTTTCTGGACCCGATAGATTAGATTTTGGAACGTACCTTACGTAGAGAAATGCTCGGTGCCATAATCAACAAAGAAGTTTTCACAAGCCTTAGTCTGCTGACGAAGATGCGTAAATTCTGCCACTGTCGCTGCAATCTTCAAGTTCTGATGATCAGGCATTTTTTGAACATTATGATTGATGTATGATCCAGAAAGCACGATGGAGCTTTGGATTTGCTTTTACAAATGATTGATGAAATTTTTTCATACGTTGGCGGGTCAATAAAGACCAGTGGCGGATGAGGAATTTGGTAAAAATTTGTTCTGCCATCCAACTTCTTTGCGCTTCCAAAGTGGTCGCTACCTTTTTCAACATAAAAAATTGAATTTGACTGATATTATCAGAAATTGTGTTGGAAATAGTGTTGTTTACAATGGTAGTTTTAGACAACGCTTTAAATTTACAACGCCAGGAGTGTCTATTTACGCAATGAAAATTTTAAAACAATACTGGCATTTCGGCCTATGATAAAATATTAATTGTAAATTAAAAAAAAAACAAACAAATATTTTAAAATTTGAAAAATTAATTAAAATATATATTTGAAAGCTCGTAACTTTTCCTACAACTTCATGCTAAAATTAATCAATCAATCTTCGTTTTGCGTCCAGAGACCCGGTTTCCCGAGGTAGGACGTTGTTTTCTTTGCCATCAATTTTTTGCGCCAAATAAGGCGATCAGTTGTATTCATTTCATTTAAATTTAGAGCTTTTATGTCTTGCTCGATTGTTTGCGACCAGGACTTCTTTGGACGGCCTTAAGGAAGTGTGCCAGGTACTTCAACATCTGCAAGAGAAGTTATGGCACTGTTTCCACTTCGTTTGACATGACCAAACCACTGCAGACGGTGTTGCCGGCATTCGTCCTTTATATCATCTAAACCAGCACGACGCAGGATTTCGGTAGATTTGATGTGGTCCTTCAGACTAATTCGTTGCATCCATCGGAGCATTTTCATGTCGGTTTGTTCTTGTTCCAGTTTGGTTGTCATTGGCCATGTTTCTGCACCATATAACAACACCGTAATGGTAGTGGGATGTCACGCCGCATCAACATAGAGGCAAGGAGATGCCATTTATTCCAGGCTGCACGTATGCGTGCTCGAACGGCAGCTTCAGCTGTTCCAGTACAATCCAGAACATCCCCTAGATATTGAAACGATGTGACTTTCTCTACCTTAATAGTAATAGTTGAGTTGTATTAAGTGACTTGTACATCTTCTCTCAATGATTTTCTCGACCATTTTCAGGGAGTGTTTTAACAGACGTATACCCCGATATGATAAACAGTTCAATGGATCACCTTTGCCTTTGTATAGCGGGACTGTCATGCTATAGTTCCATTCAGTCGGCATTGAGCAATTTCTCTAGATCTAATTTCTAAAGAGCTAATTTCGAAAGTTTTAATCATGACATTCAAATCATTTTTGGGATTGTTAGTGTATTTTTCATGTTTGTACAGTTTAGATGTTTAGTTTAGTTTCGTGACAAATCGTCAGCTCCAGGATCTCAATCGTGTTACCGCTGATCATGGCGACGTCAGGACGGTGCAAATTAAACACCTGCGATACTGGGCGTATTGTTTCTTTATCCAGATCCACAAATAAGGTCAGCTCCGACTTCACACACGACCTTAGGTGGTCCACAATCAAGGTGAGAATTTTGTTGTGGCGTTCCACATATCTTCCTAGTGCAGTTTGAAAAGACGTTTTTGTTTGTTTGTTTCGCACTACATAATGGACACAAGTCGTTACTTGATTTCCCCCATCTAAACAAATTTGAGTTTGTTGGCAGTTGCTGAATCGAATACTTTCTTGTAAATTTGAATTGCAACTCTGTTAATTTTCTTCTGGAAACAGACCATCTCGTAATTTCAGTAGTGTTGATGTGGTCTTTTATCGCTCGTAGTAAGATTCCTTGATATTGTAGGGAGAATATGATTAAAATCACTCACATGCTGGCGTTGTTTAAAGGCTTGTTGCTTGCTTGTTGGGGATCATCATTTTGAATGTTGTTGTCAATATTTTTGTAACTATTGGATGATTTTTGCCAAAGACATTTCATTTCGTCATATGTATTAAATTTTAGACCACCACGCAGTTTCATTCTTAGAAACTCTGCATGATATCTCCGTTTTTGTAGGGCAATGATAAAATTTCAGCCACACAGCTGCTGACCGGGAGCGAAAGCCAATCTCTTACAATCTCATTGCATCTAGATCCATTTTTTTCGATCCATGTTACTGGTATATCGTATACTCTTAAATCAATTGCGAGTTGCGATGGAACAGGATATTTTAAAATCTGTAACTTCCATTGTGTTGTGGTTTCTAACTGACCAATTCTGTTCAACATGTTTCTTAGCTTACTTTGGAGATGGTCTTTTACTTTCGAATTTTTACCTTCAAAATCATATTTTCTACCCAGATATGTAAACTAATTATTGGTAGCTATTTGAGGAATTGACGCATCATCAAGCGTCAATCTGGGTCAAAATTGTTCATAATGACCTTTTTTTTCGCATTCCGAATGTGCAGCATTTGTCAGGTCTTATCTTCATGCCTGTCCACTTGTTGATATCGATCAACGTCTGGACACATTCTGTGCTGTTTGCAATAATTGCGGTGTCATCGGCAAATTGGAGCCAAGCTTCTGATTTAAGATTAGCTGTTGGACCCCAGAATGTGTTGAGAAGGGATGAAAGGGTCGGGATTAGGCGAGCGTTGGAGTTCGAGGTTGAAGGAGTGATAGGAAGGGGTAATCCGCGATTGGGATGGAGAGAGCAGGTGGAGAAGGACAAAGTGAAAGCGGGGTTGCGTGATACTGAGGCGAGTGACAGATGTGAATGGCGTCGAGGGGTATTTCGGTTTCATCATAGGTAGCCAAACTGCAACCCCCGATCTCGGAGAAAATGTCGTCTAAACGTGTGTTGTTGTTGTTTTGTTTTGTTGGACCCCAGAAATAACCACATTGTTGGTACTCATTTCTTTAATAATAATAATAACAACAACAATAATAATTATAAAGTAGTTGTTAAACAAACCAAGCAAAAATCATGATACGATTTTATTATTTACTTTAAAAATTGTCATTTTAAAGTTGTCATCTTATTGCAGTGTCCTGTCATAAATGTTCTTGTGACATTTCTATCTTAAACCAAGTGGAAATTCTGATATTTAATTAATCTGTTACAGGTTCCTTGCAAAAGATTACAATAATCCTTTTTCCCGTTTGTTCCTTCAGGATGATATATTGTTGCTTTTTTGTGAATTTCTGATCACCCACAGGCAAAACGTAACCAGTTCAACAGTTTTCATGTCCTGACTACTCATGTTATAAAGAGCCTAAGTGTTTGCTTCTGAATGCATTGCTTGTTACAAGGCCTCAGATGACAAAAAATATTAGGAATAATCTAAAGAAAAGCGACTATCACTATATTATCGAACGGGAAAAAACAGTGTAATGGAAATATTGACTTGAAAACAAAAAAGTTCTTTCATCTTATCAAAGAAATGTTTAAAATTTTATTCTGAATATTTTTTAAAAATAAAAGTTTAAAAGTTGTGTACCATTTGCTAAGTTTAATTCAGGGAAAGCAAATATATAAAATACAAAATTATTAAATCAAAATTCAGACGAACTTAATAAAGTAAACTTACAGACGTTTGCTGAGTCGGTCTAGAAACATGTTTTTCGCCTAGTCTAATCTTTTTTTTTTTTGGTTCTTCTGCGAATTAAATAATGTAAATAACTCAATAACAAAAATAATATGATACATCTACAAATATTAATTATTGTTTTTGTTCACATTGTTGTTTGCATCTCTTAGCTAAGCCGCTTTTTTCATGAACAGTATCTCCTGAGTAGATTTTATTGTATGCCCATTTACTATTCTAAACTGAAAATAATTTTTTTTATCAAACTTCTACCAATCCAAATAAGTCAAATCGAATTAATTCCGTCACAAATTTCGTATATGCAATAAGTACCTACTTTAAAATGTTTCCTTTATTATTTTAAAATAATTGATTTGCCTAGATTTTGCCATAGTTAAACAGCAGATTATGCGGACCTTGATCACTCAAGCGTTGTCCGAGCTTTTATTTTCTAGATTCATAAAACTGTTAGAGATTGAAAAAAATGTTAGAAGTTTCTTCTACTTTCCGTTCTGAAGATGTTTCTTATAATCATTAACTTTTGTCGCAGTAGCACAAACTTTGAAATATCATAAATATCAAATTTTAAAATATAGATGCTTAGAAGAGACGCACTGAATATTTGATCAGTTTTAAAAGACCGAATAGCCGAATACTTTAATTTCCGTTTTAGCCATCAATTTTTTTTCTGTCAAAATAATAATTGTTGATTATTATTAGCTGGAAATATGTTTTGGCTATCATAGTTGTTAAATCATCTAAAAATTGTCTCAATAAAGATTTGTTGGATAAAAATAAATAAATAGATAAATAATAAATAGCTTGTTTTGCTTTCTGAAAAATTATTTTTAATTTATGGAATTTTTTGCTATTCGGTTTTCAGCTTTGACCAAATGGTGAATTAACTATTCAGTTTTCGGCCAAATTAACTATTTGGTGCATCTCTGATGCTTAGTAAAAAACCTTTTACAGATAGATATCCTTTTTCTAATTGATCACAGTAATCAACAAAGGACTGGCCAATTGATTCTTTACAAAGATTTATAAATGTCACCCTTTGATTTTCTTTAATGTACTTACACAAGCCTAAAAAATAAAAAAAACTTTTATGTAATCGTAATCCCAATGGTTTCAAAATATAAACAAAACTGTTATAAATTAGCTGAATTTAATAAAAAAAAATATTGAAAACAAGCAATTTTTAAAAATTATAAATAAATATTACTCAAGAACAACTTCAATATGACACGTAAAAAACTAACACCGAAGATTATCTAAACCGCAGAAACAGCAGTAAACATTTTGAAGCTGGCTATATTATTAATAAAACTGTGCCCCTCTATATTTGTACAAAAATCACTTTCCTAGATATTTAAATACAGGACATTGTTGTTAATGCCCTCAGCGGATTACAGAATACAGATGAATCTCTTACAGGTTCAAATCGAGCTCGACAGAGTAATATAGTAAAGTTACATAAGGGTTTATATTAATTTATTTCCGATCCTAATTTATTGTGCCTAAGAAGACAGCTTTTCAAAACTTAAAAATTGAATTGGGTTGAATCATAGATTTGAGTTATGCAATCAATCAAATCAATCTTCGTTTAGCGTCCAGAAACCCAGTTCCCCGAGGTAGGACGTTGTTTTCTTTGGCATCAACTTTTTGCGCCAGAGTTGATGGCAAAGAAA
>NW_008704261.1:1960825-2015831 GCF_000326865.2 Helobdella robusta | reverse complement strand
GCAAACAACGTCCTACGATTTTATTTGAGGTATGCAATGTCAATTATTAAAAAATTATTAATTTTGTGATTTGCAAAAACCTCAGTTTATTCGAACGGCTTGCCTTAATCTCAGCACTTTAAATATTCCCTTTTTATAAACAATTCAAACAAAGCAATAAACACCTTCTAATAAATGGAAATGACTTGGGTCAGAAAACAAATTTTGCAACTTTTCCACAAGAAGATTCACATTTGAATTTTTTTTGTAGGCAAATATCAATGATCTAAATTGGTTGTATACATCCTCCCCCATTAGAAGTTTCACGTCGTTTAAGAACTTGTTTGCGCAAACCAAATTATTGCTGTCACTTTTTTCCTGAACCTTAACGTTCGCTTCGTTAAATGTATTGATTAATGAATAACCCTGCAAATTATTGAACAATCTATGTAAATTGATACAATTTTTACAAATTAAAAAAATCAAGGCCCAGTCATAACCTTAACTTAACGAAAAATTATAAAAAATTAATTGTGTAAAACAATAGCTGTTGTTGCAGTGACAGGGTTTGGATGTCAAGAGATCAACGCCTATCAAATGCAATGTATGCGCTGTTGTTAAAACTTCTAATTAAGAATAAATTGGCAACCGCAATAAAAATGTATAATGCTTAATTGCTTATTGAATATACTTACATTGTCCATTTCAATTATTTTACATTCTGTAGTTGTTTTAAAAATATTTCTATTGGAAATTTTCTTTGTGGCTGTTGAAAGTAAACTTTGTGATTCTGAATCATTCTTCTGTATAAAAAAAAGTGTGTCAAATTAAAATGATATGTATCATTAACAAGTATTTGTGTTATGGAAAAGTGTAAAAAAAAGTAACAGGTTCAAACAATTTCAAAATTTAAAAAAATTGACAGATTTTTGTGTTGAACATGAATTATATAAAACTGTCGATTTCATAAAGCATTGAGTAATTTTTATGAATCAGTTAATGGAAAGATGGATGTTTATTGTTTACTGTATGGATAAGGTTAAGAAGTAACGATTTTATATATAACTGATCCGTGGAAAATTATGAGTAAAAATGCATTTTAAAATGGTTACTGAAAACAAATTTCTTAAGCTTTAGTGTCTTGGTGCTAATGCCTAGTAATTCAAAAGTAATTAAGATCTAACCAAGATATTTACATCAAATATATGTTAATGTACAAAATTTGCAAAGTTTATGAAATAATTTTCCTTTAAACGTTTTGTTGACCAAAAAGATTGCTTCCATTCAATTTTTTTTAAATCTTTGTTGAACAAGAAAAATTTTTCTGTTTAAGTCTATCGAAACTCTGGGGAAGGCAAAAATACTATCTTATTCGCAACACGAAATAAAAACCAATCAATCGTTTTTTACATTTGCCTGCATTCTTAAATTCTGAAATAAAAACATTGACAATATGACTCTCGTGGAATGTCACATAAAATATCTTACCTAGTAATACTCCATCAATTGCATCTAATAAAAATAATGACCCGCTATTCAAGTGCCACTTATTTGCAGTCTCCTTTATAATCAATTCGAGTAACGGCAATGCGGTAAAGTAAGAAAACGATTATAATAAATTATTAAATGAATTTTCACAAAGTAAACCAACTTGCAACTTTCATATACTAATACATTTTATAATTATTCAACATACTCTAATGTATAAAAATATATTACTTAAGGCTCTGAAGATGGCGCTCACGCCGAAGCAACGTTGTAAGCCGCACTATGACACAACTGTTTAATAAATATGATTTAACCCAAATACGAAATGTTGAATCTATTGGTAAAAAACTAATCAACGCAAAATGGGCAAAAATATTTAATGAAATTTATATATATATATATATATATATATATATATATATATATATATATCAGTAAATTTCGGTAACAAATTTTTATTTAAGCATATTTCATTAAACGCGTGCATTACGTCATCTGACAGTTTATTGTTATGTTTTATTTGAATTAATATTAAATTGCCTGAAGATGAATTATAAAATTCGAAACGTCGCTTAATAAATAATTATATAATGAATATTGGTGTTCTAATTTTTAATTTAAATTATAATTATAAAAAACTAATAAGAAAAATAGAAAATCTTAATAAAAAATTAAATAACAATAATATAAGCATCGCGTTTAATGAAATATGCTTAAATGAAAATTTGTTACCGAAATTTACTGATATTAAAACTTGCGATTTAACAAATAAACATCAGGAAATTACTTTATCTTACAGAAACAACAACAACACACGTTTAGACGGCATTTTCCCCGAGATCGGGGGTTGCCGTTTGGCTACCTATGATGAAACCGAAATACCCCTCGACGCCATCCACATCTGTCACTCGCCTCAGTATCACGCAACCCCGCTTTCACCCTGTCCTTCTCCACCTGCTCTCTCCATCCCAATCGCGGACGACCCCTTCCTACCACTCCTTCAACCTCGAACTCCAACGCTCGCCTAATCCCGACCCATTCATCCCTTCTCAACACATGTCCATACCATCGCAATCTCGATCTCCTTATCAATGTCACAATGTCCTCATTCAGTCCCATCATTGACATCAGCTCTGTACTACTCCTCCTATCCTTCACTTTAACCCCACACATCATCCTCACCATAGCTCTTTCAGCCCTCTGCAGTACACTTTCCTCCTCTCTCCTCAACACCCATGTTTCACCACCATATACCATCGCTGCTCTCACACATGCTTTATATACCCTCCCTTTCATCTTCACAGACCATTTCTTTCCACACAATACCCCACCCAGTTCACTAAATTTCATCCATCCCACACGAACTCTAGCCGTAACTGCACTCAAACATCCTCCATCCGCATTCAGCTTATCCCCTAAGTAAACAAAGCTTTCCACTCTTTCAATACCACCACTCAACCACGTCCTTGCGTCCGTCCTATTAATCACACCATGAACACATTTCTTACCTTTGAACGTGCCTTCCACCTTTTTCAGTGCCCCCCTCACACCACTACATCTCTTATGCACCCATTTCTGACATCCTATACACAATACCGAGTTAGCCTTCACTCTCCTATCACATACCCCACAGGGGTCTATTTTACTTATCACTCGCTCCCTACCTTCCCCACTCACCATTACCTTCGTCTTACCAATATTAACTTTTAACCCTTTCTTTTCAATAACACTTTTCCATCTGTCAAATTTTAACTGCAATTCTTCCATGCTATCAGCCATCAAGACTAAATCATCTGCAAACTGCAAACAGAAACGGTGATAACACTGATCCTTGATGCACTCCTACCTTAACACTAAAAGCGTCCGACATCCCCCTTCCAACCCTCACCTTTGTCTTTGCCCCTTCATACAGCTGCATCACAGCTTTAACAAGTCTCTCATTCACTCCTTTCTTCCTCAACGCCCATTCAATGACCTTCCTCGGTACTTTATCTTACAGAAGAAATTTAATATCTCGCGAAATTGAAGATAAGCGGAAAACTCGTGATGAGTTACAGCACGATTTGGACCTAGCGTATGAAACATGGAATAATATAATTGATATTGATATAGAACTTAAAAATAAAATTATCGATCAACATTTTAATACATCAACAAATAAAATAATTGATAAACTATCTCGTTTATATGGCGGTAACTTCAAATTTCCTCGTCCTCAACAAGGTTTTGTCAATTTGTCAGATATAAAATTGACTTATCATCAAGAACGTTTGTTAAACTTAGGACTAAACTGTCATATTTTAAAGAAACCACATAACTTACAAAAACGAGTTGAAATTGAAGTGCTCATCGATCAAATTTTAAAATTGAATAATGATAAGAAAGTCATCATAAATCAATCGCTCATCCCTGACCTTATTTCAGAATCCCATAAAAATAGAGGTAACTATAATAGTAAAATACTCGACAAAGAACTTATAAATGCTGCCAAGCAACTTAAATCAAACAACAATATAACCATTCGAAAAGCCGACAAGTCAGCGTCATATGTTTTGATGAACACACCCGAATATCTCCAAAAATTAAACCAACTTCTTTCCGATTCCACAAAATTTAAAAAGATCTCAAAAAACCCCGTCGATGATATCAAAAAACAGCTCAACACCATAATTAACCGCATCAATAATAATAGTTCAATAAAATTCAATAAACTCATTGGTGATTTCTCTCCCGGTTACATCTATGGTAACGTAAAGACACATAAACCCGACAATCCCTTACGCCCTATAATTAGTCAATGCCCAACTCCCACTTATCACATCGCAAAACAGCTCAACACCATTCTCACACCATATGTACCTGACAATTATTGTGTCAAAAGATCAACTGATGTCATCAAATTGTTGAAAGCAAATCGAGATTCGGGAACGATGGCTTCATATGACGTCGAATCTCTTTTCACAAACGTGCCGGTTGATACTACAATACAATACATACTTGATCGAGTATATCGCGATGATACAACTCCATGTTTGGATATTAGAGAAGAGGATCTAAAACGTTTGCTAGAAATATGCACGAAGCAGTCACCGTTTGTATGCCCCGCTGGACATATGTACGTGCAAACCGATGGCGTAGCCATGGGGTCTCCACTGGGAGTCTTGTTCGCAAATTTTTATATGGGAACAATTGAATACAAAATCTTCAAGCGTTATCGTAAACCTCGCGTATATTGTAGATATATCGATGATATATTTGTCATAACCAAATTTGAGAGAGATATAACACAGCTGAATAAATTGTTTCACCTTAACTCATGTTTAAAATTTACTGTGGAAAAAAGTAATGACAATAAATTGACCTATCTTGATATTTTAATTGATCAGTTAACACCCAACACATTTCGCACATCTGTTTACGTCAAACCAACCAACAACGGGATATGCATGAAAGGAAATAGCGAGTGTCCAGATAGGTATAAGAATAGTGTGATAATATCGTATGTCAGACGGGCATATTCACACAGCTCTGAACCACTTGAATTTCGTAAAGAACTCGATAAAATAAAACAATTCCTTGTCAACAATAATTTTAACAATTCAACAATAGATAAAATAATGACCAATGAAATTAGAAAGATTCAAAATAATAATATTAAGGTAAATGATAACAATGAAAACGTTCAAAACAACTCAAGTTATAATCACAATGTAACCGACAATGATAACCACGTTTCTATCGATCATAACAGCCATAACAACACAAGCAACACTGACAACAACACAAGAAACAACACAAACAACAATGACGACAATATAAGCGATTATAACACGAACAATAATGATAGACGTATTATCAATGATCATGATAATGATAACACAAATAACAACGAAAACAATGGTAACCATGTTACTATTGCACAAGTCATTGTCGATAACCTAATCAACAACGACAACCATGTTATTTCCAATAATCTTGTCAGTAATGTAAACAACTCAAACAACGACGTTGTTGCTGATCATGTCGGTGACAATAATGCAAACTCTATTACCAACTCCAACAACAATAACAGCGACAATAACGATGACCATGTGGATCATGTCAATGATAACAACACAATCAATGACAACCTCGTTATCGCAAACTCCATTCATAACAATAACAACAACTCANACAACAATACCGACAGTGCAAAATTAACTTTATTTTATCGTAACTTAATGAGCTCTTCGTATAAAGAAGACGAATATATAATTAGAAAAATCATTAAAAAAGGAGTCCATCCAGTTGATTCTAATGAAAAAATAAACCTTCTTATTTATTATAAAAATTTTAAGTCGCAACAACTACTAATAAAAAATAGTCCCAACGTTAAACTAGCAACAACACAGCACTCCCACGTCATCTACCAATTTCTGTCCTCACGAAGACTGTAGGCTTCGTCCATCTTCTTATATTGGAATGACTACCACAAAACTGACACGCCGTTTAACCTGCCATTTGAACATCGGAGCTCCAAATCAACACTACCATGACTGCCACACCCAGCAATTATCCCGCAAAATATTAGAAGATAATACTAAAATATTAATGAAAGACACTAATTTTAACAGACTACAAATTTTAGAATCCCTATTTATTAATATTTATAAACCTAATTTGAACAAACAAATTTATTCCAATTTTATTTTACCTTCATCACGAAATGTTTAATTTATTATTATTATTATTAACATAATATTGCACATATAATATATTTTATTATGTTATATTACAAAATAATTGTTTATTATACTTAATTTAACTACTTACGTTATTTAACTTTAATCGTTAAGTTACTTTCGCGCTCAACTCTTATTACGTCATCTGACAGTTTATTGTTATGTTTTATTTGAATTAATATTAAATTGCCTGAAGATGAATTATAAAATTCGAAACGTCGCTTAATAAATAATTATATAATGAATATTGGTGTTCTAATTTTTAATTTAAATTATAATTATAAAAAACTAATAAAAAAAATAGAAAATCTTAATAAAAAATTAAATAACAATATAAGCATCGCGTTTATATAAATATATATATATATATATATATATATATATATATATATATATATATATATGGAATGGAATAAAATGGAAAGGAAGTACAGAGAGACTTTAAATCATCATAATAGGGAAGTGTGGAAAAATGCTCTGCGATCAAAAAATATTTTATTCGCCCAGAAAAAAAAAATTTGTTTTGGAAAAAAATCATTTTTGAAAATAACAGAAATCCTAAAAAAATTTGGACTGTGGTAAATAATCTGTTGTGCAAGGAAAAAACTTCAAATTCATCTACCAACTTTGAAGTGAACGATTTTGCTACATTCTTTTATGACAAAATTATAAATGTACAAAAATCGATGGTGTATGATGAGAAGTTTAATCATTCATCTGG
Source organism: Helobdella robusta (assembly GCF_000326865.2). Lineage (NCBI taxonomy): Eukaryota > Metazoa > Annelida > Clitellata > Rhynchobdellida > Glossiphoniidae > Helobdella > Helobdella robusta. The sequence continues at coordinate 2,008,922 of NW_008704261.1, read as the reverse complement.
TTTCTGCTGCAGCAACTTGTTTTCAGTTTTTCTTGTTTATGACGAAAGCGAAATTGTTGAAGCAGTTTTGAACTCTCCTTCTAAAACATGTTCACTGGATTGTGTTCCTTCACATTTTTTCAAAAAATATATAGGATTGTTTTCAAAATATTTGACTGATTTTATAAACTTATGTTTACGTACTGGTGAGTTTCCGGCCATGTTAAAGCATGCTACAATTTCTCCTCTTTTGAAAAAGGAAAAATTAGATAATTCTGATCTTAATAATTATAGACCGGTTTAAAATATGTCGTTTTTGTCAAAATTAATTGAAAGATTAGTTTCTATGTAGCTTATGAAACACTTGGATAAAAACAATTTGTTACCGGTATATCAGTCAGGTTATAGAAGACATCATTCTACCGAAACTGCTTTGTTACTTGTGTTATCGAAGTTGCATGAAAATATAAACGACAGCAAACCATCTCTTCTTGGATTCTTAGATATAAGTTCGGCATTTGACTGTATCGACCATTGCATTCTTCTTAAACGTCTTAATCATAGATTTGGAATAACTGGTTCTGTCGAACAATGGTTTTGGTCGTACTTAACAGACAGAACTCAGCAGGTAATCTACAAGAATAAGACCTCTTCGGTTCAAACAATAAGATTTGGTGTTCCACAGGGCTCGGTTCTCGGACCAATCTTGTTTATTCTTTACACCTCAGAAATTATTGAGGCAATCAGATTACATGGTTTGGAATGTCAAGCATTTGCAGATGATATTCAGCTATTCGCCACAGAATCGTCTACCAACTTTCGTCTTGCAGTTGATCCTTTTGTTAAATGTTTGGTCAAAATCGAGAAATGGATGGCAAATAATCGTCTTAAGCTCAATCAAAGCAAGACGCAAACTCTTCTGGTTGGAACTTGGCAACAGCTGTCTAGAATTAAAATTAATTCAGTTATCATTGAGGGCTCAAATATAAACTTCATTCCCAAAGCTACAAACTTTGGTGTCATTTTTGATTCTAGGCTGGCAATGACTGAACATATCAAGTTTTTATCTGGCACTGCAACCCTACAACTGCGAAAATTGAAATAATCCGCCAAAAGTTAACCAAAGATGTTATTCAAAAATTAGTGCATTCGTTTATTCATTCTAGACTGGATTACTGCAACAGCCTATTTTATGGTTTGCCTGAAAAATTGTTATCTGTGCTTCAGTCAATTCAGAATCGGGCAGCTAAGATCGTGGTTGGTGCAAAAAAGTTTGACCATGTTCCCCGATATTCAGAGAACTGCCCTGGTTGATGGTCAAAAAAAGAATTTTGTTCAAAATAACAACAATCATGTTCAAATGTATGAAGGGAATAGCGCCAGTTTATTTGAAAGAAATGCATGCACCGAAACAACTGTCTTTTAAAACTGTCTGCTTAAGGTCTGATGATAGCAACTTGTTATGCGTGCCCCAAACCAATTTGAAAATGGCAGAGAAAAGTTTCTCAGTAATTGGCCAGCCGTTTGGAATAGTCTACCAAGTTATCTAAGACAGCCCGAACTGACAGAAAAATCGTTCAAGAAATTATTGAAATCATTTTTGTTTTTATTATAAAATTTTGTTTATTGTAGCAATTCAACTGTTTTTTTTAGATAGTGCTTTTGAGAAACATTTTGTTTGTAATTAGCGCTATGCAAATTTTCGAATAGTAATATATATATATATATATATATATATACATAGTTTGGAACGAGGCTTTCTTTGCATATATCGTTAAATTTATATGCCCATTCTGCATTTAGTAGTTTTTTAAAGACAACTTCAACACGACGTAAATTTTTATACTCGTATTTAAATATTAAAGTTTGGCACATGCGTGGGCACACAGATAGACTAAACGTCTGAATAATAGTTTTGTTATTATCTGTGTAAACGAACATGTATGTTTATATGAGTTTATATTTATACGTTTGATTGTAAGATTGCATGTACAATTGCGAAACGATGTTTCCACTATAATGCGGTTATGCGTATGCAAGTGATATTTCCATTCACGATATATTTATTCGATACATTCCACACAATGAAATAACACGATATAAGCTCATAGCTTCTTACTATACACACAATATATATTCTTACTATTCCACACAATGAAATAACACGATATAAGCTCATAGCTTCTTACTATACACACTGCTTTCTACCGGTTTTAAATTTATAAATTGAATTTTAATTAGACATATTTAATATAATTTAATTGCATTATTTTAATATATAATAACTTAATTTTGCCTTATTTAACTTCGTTTTAATTATTTAATTATCAATTTCATTTTCATGTTTATTCCTTTATTTAACCTTGTTTTAAAGGTACGTTTCATATGTTTTTTTAAATCTTTTTAAATTGTTTCACACCATTGTTAAAACCCAATATAATTTCAATATTTACTTTAATATTATTTTAATAATCTTAATTTAATTTCATCTTAAAATATTAAATCCAGCTTCGACGATGGCTAAATAGCCGAAACAGAGCTGTCAGCTGACACTTACAACATTAATTAAATTATGAAATTAAATAAATACGAGTATAAAATTTACGTTGTGTTGAAGTTGTCTTTAAAAAACTACTATCAAGAGGGTTTGGACATCTTTGTTTTAGTGGAAACATGGCATGGTTCAACAGACAATATTTCAGTAAAATCATCTATACCATCAGGATATCGTTATGTTGATTTTCTTAGATTAAATGATCCGCGGCATGGAGGAATAATTGTAGTTTTTAGATCAAACTTTAAATATAAATTAATTGAACTACCTGTTCTAACAACGTTCGAGGCTGTAGCTAATAAAATGGTCGTAAATAATAAAGACTTTGTTTTATTGGCGTTATACCGACCTGGTTCGGCTCAAGTCAGTTCCACATTTTCGATGAACTCATATGTGTTTTGGAAAATATTACAATTTTAAGTTTGAATGTTATGTTAGTTGGTGATTTTAACATACACGTTGAAATAAACAAAGATCGACATACCGTTAATCTGATTGAAGTGTTTGAAATGTTCCAATTAACAAATTACATCAATGAGTCAACACATGTTCTCGGTGGTACACTTGATTTGATAGTTACTTCACACAATTTTGAAATTACAAATATCAGGTTATTCCCTTGTGGAGTTTACTCAGATCATAGCTTAATACATGTTGACATACCGATAACTCGAGCATGTAATAACAAAACTTCAAGATTAGCTAGGTCATGGAAACGTATTGATGAAAATATACTGACCATGCATGTTATGAATTCGCCACTGCATGAGCCGTGTCAAAGTCGAGATGTGAATCGTGAATTTGATGTTTTAAATAACGAAATGAGGAAGATTGCTGACAAAATTGCGCCTCTCCGGTTTATCGAGCATAGAAGTGATCTTACGGCTCCGTGGTTTGATGATGAGTGTAGAGCAGCTAAAAGATACTGTCGAAGTAAAGAAAGGAAATACAGACGTTGTTTGTCATCAGTGAGTCGAAATGAATGGATTGCTTCTTTGAAAAATAAAACCAAACTATTTTCAATAAAAAGAAATGATTACTGGAAAACGTTGATTGCTGATAGTAATGGTGATTCAAAGGGTCTATGGAACGTAGTAAACAAAATTTTTTGTAAAGGTAACCATAGCTTACTTTATGATAATGTTGACATCACGGCTTCTCAATTTAAGGTTTTTTTTTTCAAGAAAAGACCGATCGGATCAAACATACTATCAGTATTAACGAAAAACCTTCTTTTGACAGATGTAGGCTTACCGAAAATTGTCTGCTCACAAATTTTGCTGTCGTTGAGGAACTAGACATAAAGAAAATTGTGCTTGATCTACCGGCTAAAACCTGTATGTTAGATGTTTTTCCGACTCATGTGCTTAAAAAACATATAGATATTTTTATTGTTTTTCTCGCAAGCCTCGTTAACTTATGTTTGCAAGAGGGAGTATTTCCGAATAAATGTAAGCACGCACAGTTATTAAAACGAAAGATGATAAGGATTAAATAAAAAGTTACAGACCCATATCAAACATTTGCTTCCTTTCTAAAGTTATTGAACGAGTTGTTGCCAGTCAGCTACTGAGTCATCTACACAAAAATAGCTCATTACCAGTATTTCAATCTGGATGTAAACGTTATCACTCAACTGAAACAGTACTGCTGTATGTTATGTCTGAGTTGTTTAATGCAATTGATAATCAATATGTTTCGTTGCTTACATTCTTGGACATGAGTGCTGCCTTTGATTGCGTAGACCATCAAATACTGATGAATCGCCTACAATATGATTACGGAGTTACTGGAGTTGTAGCTAATTGGTTCAATTCGTACTTGTTTGGCAAAACTCAGCAGGTTTTTTTCGGGAACAAATTATCTGGTATTGAAGCAATGTCATCTGGTGTACCCCAAGGCTCAGTCCTGGGACCTATTCTGTTTGTACTGTACACTGCTGAAGTATATGAAGTAATAGAATCCTTTGGATTTTCATAACATGCGTACGCTGATGACATCCAAATAATAGTTAGCAGTGAACCAGAACTGTTTGAAAGTAAAGTTGAAAATCTCATTGAATGCTTGACTAAAATAGGTACATGGATGTCAAGAAATTGTCTCAAATTGAATCAAGATAAAATCAATTTTTACCTGTCGGTACATGGCAACAGCTTTCTAAAATTAATATTAATTCAGTCAAAATTGATAATAATGAAATACAATTCTGTGAAAATGCCACAAACCTAGGGTGTATTTTTGATTCGAGATTATCTTTCAAAGATCATATAAAAACCATATCCAAATCATGTTCTTATCAGCTTTGCCAGTTATACCGCGTTCGAAAATATTTACATCAAACAACCATGCAAACACTAATTCATGCGTTTGTTTATTCACGGTTAGACCACTGTAATAACTTGTTCAATGGATTACCAGAGAGATCTATTGCTTTTCTTCAATCAATACAGAATAGAGCTGCAAAAATAACTGTTGGACGTAGAAAGTATGACCATGTGACACCCATTTTAAGAGATTTGTGTGACTATGTATAAGGCTTTGAACGGGTTGTTACCAGTATATTTAGCAAATAAAATCTTAAAAAAAAACAGCTTCTTCAACAGGTGTAAAATTGAGATCAGACTATGCCAACCTACTGGCAGTGACAACAACTCAACTACAAACTGCAACTAGAAATATTGCCGTGTCAGGACCAATTGCCTGGAACAGTCTTCCGCAATCGCTCAGAATGCCTGGACTAAAGCTTGATGATTTTAAGAGGAACTTAAAAACATATTTATTTTGACATAGAAATACTTTATTGATTTGTACTTTATTGACCTTCACTGATTTCATTTATAATAGAGAGCGCTTTCGAGAAATTTCAACTTTATAATGCGCTTAATAAATTGTTGATAATAATAATATATATTGATGAAAATCACAGCAGGTTCCGCGTTAGATAGTTTCCTTATTTTTTGATTTTTCTAATGTAAGATCGTAAATCATTGAATCATTGTCAAGTTTCTTGATCTCAAAAGCAAAAATCAGTAAAACAATCATAAATAGCAAGATACAACGTTGATTTTGTTGAGATAAACAATAACGACTGTTCAAGTGAGAATTTTTTTAAGACAATCGCTTCGTTTTTCCTAAAATTGATTAAATTAAAGCATTGAATCGAAAAAAGTCTTAATGACCTCAGACAACGTATATGTGCAAACTGAAACAGTGTGCAGACCAAAACAGAACTGGCATCAGATACTCAAAAATAAAATTAGCTTAATGACACTGAATTTAAATGTTAATGAAAATATCTGTTTTCAAATTAAAAAGTAAATATATAATAAATACCTCCATAACATCAAGTGCTGGGATAAGACTTTTAGAGGTTTTCGATAAAGTTTGATGAATATTAATTTGTTCTGCAACCGTCGCATTATCTTCATCAGCTTCAATTTCATACATGTTTTGTATTAGCTTGTCGTCACCAACTTTTAGGATATTTCACATTTGCTAATTAAGTTATATTTTTAGCAACCATAGACACATAAAAAATATAACAATGAATTGGATTTGAAAAGAGCAAAATTAAAGTTCAAGTTAGTTGTTGGTTCTGATAAACATAATGCTAGACATGATAAACATAATGAATACAGTCATCATTTAAAAGTCAGTATCTTTTCATAAAATTGTCAAATTTAAATTTAATTTAACGTTGCTTCCATAGTCGCTTTAAAGTCAACATCAGCAAAACCAAAGCAATGAACACTGGTGAACCCATCCAATCCACAGCTACTGGACGATGGCCCTGTTCAGTTTGTAAAGCTGGTGTAGGTAACAATTCAATCAAGTGTCAGCAGTGTAACCAGTGGTGTCACAAACGTTGTTCAAAAATAATTGGTACTTTATCTAAAGTGTCCAATTTTGTTTGTCCTGCTTGCATCAATCCATAACAACAAATTCGAAATAGCACTGTTTTTGAAGTCATTAAAATAGAGAAAGTCACATCGTTTCAATATCTAGGGGATGTTCTGGATTGTACTGGAACAGCTGAAGCTGCCGTTCGAGCACGCATACGTGCAGCCTGGAATAAATGGCATCTCCTTGCCTCTATATTGATGCGGCGTGACATCCCACTACCACTACGATCAAGACTTTAAAAATCTGTGATACGTCCGGTGTTGTTATATGGTGCAGAAACATGGCCAATGACAACCAAACTGGAACAACAACTTCAACGAACCGACATGAAAATGCTTCGATGGATGCAACGAATTAGTCTAAAGGACCACATCAAATCTACCGAAATTCTGCGTCGTGCTGGTTTAGATGATATAAAGGACGAATGCCGGCAACACCGTCTGCGGTGGTTTGGTCATGTCAAACGAAGTGGAAACAGTGCCATAACTTCTCTTACAGATGTTGAAGTACCTGGCACACGTCCCAAAGGCCGTCCAAAGAAATCCTGGTCGCAAACAATCGAGCAAGACATGAAAGCTCTAAATTTAAATGAAATGAATACAACTGATCGTCTAATTTGGCGCAAAAAATTGATGGCAAAGAAAACAACGTCCTACCTCGGGAAACCGGGTCTCTGGACGCAAAACGAAGATTGATTGATTGATTGATTGCTTCCATAATCGCTTTAAAAAGCATGTCACCCGGCATTTTACAAATATTTCCAATTTTCATAATTTGATCTTTACGTAAAAACGTCATTGTTTTTCTGTCTGATTCATTTCTTGACAAGTTTTTAACTCCTTACTCAGTACAGTTTTAATTAGCATGTCATTTCATTCATTCATTCAATGATCCTCTGTAATCCCTTAAGGGACCGTTGAGGCCGATGGTATTCTTCTATCTCTCCAAAATCCTTTTCTTTCTCTCGCCATCTTCATTGAGCTCAATGTTCCAACCCCCGTCCATTCCGTGATATCATCCATCCACTTCCTCACAGGTCTTCCAACTTTTTTCTTCCAGTCCCTCTTTCTCATCAGTACTTTTTTGATCAGTCTGTCGTCTGTCATTCTGCAGATGTGCCCAAAGATACCCAGCTTTCTTTCCTTGACACTTTCATACACAGTTTTTTGTCTTCCAAGTTGTTTTCTTATGGCATCGTTTCTTATCTTTTGTCTCCAACTGATTCCCAGCAACTTTCTATAACAATGCATCTCGAATGCTTCCAGTTTGTCTTTGTCTCTTTTTTTCAACGTCCAAGCCTCACATGCATACATCAATGTAGAAAACACACACGCTTCTACGATCTTTACCTTTGTTTTTGTAGATACATTACCGTTTTTCAATATTACTTTCAAAGATGCAAACATTCCTCTCGCGATTGCTATTCTTCTATCAATTTCTTTCGAACAATTATTGTCATCAGTTATGAGGCTGCCCAGATATATAAATTGGTTCACTTGTTCGAGCTTTTCTGCTCCTATCTGGAATTCATCATTGTTTCCACCTGCTTCCGAAATCATTATCTTTTTCTTACTGCTGTTGATGTGTAGTCCATGGTTTCTTCCACCATCGTACGTCAACTCGATCAGTTTCTGTAGACCCTCTGCACTAGATGCTAGCAGATCTATATCATCTGCAAACCTGAGGTCCCTTATCACTCTGCCTCCAATGTCGATTCCCTCAATATCTGCATTCTCCATTTTTTCCAAGGCTCTTTCCAACAGTGCTAAGAACAGTAATGGTGATATTGGATCTCCTTGTCTACTTCCTATGCTCGCTTTGATCCAGTCTCCCAGCTTTACCGCCATTGTTGACTCCTCATAAAGCCCTTTCAGCACCCTTACCATTTTTGTTGACACTCCCATAATTTCCAAAGCTGCCCACAAACCTTCGTGCCAGACTGAATCAAACGCCTTCTTAAAATCCACAAAACAATGAAAAGTTGTTTGACCTCTGCTTCCTGCATCTTCCAACAATAGTCTCAACATCAGGATTTGCTAGACTGTACTTCTGTCCTTTCTGAAACCTGCCTGCTCCTCTCCTAAATGCTGCTCTATGTCTTTCTCCAATCGTTCTTTCAAGATCGTCAGCATGATCTTGCACATATGAGGGATCAGTGCTATTGATCTGTAGTTGTTGCAGTCTTTCAGGTCTCCTTTTTTTGGCAACATGATCAAGATTGATTTACACCAATCTTCTGGCCATTTTTCACTGTCCCAGATTTCTTGGCAGATTTTGTGAATCTCATTACATACAATTGGTCCTCCCGCTTTGATCAGCCCTATGGGAATTCCGTCTCTCCCTGTGCTCTTGTTGTTCCTCATTTTCTTCATTGCTTTTATTACTTCCTCCAATGTTATTTCCGTTTCTTCCTCATTGACTACTTTTCTTTCTTTTAAAGCCTGTAACACCTCCTTTGTATACGTGTTTTTATCTGTGAACAGGTCCTTGATATATTCCGACCATCTATCTTTGATTTGTTGGCCTTCAGTTAGAACATTTCCATCCTTGTCTTTAATAAATCTTGACGTATTCTTCAGTTTTCCTTTTAACTGTCTGACTAGCTGATACGCCTCTCCTGTTTTGTTTTGTCCAACTTGTGCTTCTACCCTTTCGCATCTATCGTTTATCCATCTTCTTTTATCTGCTCTGGTACTTTTCTTTATTTTGCAACACAGTTGTTTATATTTCATCTCATTTTCGTTGTTTTGTCTTTTTGTTGCTTTCAACTGTCTTCTTTCCTCTACGAGTTTCCAAGTTTCATCACTTATCCAGGGTTTTATTATGTTTTTCCCTACTTCGCATTTTCCGGCTGCAGTCTTAAGCACTTTCTCCAAGTTACTGACTCTTGTTTTCATATCGTACTTTGTTTTTGTATCCAATTTGTTTTCTATTACATTTCTGATGTCTTTCAACTTCTCTTTTATCATTTCTGTGCTATATTTCACTCTTTTGATATTTTCGCCTGACTTTAGTCTCTTCGTTATTTTCATCTTGACGTTGAATAACACTAGACGATGATCTGATCTAATCTCTGCACTTGGAAAAGCACGGCACTGAGTAACAAATTTCATCCATTTCTGTTCTATCAAAATCAAATCTATCATGTTCGTTGTTTTTCCATCTGGTGATTCCCATGTCCATTTTTTTGTATTTTGTGTTTTGTTATATACATTTTTTGGTCTTTTGCAAATTCCAGCTGTCTTTGTCCTCTATTATTTCTGTTTCCTATACCGTATTTTCCCATGACTTCTTCAAAACCAATATTGTCTCTTCCGATCTTTGCGTTCCGGCGATTATCTTAACATCTTTCTTTGGCAGTACATTCAATGTTTGCTCCAGTTGATCGTAGAATGCCTCGATTTCTGCATCCAAGTGATCCATTGTTGGAGCATAGGCCACTACCACATCAATGTCTCTCGGGTATCCCTTAAACCTCGCATACATCATTCTTCATTCACTGGATTGTACTCCAACATTGCTTTTTTTGCTTTTTCGCCAATAACCATTCCAACTCCATAGACGTGCTCCCTCTCTGTTCCAGACCATAATATCTTCCCACCTTCCATTTCTCCACCTCCTGTCCATCGGACCTCGCACAGACCAACCCCAGCATATCTGAATCGTTCAAGTTCTTTCTTCATCAACGCGTAAGCCCCTGTCTGCCACAATGACCTGACATTCCAAACTCCAACTGTCAACCCCATCTTCAGTCTATCTTTCTGGGACTCAATAGCATACTTTACACTGCAGCCTCTAGTCCCCAAAGCTGCAGCGCGGACCTTGTTCACCCGGGTGACGTCCGAGTCGGTATGTGCATACTTTTTTTGGACTACCATCGTGTTATTAGCGTTTTTACGACAGTGTAGCAAGCTCCTGTCAACCATTCCTTTCTATCCGGACTTTGGACCGGCACCTGATATTACTGGACCGCAACTCAGGTGGTGGAGTGTGGTTTTCTGTCTGGATTTGCTCCCATAGCCTTTCCCATGAACAGGTATGCCGCAAGGGTTAGACATGCTAATTGAATGGTTGTTAATGCCGGGGGTGGTGATGGGGTTAGAGGTTTGAAGTCAGAGTTTTCCTTCTCCTAGGTAAATAGCCGACCAAGGCTAACGAGCTTCACCTGCCCGAAGCAACTGGTTATGGCGCCAGTTATTCGCCTTCGCCCCTTTTCCTGTTAGTTTAAGCAGTTCTGCCGCGTGAAGGCCAGGAGTTGGGCTTGGTTGTCAGAGGCTCTTTGAGACGCTTGCCATATTGGAGCATTTTATAGATGGTGGGAGCTTATCCCCATTACCACCCCCGGCATTAACAACCATTCAATTAGCATGTCATTAGGTATTAATTAAGCATGTCTAAGAGACTTTTACATTTTCTTTATTTTCAACTTTGTTTCGATAGATATACATACTATTATGGATTTGCTTTAAAACAGTTCTCAATTTTTTATCCAAATTATTTGGGAATGCAATAGCTATTCTTTTGTAAATTTCTTTTAGGCAATTGTTACTGGTTTTAAGCACACAAACTGATCGATTAGTACCAGTTTTTCAAATTCTACTTAAAATATGGCCTGGTTTCCGAAATAATTTCTGTTTCTCCTTTTGTCAGATCAATATCATCAGAAAACCGAGATCATTTATTGTTTAGCCTACAATATTAATTTTTAGTAATTCAACCGATGTTTTCATTTTTTATTGCACTATCTAATATTGAGTTGAAAATATTAATGACCTAATCCTATCTAATCGCCTTTTAAATCCGGTTTAATCTTTTATTTCTTTAGTTTTAGTTAGTTTTTTATTCCATGTCTTTATTCTATCACCCATTTTTTTTAGTTCATTTTTCCTTTTCCCGTGATTCCTTTTTATTGATAGAAGTACCAATATGTGATTATAATCATAGTCGACACCGAAGTTTTTGAAATCATTATATACTAAACATCTCCAATTCCGTAGAATCAGTATACAGTCAATCCCGACTTTTTATAGTTTTTCGAGTTTTTCCGTGTGTAGATAAATAAGTGTATTGGTAACCACAAACAGAATTCGTTCTATAACTGTTCTTGATCATTGCGTTCTCCATAGCATGGGTCAGCATTTTCAGTGACATCTGCATCAACCTTTGCGTTAAAATTATTTGTTTTGTTTGTTGAAGATTGTTTAAAACGTTGAATGGAGCGCGACACAAAATAGAACTCTACTTAATAAATGTCTTCTGTGGGTTAGATTTAAATGGATAGTGATTACTAGATTGGCCACTGGATTCAGTTTAGTGCTTTGGTCCTACATAAATATCGACCGTTTTACCAAAAATGTAGGCGTTTAACATTTAACTGCCTTGTTTAAACGCCATATCTATTTTGTAAATTTAGTTGGACCAGTCGTATATTCATCGACTTCAACTCAGTTCATCTTTTAATCTTAGGCGACGTCTTTGCTGTAGGAGTTCATCGAAAAATTTCAATGTGTAAAAATAAATTCGACTCATTGCTATAAAATAATTAAAAGTAACGAAATTAATAATAATCAAAATCAATTTTTATATCTATGATAAAATTTTATTATCAACATACCACAGCAATTATTGCGAATATTAACAAAAGAATATTTCATCAACATACCGCTATCAGAAAAATAGTGATTGTTCACTGTGGAAGCCTTTGGTAATTTATTCAATTCAATTCCAATACCTTTAACATATTCAGAAAAAATTGGAGAGCTGTATAGTTTGGTGTAAACGGTTTTGCAATATGTTCCTTCATTTCCATTTTGTTGTACATTGGCTTGCTTTATTTTATTGATCTTAAAAAAATATATGTTAAAAGTGTTCAATAAGAAAAAAATGAAACAAATTAAATTAAACAAAAAGTTAGTTTATTCGTTCTAACCTCTGATTCATGCAATTTGAAAAACGATAGTAAATTTTTTACAATTAGGCCAAAACTGGTATATCTTTTCACGACAGATCGCAGCCATATCGGAAGTTGGTCTTGAACTGCTCTGAATCTTATATATAATTTGAAATATTTTTTGAATGAAATAACATAAGAACAAAAAATGTTATAAATTTTCAAGAATCATTCTCAAATGATCAGTATTTAAAAAACTGGGTTCAGAATAAATTATCCAATTCCAAATTTTGTCCACCGCAATATTATTTTATAGATAATTTTAGTCAGTTACTTAACAACGTTGGCTGTTAATCGTTTAATGATTTACTTCTACAACAACAACAACAACAACAACACACGTTTAGACGACATTTTCCCCGAGATCGGGGGTTGCCGTTTGGCTACCTATGATGAAACCGAAATACCCCTCGACGCCATTCTGCCGGATACTGAGGGCCATTGTCACTTCTATCATCATAAATAATTTATTTGGCTAATTTTTACGCAGGACGCCCTTCCTTACGCAACCACAGTTATAAGCGGTGGGCCTAGCCTTTGATGATCCAACATCACTCACAAGGCAGTGAGGGTCAGTTTAATGTCATAACCAGGACAGGATTTACAATTTTTGTAAAAACAAATTTAATTTAATTATATAAAATGAAAACAAAATATATCTTCAATTGTTAAAATATATGAGACCAAAAAAGTGTGATTTCAATTATTTGTTTATTGAGGTGTATTTCACTATTATCTCACTTTTTTATACGTCCCTAACCCTGTCCTATGCTATCGATTAAGTCATTTTTTAACATAAAATTTCAACGACGACTTCTCGCTTAGTTTTCTTTCACTAACCTTCAAAACATTACATTTAGGCAAAAACCCGAGTGAGAGAGTGCATCGCTATTTACTTTGACGCTTGCTCGGTATTTAGTGCAACGACCAAGCAATGTTGGCAGCACGGCGTTAACGCGGGAACCTTAGCAATCTCAACACCTTTTCAACTGTCCATTGTCATAAGCTCAAATCGACTACTCTACTGAAAAAACTTAAGCACACAAAATTCTATCAAGTGATAATTCTTTATCTGTGATAATCTCAAATCTTTAGTCAATTTTTTCAAATTAATTGATTGGTATTTTTTAGCCAATCCATTTTAAACAATCCAATCTCTACCACATTGCAATCAAAATGTTAATTATCATTATTTATTTATCATTAATCTCAGGAATGAACGTGACCATTTTCCAGTTCAGATTTATTTTTTATATCCATATTTAAACAATTAAACATTTCAAGAAAACACATTTTTAACACACTTCACTTAAATACATCTTGATGATATTTTTTAAAATATTCAAACTTTTCTAATCCAACTACGATCTTTTTTCCAAAAGCCTTTCCCCATTTCTAATCATTTTCCATAATAAAATAAAGATATAAAAATAACGAACAAGTCTGTTTATCTGACGGCATAAAATTTAGCATTAAAAAAATAATTTCTATAGCTCTTTTTATATTACTAAAAAAAGACGAATTTTTGAAATAGTAATTTCTAATTAGAAGACTTTAAATCAAATTCTTTAATGATATGGAGTGTTAGCAGGAACTTATAAAACATTGAAAAACTAGAAAACTTCAATCAAATATAAAAGAAATTAATTATTTTACTAATAAATAAAAAAAAAACACTACAAAAACGACAAAACCATTGTCAGAACTTGAAATAGTAATTGGCTCAGAAAATGAGGATTAAGGCCAATTGAAAACAGACTAACACGTAACAAAACCAAGTTATAATAAAAAAATCAGTGAAAAAGAAAAATTAAATATTTCCAAAAGCTGGCGTACAAGACTGATAACAAAGCAAACGCATGGAAATTTTTAACGAAAAGAGTTTTGTTGAACAATAATTTCATTAATTTATAATTGACATCCGAACTTAAATTAGTAGCATTTTTATATTCTGGTAAGCGATTGAGAACTAAACAATCAAACTTTTTTTTAAACTGTAGGGAAATACCTGATATCACAAAGCATGATTGCCCCAAAATCATTTCTATGTCTAATAACTCTACCAAGAGCTTGGTTTACAGCTCTCCATGCTTGTTGGTTGTACCATTCTTGTCCTGATATGGCCTGTAAGTTATTAATTAAATTATAGGACCATGGATATCCAATTGAAATATAAAACCAAATAAAATATGCAAATTCATAAATTATTTAAAGGTTTCATTCATTCATTTATTCATTCATTCATTTCCTTGACCTAGCGTTTGGGGCAGAGAGCCACTTTAGTTAGTGCCCTCTTATAAATGCCGCTGAATCCATATTTATAATTTACGCTAATTTTTGATTTTTCCTTTGACGTATTTAAGCCAAACCATTTTTGCCGCTAAGAATTTTATTATCCAGTTATTTAGTTTTGTCTTCCATAGAAGTCAGTCTAAAAGCCATTCGGATAGTAGTCGTCGTTTTGAATCTGCTTCTAAACCTATAGCTGATTAAAGCACTTAACCCGAATTGTTTTTTTTTTGGAGACGATTACATAATGAGGGTGTCCGGAAAATTCTTCGCGAGAAAATTCTTTGCAGGGAAAATTCATTGCAGAGAAAATTTTTCACAGCGAAATTTATTCACAGAAAAAATTTTTCGCTTTAGCACTTTTTTGCTGCAAGGCGGTCTCCACCGGCAAGACACAATTCAATTTTTTCTTCGTTTGGTACATGTTCATTTTTTAAGCCATTGATAAATTTCCAAACAGTCCAGTGACTAGCACCAATAAATTCGCCAAAGGCTCTATGCCATCCTTCGCAAAAATTTTTAGTTTTGGAAGCGCCCATTAATACATCATAATAACAATTCCATAGTTCGTATCGAAAACAGAGAGGCCTCTTTGACGACGATTTGCACGTCTAATCCATGTGTCCTCAAAGTAATCTATGATTGGTACTCCTTCAGCTGAAAATTCTCCTGATAGCCGTTCAAACTTTTCAACAATATCAGTTGGAGGTACAAAGGCAAGAGTCGAAAGCATCCGCATCTTTAAAGCAAATTCAACGTCTGTTTCATAACGTCGTTGAAGACCATTAGATTGAATGTTACGCCAAATGCACTGGCAGAAACGGAAAAAACAGCCTTTTTGTCTCGAAGCTGGGAACGTGTCAAAAGCATCAATAGAAGTCAGTCATAATCGAAGCTGCAGCAAAATTTTGCCGAAAGCAAATAAGTTGATTAAGGAAACGATGATAAATTTCTTCCGTTTTTGATGGTAATAGTGCAAAAACCGCAGAGATGACACCATGAATTGTGTATAGTTAAATGAACAATGGCGACACAGTTTTGAAAGTTGCATCAGCGTAGCAATTTGCCGAACTAGAGAGAAGTTGAAGATTTCTTTGTGTGGGAAAAAATGAGAATCCGATTTGGGCCATCGTTGTTATCGTGCGAAAGAACGTGATCGCCAGCACGTGTAATTTGATAAACGGCAGAAATCTTAAGTTCTACCAGTGAAGTTGGATTTTTGAAGAACGATTCAGCCTCTGTCTAGCTTTGCGAACCGTTTTCTTTAATGTGATAGGTGAAGGCTATTGACCAACGACTGGATGCATCCGTAATTATCCGATGAGTGGCATTTTTCGCTTCACCTTTTATCATATTGACAAAACCCTCACTGCTTAAATTCTTGTAACATTTGCAACATGATTATGCTCACCTATCCCTTTTAAAATTTTAGTATCGTCTGAATGGGCTCGACAATGGGTACCTTAAAACACGCTGCATTTCAATAAAATTTTATGATCTTTAGCTCTATCCTTGACGTATGTGTGACAATTGCCCACTAATTTTCTCTTTCCTTTTTTGTTTATCACATATTCGAGAGACATATTGTCAGAAAAGTATTAAAACGAAAATTTATTAAAAATACAAAAGAATATTTAAAACGTCAATGAAAACACCCCAATCAAATAATAGTAGCCAATAAATTTTTAATCTTCTAGCGATGAATTTTTGGCAAATAGTTCTTATAGAGGTTAAAGGTTTCTCTCTCTCTTTTGCGTTTGCTTCAGAGGTTTCAACGCAACGACACACACACAGCGTATATGAATACGCGTGCAAACCACGCATCATACATATTGCATATGACAGGCGGGGATCTCTTTGTATTCGAACCCAGTCATAGCAATAGCAAGACCAGGCGCCTTTAACCATTGAGCCATCACGCCGCCCAGTGATTATACAGTGATTGTTCATCTCGCAGAAGTTTCAACTGTGAATGAAAACGGTGACCAGACAAAAACCCCCGGACAAACCCTGTGTGCAATAAACCTCGGAACAAAAACTGCACACTAGAGAAAATTCCGAAAAAACTTACAACAAAAAAGCGCACAGTGGAAAAGAGAACCGAAACACTTTGTAGCTATAATTTTTGTTTACTTTTGGACCATTTATCGAGGGTCTATATATTTATCGGGGGTTACATATTTTTGCTAAGGAGGTGTATTACACAGGGATTTTGTCCTGGGAGGATTTTTGTTTCGGGGTATATTGTACAGAGGTTTTGTCCGGGGAGTTTTTTGCTTGAGGTGATTATTGCACGGGGGGATTTTGTCCGAGAAATATTTGTCCGGGGTTTTTTGGGGGGTTTTGTCCGGGTTTTTTGTTCAAGGAGTTTTTGTCAAGGAGATTTTTGTTCAAGGATTTTCTTTCGAGAGGTTTTTGCCTGCTTTAGACGTTTATTTCCAAAGTGTTTTTGTCTGGAAGGTATTTTTCCGGGTGTTTAGAACCAAGGAAAACATCCCAAACACACAATTCAGTCTAAAAAATTTTAATCATCTATCGATAAATTTTTCCCGCGATGGAACCGATGGTGAGTTATGACTAAAAAAAAATCTCGCCATCGGCAGACTATTTCTCAGACAAAATTTGTGTAATTTAAACCATGTTGAATAATTTTTAATGGGTTTACTCCAAAATTTTCCCTCAATATAAAACAATAAAGTGATGAACATGAAAAAAAACAATACCATTCTATTAGCTTTTCTAATTTCATCAAGAAACAGCATTTTTAACATGACTCGTGCATCTTTTTTAGGTGGATAGGGAAGTCCTGTAATAACCACTCCTCTTCCATAATTATCTGAAAAGTCTAAGCCCTCACTCACCTTAATTAATTATATTAACAAGTGAAACAGTACAGCTATTCAAAAACGTAGTTTTATTAACAATTTAACTTGATAATATGAAAGTGTTATAAATTAATTCAAAAATTTTTCCTCTTAATTAAAATTATTTACAAATTTGAATTAAATTCAATCGGAGTCATCTTAAAAACAAATATATAAGGATGATAAATTAAGAAAAATCAGACTTAATGACGATAATTATATTCAAAAAACCCACCTTTCCTCTGCATACAGCCATAAATATTGCCCCCGCATTTTTTGGATCTTTGAAAGAATCATAATATTCCTGCATAGTCGTTGAAAATTTTGATTTATCTTTTGGTTCAATGAAAATTTTCTTTGTAGCTTCTAATCTTTTGTATATAGCTGCATTTCTCTGCATTGAAATATTGTTTAATAATATAATTTTATGAAACTCATAATTTTATGAAATTAACAAAAAATAATATAAAAAACTAGCATACAAGCTCAAAAGTTTTAATTTGCCAAAAATCCACGAAGTTTACGACAAGAAATGAGTATGTATACTATATAGTCATGCTGGAATTTCGTTTGAATGATTTTTAATGTAAGGACTGCTAATTTGCAAATAAAGCGAGTGAAAATTGAAAATCAACACAAAAGAATGAAAAAACTAAATTAAAATATCCATTTATAAAAAAATAATAAATGATTAAGGAAAGTTATATAATTTAAATGGCCAGAATATTTTCATCTTAATATAATAAATAATTAATTAATAAGAAATAAAATAAACAAGTAAATAAATAAGTGAGTGTGATTGAGTCATAAATAAAAAAAAATAAATAAATAAAATTAATTATAAATAAATCAATCAAACAAACCTGCCAAGCGTCTATGCATTTTTCCATGACTACGTACGATGGAAAAAATATGAGTAGTCCCATAGGAACGATACGATTGAAGTTAACTATAAAGTGTTGTTTATGACCAGTTAACAACAAATAAGCAATCGCATTTGATAATTTTGTTCAACCCTACGATGATGGCTGGGGTAAAAATCTATTCCAGAGCTACTTTCTAAGCATGAAAAAAAAATACACAAAAGTTTGGCTTTCTTTTTATAACTTTTCCTAAAATCATCTATTCTGTTGATTTACAACTAAAATTTGACAAAAATATAACGCTAGAGAGTATTGAATGCATATAGCACCTAGGACGATTGAGGTTGATTTTCACCCCAAATTAAAATAACTTTTTAAAATATTTTAATTATGTAAATAATGAAAAACAA
Organism: Helobdella robusta; assembly: GCF_000326865.2. Taxonomy (NCBI): domain Eukaryota; kingdom Metazoa; phylum Annelida; class Clitellata; order Rhynchobdellida; family Glossiphoniidae; genus Helobdella; species Helobdella robusta. The sequence continues at coordinate 1,990,110 of NW_008704261.1, read as the reverse complement.
TCAAATTTTAATGTTACTATTTTTATTTGATTGTATTATTATTAGCTATGAAAATTATTGTCAAACTTTTCAAATCTTTGGCACAAGCAGCCCAACACTTTTTTCAAACAATTAGCTAAAATGGCGTATTCTGAAAGATTTACTTTATAGCAAGCCAAAAAATTGATAATTGGTAATTTTAGTTACAAAGAGTTTTAGTGAGCAAGAAATTACTGATTATTCGAATGTAGAACTTACTAATGATGAAAGAAATGAACCTCTTCTCGTTGAAGTCGATGATGATGAAATAGAATATACACTTCAGAGTACAAGTAAGATAAGATAAAAAATACAATTTTTCAAATAATGTATCAAATAGCAATAATATGAATATATAATACTTTCAGATGTACAAAATGACATTTCTAATTCAGATCTAGGCTCTTCTGATGAAAGCAATAATAATGGGAAAAAAATGTGTATCTAAATGTGGACAAAATGAACCAGTTTTTACAACAAATGTAGAAGGCGTGGTAAGATGAATGTAATTCACGAGAAGCCCGGTCCAACAAGATTTGCTAGAAAAAATGTAGACAGCCCTATTTCTTCATTTCAGCTTTTTTTTTAGAGATAATATAGTTGAAAACATTTTGAAATTGACAAATAAAGAAGGAGAGGAAAAGCAGATTTTTAATTTGAAGGAGTTTGATAAAAAGAATTTTTTTGGTACATTGGATTGCTTATTCTTTCTGGAGTACACAAATACACAAAAGCAAAAATGAAGCTGTCAATGAATTTTGAAACAAAAAACGTGAACGCACATTATTCAATAAAGCCATGCCAAGGGATAGATTCAAACAAATAAATAGTGCTTTGAGGTTTGATGATGCATAAAACGAAGGCAAAAGAAAAGTGAACACAAATTGAGTTCCATAAGAGTTGTTTGAAATGTGGGAAAAGACATTGGAGGATGTATATATTCCTTATGAAAATGTCGTTATTGACGAACAACTCCTAACTTTTAGAGTACATTGTTTTTTCAAGCAATATATTCCAAGTAAACCTAGAAAATATAGCTTAAAGTTTCGGTTGATGAGTAATTGTCAAACTTACTATGTAACTCGTTTACAAATTTACATATGTAGGTAGAAAATCAAATGAAGAAAAAAAGATCAGGCTCAAAGAGTTTTGTTAGATTTATCAGAAAAATTAAAAGATTCTGGAAAAAATATTATACGTGATAACTTTTTCACAAGTTTTTCTCTTATCCAGATGATGAAAAAAGAAAAGCTTACTTTAATAGGGACAGTAAGAAAAAGTAAAAAAAACTTCCAGTTGAATTTATTACACCAAAAGGCAGGGATGTTCTATCTTTTATGTTTGCTTTCCATAATGATGTCCTGGTTATAGGTCCTCCCTTGTGAGTGATGTTGGATCATCAAAGGCTAGGCCTACTGTTTTTAACTGTGGTTGCGTAAGGAAGGGCATCCTGCGTAAAAATTAGCCAATAAAATATTTATGATGACAAAAGTAACAATGGCCCTCAGTTTCCAGCAGAAGAGGGTGCGAAGAATCCCCGGAGAACCAGCCCGTGGGGTTGTGGTGCAAGACCCTGTGGATGGTCTGGCTACTGGCACCCCACTCTATAGTGTGGCGGTGCAAGGCACTATGGATGGAAAGATTACATGAAGACCAAGGGGTTGGAGGTTTGGTACCTGGAATGTAGGCACGCTGACAGGAAGGAGTTTGGAAGTGGTGAAAAAGTTGCAGAGGAGAATAGTTGACGTGGCTGCATTACAGGAGATTAGATGGAAGGGAAAATGTACAAAGTTTGTGAGGGCTAAAGGTGGAAGGTATAAGTTGTGGTGGAAGGGAGATGATGGTACGGGAGGAATTGGTGTGATGGTAAGAAAAGAGTTGGTAGAGAAGGTGTTGGAAGTAAGGCGGAAAAGCAATGGTGTAATTGGTGTGGTGATGGTGTTTGGAAAGGTAATAGTGAGGGTAATATCAGGATATGCTCCGCAACAAAGTAGGAAGAGGAGAAGGATAGGTTTTATGATGATGTTTCTGACGAGAGTGGGCAAGCGGGGTTGGATGAGTTTGTGGTGTTGTTGGGTGATTTGAATGGTCATGTGGGGGCGGATGCAGACGGATATAAAGGTGTACATGGGGAGGGGTGGGGATATGGTATACGGAATGAGGAAAGGCGTAGTGTTGGAGTGGGCGTCATCGCAGGGTTAATTGTATCGTTAACATTAAATATAAACGAATTTGCTAAAAAAAACCATGAAAACTTTTGAACCATTTGTTGTTAGAATATAATACGCTGATAGATTGATATAAAAAATAAGATTTTGATATTGAAATAATTTTTATGTACAATTTACATTAAAAAATAACCTTAAAAAACTACATTAGTGACATTTTAGAAAAATATAAACAACCTATTGTGTTTCCAATGGAAATTAAATATTCTTTCTTGAATCTGTTGTATTTTTAATTAGTCAAAAGATTTTATTATTAGATTGCCGATTTTTAGATAATATTCAACAAAAGTCAACTTTTTAACATAAGGAGAATTTAAAAAATTCGGTTTTTACGGACTCTGGTTTTTTTTGGTATAAGACTTGAGCCAGATAAGTCAGACTCAGACGAAATATTTTTATATTTAAAAACATATTCATGTTGAAGCTGCGCTGAGAATCAGCTACCTGACGAAGGCTCACTGACCAAATTTGACACTAGTTTAACCTGGTTACACATTTTTATGGAAAAGCCAGAAATAAAAAATGCGCTTAAGTGATGCTGGTTTTGTCATTCAAACTTCATTTTGCAAAAAATCTTTGAAATTCCTTTTGGCGTTAATGAGCTAATTATATATAATTTCTGGCCAATGACTCATTTTGTCTTTGTGCCACCTTTAAATTAGTGGTTTCACATAACAACTCCTCAACGCTAGAGTTGGAAAAAGACTGCAAAGGCTGGTGTCATAAGCAGGCATGGCATGTTTCTTAACCTATACAAAGCGTTTGGTTTGTTTTTACAGCTACCTTCAAAAACAATATCAAGAAAAGCAACTTGGATGCATCAACCTTCGAAGCTGCGTCTTGGCACCTACTAATTTCAACCAGTTTTCCTACATACTTTTTAAACGCTTATGATAATGATGCCAGTGGCGGATCTAAACACAAGCACAATAGGCACCGGCCTGAGGCGGCAAATTTTGTGAGGCGGCAAATTTTGAAAACCAGATTTTTAAATGACCAAGTTTAATAAAAATTATTATTGAAATTTCTACTTCACTCAAAAAATAATGGTTTCTAATTTTAATTAATTTAAACTCGCCAATATGAATTCGTCAACCAAATATAAAGTAGCAAATATTGATTAATTGTCGACTCAACGCTTGACAGTAGAAGTTTGTCAACTTTCCGTGGTACTCAGATACTTTCAAAAAAGCAAATGCCTTACGAAGCGTTTTGGCGTTTTCACCAAACACTGGCCACAAATATCAAAACCAGTTTAATGCACTATCTTTTTTTTACAATCACAAAACGTGGATCTTCAAAACTATCTCGGAAAATACTAGGATAACGCTTCAAACATGGCTGGAAAGTATTCAGGACTTCAGGCGCGCATCTAGAAAGTCAATCATCAAGTTTTATTAATACCATGCTGAGTTCACTCATTTAACCTTGTTGGCACAAATATAGCTGAGTCCTGTGCAAAAGCTTGCAATTTTTGTTGGTTGATCCGACATGTTTATAACTTTTTCAGTGCTTCTACTGTCCGATGGGAAGTTTCCAAAAAAGACATACAACAAGGATCTAACTCATTTAATTTAGAAAGTCTCTCCATTACCCGACGGTCTGCTCGCGATAATGAAGCTAGAGCGTTGAAATATGAATGAAGTCAGGTAATTTCTAGAAAAAGATTCAAGCCAAAAACCAGATGTTCGTGCTGAGTATAGAGAAATTATTGCTAATTTGACCTCTCTCCAAACCGGAAATATGATGGAACTATAGGGATTCGTATAAAAATGTCTAAACAAATATAACGCCCAACTTCAAACTTTATCGTCTAAAATATACAATTCACTTTTGAAATTGTTCGAATCTTCAGAAAAGAATTTGACAATTACAAAAAAGGTAGTCCTGTGGTTAGTTGATGACTACAAGGTCCAGCCATTAATAAAACGAAAACGGCATTTAAACGAATCAGTAGACAATAAAGCACTCTTGAAAACTTTCGCGTAAAAACATTTAATTTTTGAAATGAACAAGAAACGGTAGGCAATTGAATAATTAAGCAATAAATAAATCAGGCTTGCACCGGAGCTTCAGCCCCGGTCAAATATTCGGTTATTTTTCACTATCCGGCCATATTCGGCTCCGGCCCATATTAGGCTCCGGCCGGATATCACTGCTGGATAGTAAAATATAGTGTCTACATTTATTAAAATAGTAAAATATACAGTGTTTACATTTATTTTAACAAGTATAAAGTAGACGAGTAGACATGCGTTAATTAATGTCTGTTACATTTGACCTGGATGGTTCATATATATATATATTATTTATACGATCATTAACACACAAAGACAGACTAATGGTAGATTCGGTAAGTTTGGTCATTATCAATGCATATGCAAATAACGATTTGCGTGCAGCTTGCTATAGGTTGATAGCAACAGAGTATACCTTTGCTTCCACTAATTAACGCAACAAACACGTGGCCAAGTTATCAATGACAACTGAACAAGCAATGCAGAAAAACTAATATATTAAAAAATTAATTCAATTTTAATATAACTTTTTGAAAAACATATGTGTTTGTAAATATTTCAGTTTTATAATTTCAGAGGTTAAACAGTAATAATTTAAACAGTTTTTGGTGTATACATGTTAACTATTAAAACGCGCAATTTTTTAGTCAATATCAGGCTCCAGCGTTGACCGGATATCAGTTTTTCCTAACCGGCTACATCCGGCTCCTGTTCCGGCCGGATATCAAAAAGTACTATCCGGTGCAACCATATAATTTATAGTAAAATATTTGACGAACTTGAAAACGAAAAAATTAGCTACATCTTTTTTAATTAAAATAAATGTTTAAATGACTATGAAAACGATACTCAATGATAAAAACTATAATATAGATCAATTGGACGTTAAAACCTCATCTCATATGTGGATGACAAAATTGCATTATCAGGACCCTTTTCGACGCTTCCAATCCAAACTTGATTGCTATCAATAACGTGAGGGTTCTCCAGCTGCACTGGGAAATCACTAGATTCAAAATAATGTATAATTAAATAACGAATAAATATATATGTTAACTACATATAATTCAATTTTAAACACATGTTGCGGCTCGATGGTGTAACGGTAAAGTGCTTGGCAGTGACCGGATTCGATGCAAAAAGATCCTGGCCAACTATTATGCAGTGTGTGTAATGCGTTGTTTTACTAGTATTTACAGGCTGTGTGTGTTACTTGTTGATGTCTCTAGAAAACATTGAAAAAATGTAATCAATAAATAAATAAACATAGGATGAAGTGTTAGAGCTGACTAAATTAAATTCAGCAGTTAATTTGAAAACTGGAAAATATGTTTATATAGAATGTCACTATAAAAAAATCAGCAAAAACTAACATGCCAAATTCAGACACAAATGATTCTAAAGGTGATAATGTTCCAGAGGTCAATAAAATAACTCTAACACCATGATCCTTGAGGTCAGCCATAGTGTAACCAGGGCTAAAGCACCAGTAACTTAAGATTCTCCCTTGATATGAAAATAAAATTAAACAAAAGATATTAATCACTTCCACTATTACTGATTCTTAACATTCCACACCTTCATTGTTTTAAGGGGTAGAAATACATGTTCGGCAAGGACAGGCAAGCCAACATAAAATGACAGCAATAAATCAAATACAAACATTAATCACATCTACTAAGTTGATTATTAATAATCACTTTAAAATCCTGAAAAAAAATGCCTTCGAAACAAGAACTTTTATTTGGAATAATACTTTCTATTGTGCAAGGGTGAAATGAAGACTTCTAATCAATCCTATTTATAGTCCTTTTCCGTTTCGGATTGAACATTTGTATTCCTGACATCAATTTCTGTCTCCAAGCTTCTCGATCATTTGCGTCCAACTCCCTGAAATTTAGTGTCTTCAGGTCTACCTGTATTGTTTGCATCTAAGATTTCTTTGGATAACCCGGTGGTTGGGTACCACATGATGACCGAGATAGAGATTAATGTCCCATCTTCGCTTCGCTTGACATGATCAAACCAACGTAGACGATTACGTCGACATTCATCTTTTAGGGCGCACAATCCTTCACAGCTCAAGATTTCGGTCATATGAATATGGTCCTTCAGATTTACATGTTGCATCCATCGAATCGGTAAAGTTACTGCTCGAGTCTTGTTGTCATTAGCCACGCATCTGCATCACACATCAACACGGAGCGTATCGCTAAATTGAACAACTCTGAGCGAAGTGACAGTGGAATGCCGCGCCGCATCAGCACCTAGGCAAGATGCCATCTGCACCACGCTGCAAGTATACGTGCACGAACGGCGGCCTCAGGTGTTCCAGAGCAATAGAGTACATCCCCCAGGTATTGGAACGATGAAACAGTTTTTATCACGGTTGTTCCAATCGTGTTACCGCGCGGACTCTGCTGTCGCAGATTGATGCAGGCGGGGCAGATAAAATCGACCACCTTCGTCAGCGAACCATTATATTTTGGGCAGCGTTTGTGACACCATTTCAGACATCGTATGCATTTGATTTCAATCAAATGCTTCCCACTCCAGCTCTGCAGATCAAACACGGCCAGTGACCAGTGTTTACGGGTTCAGTGGATTCACCAGTGGTCACCACTTTTGTCTTATCAAGATTTACCTTGAGAACGTGATCGGCGAGCTGGGCATTCCACACCTTAAACATCCTGTTCTGACGCCGCCGTCAAGGCAATATCCTCAGATGTGTAATAGCCAAAAAACCCGCTTCACCGGATGCCCTGATGATGTCGCTTGTGAGTCAGCCGCTTTACCATCCTTCATAGCCCTCAGAGCATCTGCAAGCTCAACAGCTGTAATGTCATGAATTGGGCCTTCAACTGGCAAAGCATCAAAGCCTACTTTAATAGGGATCGTTTCATTCAACTGACGATGGAAATAGTCCTTCCTATGAATGCTCTTTCACTTCATTCTATGAAGTTATTATGGTACCACTTTTATCCTTAATATACGCGGCACCGACTATATACTTTTTCAACCGTTTGGTTTGTTTAGCTATTCGATAGAGTGACCCTATTTGTTCATCCTTGCGTGTTGACAGCCCTTCCCTGCATTGATTAGCACAAGCCACCGCGACTTGACATTTTGCTCCCGTGTTCCTCATACAGTAGATTTTCCAATCTTCAACAGTTTTTGTTTTCTGCCGTTGTTTGAATGCAACTTTTTTTTACTGGCAATAGCCTTTTTTACCGCTTCCTCCTACAACCAAGTTTCGCGATCGTGTTGACGTCTCACACAGGATTTCCCACATACCGTTGTGGCAGCATTTATCAGAACAGCCTGGAAAAATTTCAAAGTTATGCCTGCTTGCATTTAATGATCTAGCTGTGCTGTTACCAAATCTTGGAATCTTTCTTAAAACATGGAGTTTTTCAATTTCCACGTCTTCATTTTACGTGGTGCTCGACCTGTCACAAAACGCGAACGTTCTACGATCATATCAGCTATAAAAAGTCAATGCTGCGTGATGCATGCTTCACCTGGAATGACTTTGGTGTTTTTGAGTCGTCTGTGTTGTTGCATGACATCCCACTTTTATACGTGATCAGATGTTTATACTCTTTTTGAATTAGGTGTTCAACAGGTAGAATTCGTGAACTTCAGCTAACTCGAGAATCCGAACAACATTTTTATTCTGATCACTATGACCAAAACCTTAGTGCACACCACAGAACCCATTAGTTTTCTCTCCAACGTGACCGTTGAGATCGCAACCAATCGAGAGTATCTCTGATGAAGGTACCCTCCTGGCAGCACCTGAGAGCACGTTCCAGAAATGTAAACTCTTAACTATCCATTTTTATCATCGATGTCAATGTCAACTTTACCCTTTGTATTCAATATTTTATCGTATCCAAATAATCTTCACTTATCTCCTTGTTCATTTTTAACTAATATATTATTTTCGAAAATGGTGTTATATCAATTTTTTATTAACCAACCACTGCTCAGAAAACTTCATTCTTTTCAGGTTAAATAGCTTACTTGTTGCGATAAGAATGCTACGAAACAACGACTAAAAGAGTGCTAAATGAAAATTGCTCGAGAATTATAATTTTTAATAATGCATAACTAAAGAAACGCGTACGTTAAAACAATATGCTCAGTTATTTTAATCTTTTGTGCCATAACAAATTATAGAACGAGCAACAGAACGTAAAAATAAATTTTCAGCAAGGGCTAACAAGCCATCATATAATGATTGCATAGAATCAAAAAAAATATTAATCACATCCACTACGTAGATTTTTTAATAATTAATCCATAATTGTTTCAAGGCTCATATGAATCATTAAAATCCTTGAAACGCTTGAAACCAGAATTATTCGTTGATAGCATGGCGTCTTGCTATTTTAATTTTCACTGTAATTCGAGTTAATATAAACCCTTGCATTGAATATACTTGTTGAAATGTTTATCATCATAATATTCGTTCCATGACCTAGCTCGTCTTAAAAATCTTAAAATTTTTCATGCACAAAAACTAGGTTAAACTGAAATTTGTTATTTAATTTTGAAAGCTAGATCGAAATTTAACAGAATTTACTTATCTAAAAAAACATGAGATAACTTGAAATTAAAACAACGAAAATATAAAATAAGTAGAATAAAGTAAATAATAATAGTAATATAAACAATAAAATAAACCTGATACTGCTGATTGACCTGACTTTAAACTCCAGGCATCAGACTTTTCTGTTTTTTTTATTATACTATTCTTTATATGTACCTTGAAAATCAAATATTAAAATTGAAATTTGCATTTTTCATGAAAAGGTTGCTTCAATTATTTACCTTGAAATGCTGAGCAACTTTATCGATGTGTTGATTAAAATTCATATTCTCTGAAGGTTCTTTTGAGTAAACAATCTGTAATTTATTGAATAGCCAATTAACCTATATTTGAATATATAAAAACAGTATTATATAATTTCTATCGAACTGTTGGCATTAATCAATTTAAAGATTGTCTTTTCATTTTTCAATATATATAAATAAGCAGTATTTGATAAAATTGACCGAAGTTTTAGCTTTTGAAAGTTTACGATATATATAATATATATATACTATACATAACATTCATTGGGTTATTGATGTCAATTAGGACTGCTTCTGCAATTTTTTATATATATAAATTTATAAATATATATATACTTTTCGATTTTTCTAACGGTTGATTGTAAATCATTTTCAAGTTTCTTTAGTTCAAAACAAAAATTTTTGTTTATTTTATGCATGATAGAACAGAAAAACATTTTTCAGTATTCCTATACAATCTTCGGTGTTCAAATTGATATGTTGTGGTTGTGCCCAGATGATCAAATATTTTTATAATGTGCATATTTATTGGTTCCTTGTTTATTCAAAGTGAATATTTAGTTTTACAATTATTCAACATCGTAAAATAAACACTTTCACGTGTTTTCATTTTGGACAAATATAACACTTTGCGTGTTTTAATTATCGATGAACAAAACATAAACAAAAATTTTGGTTTTGAACTAAAGAAACTTGAAAATGATTACGATCATTGGTTAGAAAAATGGAAAAATTAAATTTTTCATCAATAATATATATATATATATATATATAACAACACACGTTTAGACGACATTTTTCCCGAGATCAGGGGTTGCCGTTTGGCTACCTATGATGAAACCGAAATATCCCTCGACGCCATCCACATCTGTCACTCGCCTCAGTATCACGCAACCCCGCTTTCACTTTGTCCTTCTCCACCTGCTCTCTCCATCCCAATCGCGGACGACCCCTTCCTACCACTCCTTCAACCTCGAACTCCAACGCTTGCCTAATCCCGACCCTTTCATCCCTTCTCAACACATGCCCATACCATCGCAATCTCGATCTCCTTATCAATGTCACAATGTCCTCATTCAGTCACATCATCGACATCAGCTCTGTACTACTCCTCCTATCCTTCACTTTAACCCCACACATCATCCTCACCATAGCTCTTTCAGCCCTCTGCAGTACACTTTCTTCCTCTCTCCTCAACACCCAAGTTTCACCACCATATACCATCGCTGCTCTCACACATGCTTTATATACCCTCCCTTTCATCTTCACTGACCATTTCTTTCCCTTCCACACAATACCCAACCAAGTTCCCTAAATTTCATCCATCCCACACGAACTCTAGCCGTAACTGCGCTCAAACATCCTCCATCCGCGTTCAGCTTATCCCCTAAGTAAACAAAGCTTTCCACTCTTTCAATACCACCACTCATCCCCGTCCTTGCGTCCGTCCTATTAATCACACCATGAACACATTTCTTACATTTGAACGTGCCTTCCACCTTTTTCAGTGCCCCCCTCACACCACTACATCTCTTATGCACCCATTTCTGACATCCTATACACAATACCGAGTTAGCCTTCACTCTCCTGTCACAAACCCCACAGGGGTCTGTTTTACTTATCACTCGCTTCCCCACTCACCATTATCTTCGTCTTACCAATATTAACTTTTAACCCTTTCTTTTCAATAACACTTTTCCATCTGTCAAATTTTAACTGCAATTCTTCCATGCTATCAGCCATCAAGACTAAATCATCTGCATACAAAATCTCAAATAACAACCCCTCCATTATGTTTCCACACACAACATCCATCACAATTGCAAACAGAAACGGTGATAACACTGATCCTTGATGCACTCCTACCTTAACACTAAAAGCGTCCGACATCCCCCTTCCAACCCTCACCTTTGTCTTTGCCCCTTCATACAGCTGCATCACAGCTTTAACAAGTCCCTCATTCACTCCTTTCTTCCTCAACGCCCATTCAATGACCTTCCTCGGTACTCGATCAAAAGCCTTTTCTAGATTCACAAAACACATGTACAATCTTCGTTTCTTCTTTCTATAATTCTCCTGCAACATTCTCACCATGAACAACGCATCCACCGTTCCCCTACCAGGAATAAACCCACTTCACACTAACTGTCACCATATTTCTCAACCTTCTCTCAAGCACCTTCTCCACTACCTTCATTTCATACTCTAGCAATTTCACGCCCCTATATGACCCACAATCTCTCACATCTTCTTTGCCCTTATACAACGGCACCAACACACTGTGTCGCCAATCCTCAGGTATACCTTCATCATCAAACATACTGTTAGCAATTCTCATCATAACTTCAATTCCTATCACCCCACTCGCTTTTATATGTTCTGCCGCCACTTCCGAAACCCCTGTCGCCTTACCTAGTTTCATTTCTCTAACTGCTTTCTCTACTTCCTCCATCGTCATCTTCTCTATAGGTCCGTGTATGACCGCGGATTCCACATCTCCATCCCACTCATTCTCTTCATTCATCAACCTTTCCATATGAGCTTTACACACCTGAGCTTTTTCCTCATCTATGCACAACTTGCCAGATCCATCCCAAACACATCCATTCCCTATAACATCTTTCCTATCCCTCATTGACTGCTTTGCTACTTTGAACATTTTCCTCGAACTCACATCAAATTCCATTTCCTTCATTAACCTATCTGATGCTTTCGTCATTGCAGTTGCCACTGCCTGTTTTGCAACCTTCTTAGCCTTCCTATACTCAGTCTCCGCTTCCTCCGTCATGTCCCTTCTCCATACCTTAAACCTCTCCTTCTTGACCTCCAAAACCCTTCTTATATCTTCATCCCACCACCACGTCTCACCATGCCTACACTTTCCTTTCGTCCATCCACATACTTTATCTGCCGTAGCCAACACACAGTCCCTGTATCTCTCCCAAACATCTCCATCCTTACCACTCTTCCAATTTTCAGCCACCTTCACTTCAAATGCCTTCCTCACCTCTGCATCCTGTAACTTCCATGTCTTTCTCTTTGCCACAAACTTATCCTTCTTCCTCCTCCCCATTTCTTTTGATGTCACATCCATCACAACCATACTATGCTGCAGCATACCAAGTATCGCCTTCACATTCTTCACATACTTCCTATGTTTGGCCCTTACCAATATATAGTCTATCATTGACCTATGCTCCCCTGACCTATATGTAATCAATCGCGCTGGTTCCCTTGTAAACCAGGTATTCCCCACCACCATGCTATGTGCATCCGCCAACTCCAACACTCTACGCCCTTCCTCATTCCGTATACCATATCCCCCATGTACACCTTCATATCCGTCTGCATCCGCCCCCCATTCAAATCACCCAACAACACCACAAACTCATCCAACCCCGCTTGCCCAATCTCGTCAGAAACATCATCATAAAACCTATCCTTCTCCTCTTCCTTCCTACTTTGTTGCGGAGCATATCCTGATATCACCCTCACTATTACTTTTCCAAACACCATCACCACCACAATTACACCATTGCTTCTCCGCCTCACTTCCAACACCTTCTCCACCAACTCATCTCTTACCATCACACCAACTCCTCCCGTACCATCATCCCTTTTCCACCAAAACTTATATCTTCCACTTATATATATATATATGTTGATAATAGACCATAATTTTTACAATATTCTATAAATTCTACCGAATGTTTGGCGTTAATACGTTTGTAGTTCGTTTTTACGATTTTTCTTACTAAAGTTTTTTGGAGAACGTTTAATTTATTAAAATTCAAAATAACCTTATTTTCCGAATTCATGCTGCAAATAAGGCCATATTTAGATTTCGAATGAATCATCATCAGTGCAAGTTGATTTATATAGGAAAATATTTACTTTGTGAAAATGAACTTAGATGGAAATTAGATTTAACAAAATTTAACCAAATCATAATAGTTACCTGAGCTAATAAGAATAATCAACAAGTGTTAAAATAGTTAGACACAGTGAGTAGATGAATCGATTTTTTGAAGGGACCATATGAGCGAGAGTTTTTCACACTCACCGGCAGGTATCCCAGAGACGCATTAATATGATAAAGCAGAGTTAAGATAAAAATTATATCTAGGTTTAGGAAGGTGAAAATAGGGGTTATGTCGAAAGAATTCACGTCTAGTATTTTTAAATAAAGCCAGTTCACTAAAAATAAGCAATAAATAACTAGTATACAATTGAAAAATATTATAAATATTCACTAGATGAAAATAAGTGGTAACACGGTCAAATATATATATAATTTAAAGAGAATACGTATGAAAAAATTTTGAGCTAGGACCAAAACATGAAGATTAGATTTAAGAGCTGAACCCCATATAGAAATGTTTTGATTTATGAAAAGTTTTTTTAGTTATGCCATCTATCATTCTGTTTTTATACCCGTTATCAATAAGCGTCTGTTAGATTCTTCTCAGTTCTTTTTGCAATAGCAACTGAGAGCTGCAGTGGCCGATTGCTAAGTTTACATGGGATACAATGACGCTTTTTTGTATCTTTCTGCACATTCGCTAAATCCTTTCAAGCATGAATTAACATTAGTTGCTTTAACGTAAACTAATGTATTAAACATTGAACTATCGTTATTGAGTTAAATGTTGATGTCAAGATAGTTAAGGCGTTGGCATCTTCGGTTGTGAATGTTAGGATGGAATTTTCAGTCAGGAGATTTTTGATGCTTCTAATATCGTTTTCGTTATTATCAGCCAGGATGAAGATATGGTGTTTGTCGTCGGCTTTATTGTAGATATAATGTCAATAAATTCTTTGCTTGACTTGTGGCCATAATCTTTTTTATTTAGTAGCACATTTATTGCCGATAGGAAAATGCTCCGATGGATGCAACAAATTAGTCTGAAGTACCACATCAAATCTACCGAAATCCTGCGTCGTGCTGGTTTAGATGATAAAAAGGACGAATGTCGGCAACACCGTCTGAGGTGGTTTTGTCATGTCAAACGAAGTGGAAACAGTGCCATAACTTCTCTTGCAGATGTTGAAGTACCTGGCACACATGTCCCAAAGGCCGTCCAAAGAAGTGCTGGTCACAAACAATCGAGCAAGATATGAAAAGCTCTAAATTTAAATGAAATGGATACAACTGATCGCCTAATTTGGCGCGAAAAATTGATGGCAAAGAAAACAACGTCCTATCTCGGGAGAACTGGGTCTCTGGACGCTAAACGATGATTGATTGATTGATTAGCACATTTATTACCGACTTACCAGTTTTAAAAAATACTATATTGCTGTTGTTCCTCATTACTTAGACCATTCCTCATGGATAATTCCATTATTTTTTTCAACATCTGCATTTCTGTTCTCTCCAGCCTTAGCCTTCTTAAGTTTTCATCCGTCATAGTCCTAGTTTCGCACTCATACAGCAGGCAAGTTCTTACCCATGCTTTATATACCTTACCTTTCAGGCCCAATGGTATACCAATAGAACACAGCACTGAAGTATTTTTTCTGATATTTTTCCATTCTACTTTTATTCGATTCTCGACCGCTCTATCCAATCCACCCTCCTTACTCAGTATATTACCTAGATAATAAAAGGGCTCCACTCTTTCAAACCCCAAATTTCCCAAGTATCCAGCATCACCCTTTCGCTTAGTATCTTTCAATTTACACCGCTTACAAACGAATTCCTTGCTTTTGTTCAAGTGTCTTTTCAAACTACTGCATCAATTATAAATCCATTCATCACATTTTACAAATAGTATTAAATTTCCTCTGACTCCTTTACCACACACTGCACAGGGGAATTTGCCATGTTCAAGAATATCTGAATCCTCTTCTCTTCACATAACTTTGGTTTTACCCAAATTTACCTTTAAACCCTTTTTTCCATAGGTATTTACTACACTGAGAGCTTTTCTTTTAGTTTTTCTCACTCTTCGCCATGAAAAGCAGGTCATCAGCATTAAAATCTCCCATGATAACCCACATTTGATCTCTCTACTAATAATATCCATTACTATAATAAAAAGTAGAGACTTAGCACCGAACCTGGATGTAAACCTTCCTGAACCCCAAACCGCTTACCTACACTATAGCTAATCCTTACCGCCGTCCTGGCTTCTTTATACATACACGTCATTGTGTCAACCAACCATTCTTTTACCTCGCCTTTCCTAAGTGCCCACCTAACCACTTCCCTCGAAACTTTATCATAAGATTTTTCCAGATTTACAAAAGCATAATAAAAAGTTTTCTTCTTGGCTCTGAACGTTTCTTGAATTTGTCTAACAATGAAAATTGCATCAATAGTACTCTTCCATGAACAAAAACCAAATTGCATTTCGTCAATAATAACGTTGTCCTTAATTCTTTCAATCAATTTTATAGTATGTTCCGATGGCTTGATTGCTCTATAAGATCCACAGTTTAAAAGGTCCCCCTTACCTTTGTATGTCGGAAGGGTTATACTTTTCTCCCAATCTTCTGGAATTTTTTTTCCCTAATAACTATATTGACTAGTTTGTTACATAACAAATAAAAATGACTAAAATATAATAAAGTAACATAAGTTAAATGAATGAAAAAGCTTAAAAAAATAAATCAGCAGTTAAAGCACTTCTCGATTAATATTAAATATTCCTAAATGTCAAAGTCAAGAAAATAGTAAAAAAATTAAAAAAACCATAAATAAAACATGTTAGAAATTTTGACTCACCTTAAGAACATCGGAAAGCTTTGATAATCCAGTTCCATTGTTTGTGAAGATTGAAGACTTTACTGTCAAAACATTTATTAATCAAACGGTTCATTAAAAATATAAAAGTAATTTTAAAAGTGCGATAAATTTTATATTAGTATTTTTTGTTTTTTATTACACAGCTTTAGCATATCCCTGTATTAAATATAGCTAAACTTTTGTGCCACATTTACACAAAAAGATGTATATGCACATTTTTGCATGTACGCAAGCAACGCATCGTACACACTTCGTACAGACAGTATTTGAAACAGGTTATCACGCAATTACAATGCAAGATTGAACTAAATAGCCGGCCCTGTTAAGATATCCTACTGATGCTTCTGTGATAACTGCAGTAATAATTGATTGCCTTTGCTATGTATCTGGTACATTTTCCAGATCTTTCAACTCAGTTCCCATCAGGTTTAGTATATGCAATTAAAATTATTCTCCTAGCAACCATTAATGAAGCAAATTTTTCCACGGCATATATAATTCTTCATTCGTTTGTTCAATTTTCATACTTCCTAGTGCACATCTATATACTATGCCAAAATTTTGTTATTTTTAAAGGTCACATTACACAAAGTACACTACTCCGTCATCCTTTCATTTTCATCAAATTTTTTACTGAAACTAATCAACAAAACTTGATAGAAAAAAATTTTAAACAATTTATAAAAATAAAAAACATCATATGTTCAATGAAACAATGAAATGATTTACTTACAGTCAACAGTAAGTGTTGATATCATTTTCTCAGTTAATTCACAAAAAATACTTTTCTTATCAAACGTAAGACCGGATTCATTTAAAATTTCGAAAATAGCACTGAAATTGTAGGATTTATTAATTTGTTAATTTTAAAAAATAATTTAAACATAAATTCACAATAAAACAAATTTTAAAATAAAAACATTTAATTCAATTAAAAAAATAATAAAAGCAAGTATTATAATATATAATGTATACATGTGCCTCTACAATTTGATCCATTTTTTTATAGAGCCATACCAAAAATGAGTATAATCCGATTTCGCCGCTCGACATAACTTATGCTGTCAAACGCATTTTATGCATTAAAGATATCTTCAACACTCGTTTATGTTATTGTTGAAATACATATCTAACTAAATTAAGTCTATACAAACTAGCGAAAACAGATACAATCAATATCTTAATAGTTACTTTCTAATAAATACAATTTTTAGGCTTACTAAATGTCAAAGTTATATAAAGAAGAAAAACCATCGAAAAATTTAAAAGATCTCAGCAGTACATGTTCTAGAATTAGAGGCGCAGCATGATATTCACGAATAAAGAAAAAAGCAGTGCTGTGAAGATACGTGCATGAAGGGATGTGATTTTGATGTCATTTGATTGGAAATGAAATTGAAATTGGTGTGAATGCAAGTGAAAAACTTTGGAGAATAAAAACAATACAAATGTGCTGCCTAAAAAAAGCATTCAGTCTGCGCTTCTATATAAACTAATTTAAAAATATCGTGTGCTAAACCGAATTTACAAATTTCAATATAAATGAAGATAAATACAGTCCTTATAGCGAACTTCTATAAAATAAACTTTTTTATGTCCCCTGAAATTTTACATATAAAACTGTTCCTATAGAAGGAAAATAATTTTTCAATAACAAACGAAATTTATAAAAGGTAAAAAAATATCCAACCAGCAAACATTCTATGAATTGATATGAGGGGTGTTTTTGTACTCTTTTAATATCTTAGGCCCATATTTATTGTTTCAAGTTCTAGTATTCTAGTAATTATTGCGAATTCTACCTCAATTTATTTTAATTGAAACGGAATCATCGTTCCATGGAATAAAGAAAAAATGTCACTTTAAAAATTTCAATTTTTAATATTATACCATGTATTATTGTTATTGTTACTTTCTGTTATTAAAATAAATGATTAGGAGGTTGTTTTTCATAAATATATAGCTTATGAATACCATTTAGGCGATATAGAATTTTTTCAAGAAAATCAATCAATCTTCGCTTAGCGTCCAGAGAACCAGTTCCCCGAGGTAGGACGTTGTTTTCTTTGCCATCAATTTTTTGCGCCAAATTAGACGATTAGTTGTATCCATTTTATTTAAATTTAGAGCTTTTATGTCTTACTCGATTGTTTGCGACCAGGACTTCTTTGGACGGCCTTTGGGACGTGTGCCAGGTACTTCAACATCTGCAAGAGAAGTTATGGCACTGTTTCCACTTCGTTTGACATGACCAAACCACCGAAGACGGTGTTGCCGGCATTCGTCATTTATATCATCTAAACCATTGCTATCTCGTATTTGTTGTTGTGGATTGATGCAAGCAGGACAAACAAAATTGGACACTTTAGATAAAGTACTATCAATCAATCAATCAATCTTCGTTTTGCGTTCAGAGACCCGGTTTCCCGAGGTAGGACGTTGTTTTCTTTGCCATCAACTTTTTGCGCCAAATTAGACGATCAGTTGTATCCATTTCATTTAAATTTAGAGCTTTCATGTCTTGCTCGATTGTTTGCGACCAGGACTTCTTTGGACGGCCTTTGGGACATGTGTGCCAGGTACTTCAACATCGGTAAGAGAAGTTATGGCACTGTTTCCACTTTGTTTGACATGACCAAACCACCTCAGACTGTGTTGCCGGCATTCGTCCTTTATATCATCTAAACCAGCACGACGCAGAATTTCGGTAGATTTGATGTGGTCCTTCAGACTAATTCGTTGCATCCCTCGGAGCATTTTCATATCGGTTCGTTGAAGTTGTTGTTCCAGTTTGGTTGTCATTGGCCATGTTTCTGCACCATATAACAACACAGGACGTATCACAGATTTTTAAAGTCTTGATCGTAGTGGTAGTGGGATGTCACGCCGCATCAATATAGAGGCAAGGAGATGCCATTTATTCCAGGCTGCACGTATGCGTGCTCGAACGGCAGCTTCAGCTGTTCCAGTACAATCCAGAACATCCCCTAGATATTGAAACGATGTGACTTTCTCTATTTTAATGGCTTCAAAGACAGTGCTATTTCGAATTTGTTGTTGTGGATTGATGCAAGCAGGATAAACAAAATTGGACACTTTAGATAAAGTACCAATTATTTTTGAACAACGTTTGTGACACCAGTGGTTACACTGCTGACACTTGACTGAATTGTTACCTACACCAGTTTTACAAACTGAACAGGGCCATCGTCCAGTAGCTGTGGATTGGATGGGTTCACCAGTGTTCATTGCTTTGATTTTGCTGATGTTGACTTTGAATCCATGATCGGCGAGTTTAGTGTTCCAATCTTCAAACATCTGAGCTGCATTCTGCTCAGACGTGGCTGTTAAAGAGATATCATCAGCATATAATAGATTCCAAATGTCACCAGTGCGTATCGGTTTTGTGATTTCTTCCATCACAGTTATAAATAGCTGTTGACTGAGAATCGAGCCTTGGTGAACTCCAACACCGATGTCATATGAATCTGTGTTTCCAACAGTTGTGCTGACGAAAGTCTTAGTATTCGTACACATTTCCATCACAAGTCGAACAAGATATTCTGGAATGAGTTGTCGACGTAGACTCTATCTGATTGCTTCACGGGGAACTCGATCAAATGCTTTTTCAAGGTCTATAAAAATGTGTGTTAGCTGTTGATGCTTTGCGAGGTACTTCTTTTGCAGTTGCCGAAGGATGTGAATTGCATCAATTGTTGATTTCCCCGCTAGGAAACCAAATTGATAATTTCCGATTGTGATGCACGACGTTAATCTTCTCTCAATGATTTTCTCGACCATTTTCAGGGAGTGTTCTAACAGACGTATACCTCGATATGATGAACAGTTCAATGGATCACCTTTGCCTTTGTATAGCAGAACTATCATACTATAGTTCCAATCAGTCGGCATTGAGCAATTTCTCCACACTTCACGGCAAAGTTGTAGTAACGTTTGGATACCTGCAGTACCAGATGCTTTGATAAACACGAACAAATTCTATATAACGAAATTTCTATATAACGAATTTTTTTCATGGAACCATCAAATTCGTTATAGAGAGACTCTACTGTAATTTAATATCTTATGAATGTTTGGATACAATAAAATAAACATCAGACCAACCAGCCATTCAATGTCATTCCATCATCTCCAACTATGAAAGAATCAAGCTTTTCTTCTAGATTCAAAAGTATTTCTTAAATAGGATAAAGTAATTAATATTAAAGATAATGTAAACTGTAAAACTTAAAACAATAATAATTCCAAATTGGTGGCACTATACCTAAAATAGTGAGTGCAGCAACAGAAAATCAACTTTTTAAAAAAAAATTTCGTCCAGCTTTATATCAACATAAAATTTATTTAAATCATCAATTTATTAAATCGTCTTCGCACCTTTTTTAAACTTGAGTTTTTGAGTTAAATGAAAAGCTTCAGACGCAAAACTTCTGTCTACATGAGAAGGCAGCGTTTCATAACGCGCATTATAGGACAAATAAAGAAATATGACCCCACGAATTACATTGGCTGCCAATTGAGAGCAGAACTGATTTCAAAGTTTTAGTGATGATGAAAAGATGTGTCAAAGGTGCGGTATCGAAATACCTGATGGATTTGTACAAGAAAACTTTAGTGATCGAAGGTGGGAGAATTTTGAGGTCCTAAAGGGACAATGATTTTCAGGTACCAAAGAAATTATCAACGGCTTCAAGAAGTTTCTCGGTGTATGGCCCAATGATGTGGAATAAATTGCCAATGGAACTGAAGATGAATGAAATTGAACAGACTGTTTTTAGAAAAAAAAAATTTGAAGCGCATCTGTAGAAAAAGGCGCTCATGAAGACTTGAATGAGCACCGAATATCCTATAAAATTTCATTTCGATACTTTAAATGAGTAGGACGCCGATTCCAGTATGGCCGCTGACAAACTACTCAAATTATTATCACTATTATTATTACTGAAACTTTTAATAATAAAAATAATTATTTTGTATTATTTATTATTTATGTCGTCAGCCATTTCCTGAACACTCTATTGAAGTAGCCCCACTTTGCTAGACTAGCAATAAGTTTTAATCTGCCAGTGCCGACACTGTTAAGCTTCTTTATTCAACTGATGTTCGCATTCTTGAAACTAGCACGATTTCATTCGCTGCTGATTTGAGGCGGGATCTTGATGATACATCTTTAACCTCTACAAAGTAATCTAATATTTTACTTCTTCCATATCTGAACGCCAACATTACTATCTTGAATACAACTCGTTATTCTACCGGCAACAAATGCAAACCACAATGGCGAGATATATGTTCCCATCTACAAACATCAATTATCAACATTACAGCAACATTCTGAATCAACTGCAACCTGTACAACACCTCTGTATTTGCACCTAACAACAAACCATTACAATAATCCAATTATGACATAGTGCAAAACATATCTCTAAGGAACCCAGAAACAATAGTAGCATATCAGAGTCTGTTAGCTCCTGATCAGAATACTCTAGATTTCTTATCGAGTGAGCCGGGACAAATTCACAATTCATCGCAGACACCGAAGCAATAGCATGACAAGAATCAAACCCGATTAGTTTCGTTTTATCATGTTTGAGCTTAAATCTATTTGACAATAGCCAGACAATTCATTGAGATACGTGTTGCAAATCTCGTCGATATTACTGGAACTTCACCAGTATCACCTGACTCTGGAATCTGATACTGCTCAGTTAAAAATAAATGCTACTGGTACAAGACTAGACAATGAGCCAAAAAATATGAAAAGGGCGAGAGAGAAGAATGGCATAATCAACAGTGTCAACTGTAAAACAAAAATACAAAGTTAGTAATGGGGAACAGCAAAGTGAAATGACCGGTGATACTAAAATACTAAAACCATCCAAAAATAACGTATGGGCCAGCCGTAAAAGCCAACAAAAATAGACTTATTCGGGTTATAATATTAAACGTAATTAGTAATAGCGAGTCGTCTGAATATAGCAAAATGTTTGGATGCGGAAAAAACAGTAATTAGTGGTCAGCTGATAAAGATAGCATGCAAATCTTAAAAAAGCCTACATGCAAAAGCTTAAAAAAGCCTACATAATGAGCCTCAATCAGCAAAGAGACCATCTGAAAACTTGAGCTTAAAATTTGCAGATGTATTTTTTCATCAGCGACACCGACCAAAGAAAAACTGTCCTTGTTACCCATTGAAATGATACTCAAGACTCCAGTTATTAAAAGGTCAATCTCTTTTGTGCACATGCTTCAGAAGTTTCAACGACAACACACACGACGCATTATGAATACACGTGAAAGCCATGCATTACACAGTGAATATGATAGGCTGGGATCTATTTGCATTCGAGCACTGGGTTAAAAGCGTTAGGGTTAGGGTTACGCTTTTAACCATTACGTTAACACGCCGCCCAAATAAGCTAATCCAGCAAAGTGGAGATCGTAAAGAACGACCAAAAAAACCGGATTTTCAATCATATTAGCTTGCGGCAATTCATTGTAATGCCATTTGGGTTGTGCAACGCTGTAGAAATATTCAAACAGCAAATGGTGTGTTACTGGATTTCACTTGGTAGGAGAGACTTATAATCAACACATTGATAACTTACGTAAGATATTTTTAAGTTCCAGCGTCAAACTTGAAGCCAAACATCAAGAAGAGCAAAACTACTTAGGCTTGTTAATAACGAATCTAAAAAGGTAGCTCCGTAGTGCTCTTTCCCGAGCGTATCCAATTTGAGGTCAACATTCTACTGATTAGAAAAACAACTGTTAAAGTGAAGCAATTTTATTATAACATGTCAATGAGAAATAAAAGATGCTTATCTCACTATAATGGAACTCAGAGTGGCAAGAATCTATGATACAAATAATAATTTTTCTTAGATTATTCGCAAGTTTATAAATTGTGTTTAAATTTGTCTGAAAATATGTATTAATTATGTTTAAAATCATTTTCAAAATTACAATCGATAATACGTCTAAAATTTAAAAAATCGTCCAGGAACCATCACTTACTCATTACTTTAGTTTTGTTATTCGAAGCAAAGAAAAAAAATTGTTTAATAATTTGTGATCAATTGACTAACTTTTATAATCAGCAACTTCATTAATGTTGTAGTCGGAAACTAAAAAAAATTGGAAAAAAATTAATTAATCAATTAAAATTACAAGATTATATGAACAATTAATCAATTAAATTAAAAAGATAATAGAAAAATTTGCCAACAAAATTAGATTAAAATGGTCAAGTGTCTTTCAACAATACTTTATAAGGCAAGCTTAGTTAGGTCTTCTCCTTTTCTGGGTTCAATAACAGATTCTCGTTTCATCACTCAATAGATATTTTCATATATTTCTTCCATATCTTTTCAGACCTTCCCGAATCTAAATAAATGTTTCCTTTGCTATATTTTGTATAATCTACATTAAACACATCCGTTTTTTCTCTTTTTACCAACAGTTTTTGTTCTTAGCTTTTCAAATAAATTTTCGAGGTAATTTCGATTAGTCAAATGCATTTCTCGCATCTGTTTCAAAAGTTTTACATTCATTCATTTAACCTGTCAGTTTTTATCTCTTTACAACACTTTAGACAATTCCCATATGCTGCTACACTAGTGTTGTAAGATCTAGCATCTTTAATACATCGATAATCATTAGACATCATTTTCTCGTGTCATTTTCTTCTTTTCCAACTTTTCAACTTAAATTCATTCTTTAAAACCACCATATAGTTTTTCGGAATTTAAATCTTCATTTCATTTATTTCACCTAATATTCTGTCAACTTAATTTTCATTGATATGGTTATGAATGTGTTAGGATCAGTTATAAAAGAGTCTTTTGATAGAAATTCGAGTGTAATCATCTTTAAAATTGTTTGGTCCGTATATTATTAAATTTTATGTTTTTCATTTTAGGAATTTGAAATTAACAAATATTTGACTCATAATGTGATTCAGTGACTGGTTGTGGCCGTCATTTTGACACGTATAGACTGTTGTAAACCCTTGCCCGACTCTATCAATCAGAAAGTGGTTCGATCTATTCAGTTAGTTCAAAATTAATATTTCTGAACTACTAAAGTAGAGGTGAGCGAGAATTAAAGTTTTTTCCAATTCACTCTCATTTTTGTTTGTCATTCCCGATTCCCTACCGAATTCCCATTTATGAAAACGTTCCCTAATATTCCCATTCCATATTTTTTAACTCATCTCCACGTTTTTCCTCCTCGTTTCCCTTTTTTCATTTTGCAAATTTTTAAACATGAAAAACCAAATTTTCTCAAAAAAAGCAAATTTATGAACCAAACAAATACCAAACAAAATAAAGTCCAAAACCTCTAAAATGTATCAAAACAATAATAATATTGAATTAGAATTATAACAATAAAAACAATTATTTACATGTTTATGAATATACATACTATGTGATTTTCGAATGACCACAAGTGCGCATAAGTGTGCATATATATATACATATAGCTACATAGGCGCATAATTTAAGAACATTCTATGTTAAAGATTAGGCATGTGTAATAAAAAACTTTTTTTTGTACACTGGGATTTTTTCAATAAAAAACAATCAACACTTTATAATATCATATTATATCTGGTTTTCTATCATTAACTTATTGGGTATTGGAAACTCAACTATTAATAAGTATGGAAGATATACGCGCACGCATCAATACATGATACATAACAATATCATCTTTTATTGGTATGCACATTTTTTTGTGCCGTAAGTTTTATGCATAAATTATTGACTGAGTACTTTTATCTGTATAGCATGGTTAAGCAGCGTGCGCGCTAGAATAGTTCACGTGTGGATTTCATGTTTATTAGCTCTGAGCATATTATAATGATGTTGTCATGTGTTTAATTATAGCGCGTTCACATAAATTTCGTGTTTCATATAAATGAAATGATGTGCGCTTATACATATATAAATGTAACTAGAACGTATTTGGCGTATCACACAGCTTATTCATATATTTGAATTAATTAATTATTTGCTAGTGTTATTTTTTGATGTTCAACATGTAGATAACCACCGGTTTTTAAATTTTAAATCCAGCCAAGTCCGGCCTCGGCCGGATTTGAAAAACCTAAATCCGATGCATCTCTAGTTAATAGTTTACTAACATAAAGGTCTGCTTAGTCGTTAATTTTTTATCTGCAATGTACTGTTTTAGACAATTTTTTCGTATAGTTATGTAAATTATTCTTATTATTAGGAGTGAATATTAAGAAAAAAATAAATAATTTTATAAATATTGATCTACATTCAATTTATTTCCTTTCTAGTCAAAAAAATAACAACACACTTGTACTAGGGTCAGGATCATAACTTGAATCGATATCATTTGACTGCCATTCCTGAACCTTATTAATGATTCGATTGACATCTGAAATGGCAGAAGCAATATCAGCACTTGACAAATCAAATGATGCACTTTCCTCACATATCCGTTCCTGTGTGTTATCCAAATGTTGAATTACCAATATAATAATCTATAGAAAACAGACGCGTCATTAATAAAACGCAATAAACTCGTGAGCAGCTAAACCGATTTTTCATTTTTTAGCTATATATTGATATATATCATCATCATCATCATACACGTTTAAAGGCGCTCAACCCAAGGAGGCAGAGAAGCCTATTGTTCGTATATTGATGAAAATCACAGCATGTTCGGCGTTAGTCAACTTCCAATTTAACTTTTCGAGTTTCTTTAGTTCGAAACCAAAATTTTTCCTAGATTATACCTCTGATAATGAAAACACGTAAAATGTTATATGTGCGTGATTATGCGACAATGCCAACTCGGGGTTTTCGTCAGCAAACCCTTGAACAAACACTGGGCGCCTCTGCCCCCTTGGGTTGAGCTCCTTTAAACGTGTATATTATTGGTAAACCATTAGCCGCCATAGGCCAGACGTACGTTTCGTCTCTCACGAGACTCGTCAGTAGCCTGCCGAATAAGGTTTAAGATAACACAACTCAATTATTGTAACCAAAAAACTCAAATTGAGGTGTCGCGACCAACAGATAAGAACAACATCACGTTGTTACAAGGTTTAAAAACCCATTCAGTCGCAAGAGGTATTATTGATAAACCGATAAACCATTACCCGCCATAGGCCAGACTTACGTTTCGTCTCTCACGAGACTTGTCAGTAGCCTGCCGAATAAGGTTATTACTATTATAATTTATATATATATATGTATATATTGGATTAAGACTGTCAGAAATGCAATTATTGATGAAAATCACAGCATGTTCGGCGTTAGTTAACTTCCTTTTAACTTTTCAATTTTTCTAACATTTGATCGGTGTTCATATTGATATGTTGTGTGTGTGCTCTATTCTGCTTTGTTGATTCCTTGTTGTTCAAAGTGAATACTTAACGCTCATTCAATAAGTTTTGCAATTTTCAACTTCATCCAATATAATACTTTTACGTGTTTTCATTATCGATGATTCCTCAGCTTCTAAATTTATTAATAGGAAGAATTTCAATTGCCCGTTGTTGAATATTTATTATCGGATGTCTTTATTCTATGAGTATTGATTCGGCTAGTCGTAAATTATAATGGTTGTTATTGTAATGTAAGATTTTAACATTGTGGTCCAAGATTTGTCTAGTAATTTAAGTTTTGTGTTTCTCTTTCATGTGATTCTTTATAGCGGCAGTTTGTACGTGCATCGTGAGTCTTCTCGATAACTTGGTCGTCGTCATACCAATATATTCGGAATTATGGTGCCCACACCCACCAATATTACATATGAACAAATATATTAGAAGGTCAATAAACAATCCTTCAATAGCAATTGATCTGCAGGCTGAAGCTAAGAAGCAACAAGGCAAATTTCTTAGCAAGTTAATGAACGGTGATTTGAAAGCTGCCGCTAAGCAATTAAAAGAGAATAATGATGTTAATGAGAGACGTGCAGACAAATTCTCTTAATTTGTGGTACTTGACAAAAGAAAATATCTGGACAAACTGAACACAATTCTCAACGATAAAACTAAACTTAAAGAAATAAAATCAGATCCTACTACCGAACTCAAGGCAAAACTGAACGGACTGATTCGAAAAATCAATTAACACATGCAATGAACATAGCTTTGAAACTGCAGTCTATGTAAAAACTACAAATAAAGGTATTTGCCTTAATGGACAAAGTGAATGCACTGAGCAATTTAAAATTAGTACAAGAGCATTTGTCACCCGCGCCTTCACCCACTCAAAACGTGATGCAGAATTAAAAATTACGAATCTCTTGCTAAACAATAGATACTGGACAGTAATGATCGAGGATATAATTAAAAATATATTACATCAACTCAGCAGCCCACAACATAATAATCCAAACACTGACATCATCTTTTATTATAGGAATCATATGAACACCATGTACAAAACTGAAGAATCCGTCTTAAAACAAATTATTTATAAAAATGTTAAACCAATTAACCCTTCGGACAAAATAAAACTACGAATTTATTATAAAAATGCAAAGACGTCAAACCTTGTCATGAACAACTGCACTTCTCAGCATGGTTCGGCTTTAAAACATAGTCATTTGATATATAAATTTACATGTCCCCTTGACGGCTGTGCACGTCAGAATGTTTCATATATCGGAAAACTATATCATCGCTAACTAGACGTCTGACCATGCACAAAAGGGAAGGTTCTATAGAAACACATATAGAACGCACAATATTGAAACAACAAGAAAAATTCTGGACAACAACACCAAAATAATATACTGTAATTCCAGCCATTCTCATCTAGAATTAGCAGAAGCCATTCTCGTCGACATAAAACAAACCCTGATAAACAAGCAACAAAAGATTTCAACAGTACTCCCAACAAGGACAATAATAAAATATAATAATAACAATAATCATACCGATGAGGACACTGAAGAAAGCAACATCGACCAAAGATAAAAAACAACACTGAAGCAATTTGACATTTGACAACAGCAATAAAACATGGTACCAAAGTAAATGACGAGAACAAAGAAATCATATCAATTAATAAAGAAAATAGTAAAATTAACAAAGTCTATAATAACAATGATGAAAATAGTAAAATTAGCAAAGTCAATAATAATGATAAATGCATACCACAGGAACTAACCCTAACCCTAACTTCCTTCTGAGTGACGTTGGATCATCAAAGTCTAGGCCCACCGCTTATAACTGTGGTTGCGTAAGGAAGGGCATCCTGCGTAAAAATTAGCCAATAAAATATTTATGATGACAGAAGTGACCGTCAGTATCCGGCAGGAGAGGGTGCGAAGAATCCCCGAAGACCCAGTCCATGAGGTTGTGGTGCAAGGCACTGTGAATGGTCTGGCTACTGGCACCCCACTCTATAGTGTGGCGGTGCAGGGCACTATGAATGGAAGGATTACTTGTAGACCAAGGTGTTGGAGGTTTGGTACCTGGAATGTAGGCACGCCGACAGGAAGGAGTTTGGAAGTGGTTGAGGAGTTGCAGAAAAAAATGGTTGACGTGGCTGCATTACAGAGGATCAGATGGAAGGGAGAGGGTACAAGGTTTGTGGGGTCTAAAGGTGGAAGGCATAAGTTGTGGTGGAAGGGGGATGATGGTACGGGAGGAGTTGGTGTGATGGTAAGAGAAGAGTTGGTGGAGAAGTTGTTGGAAGTGAGGCGGAAGAGCAATGGTGTAATTGTGGTGGTGATGGTGTTTGGAAAAGTAATAGTGAGGGTAATATCAGGATATGCTCCGCAACAGAGTAGGAAGGAAGGGGAGAAGGATAGATTTTATGATGATGTTTTTGACGAGATTGGGCAAGCGGGGTTGGATGAGTTTGTAGTGTTGTTGGGTGATTTGAATGGTCATGTGGGGGCGGATGCAGACGGATATGAAAGTGTACATGGGGGATGGGGATATGGTGAACGGAATGAGGAAATGTGAAGGCGATACCTGGTATGTTGCAGCATAGTATGGTTGTGATAGATGTGGCATCAAAAGAAATGGGGAGGAGGAAGAAGGATAAGTTTGTGGCAAAGAGAAAGACAAGGAAGTTACAGGATGCAGAGGTGAGGAAGGCATTTGAAGTGAAGGTGGCTGAAAGTTGAGAGAGTGGTAAGGATGAAGATGTTTGGGAGAGATATAGGGACTGTGTGTTGGCTACGGCAGATAAAGTATGTGGATGGACGAAAGAAAAGTGTAGGCATGGTGAGACGTGGTGGTGGGATGAAGATATAAGAAGGGTTTTGGAGGTCATGAAAGAGAGGTTTGGGGTGTGGAAAAGGAACATGACAGGAGAGGCTGAGTCTGAGTATAGAAAAAGCTTTTGATCGAGTACCGAGGAAGGTCATTGAATGGGCGTTGAG